>NW_027422631.1:0-600000 GCF_048934315.1 Petromyzon marinus
ATTAATTACCACGAAACCACGAATTAAACTGAAATATGTAACTAATAAGCTTGTGCCGGAGGCCCCGGGGGGCCAGGCGTCTATGACGTCTCCTGGCCAAACCCCAATTGGCGGAGCCAGGAGATTGAATACCTACACTCGGGGCTACTCCAGAAACAACGAAAAGCCACTACGGGTGGCCACGTGGAATGTTCGAACGCTCACTGCAGAGGAGAGGCTGCCACTCCTCTGTCGGGAGCTGGACCGGTACCGCCTGGATCTATGCGGCATTCAGGAGGTCCGGTGGACCGGCTCTGGCTCCTGCCACCATGAGGGGTGGACAGTCCTCTACTCGGGGCAGCAGACTGCCAAACAACAGGGTGTGGGTCTTCTTTTGAACAAAAGAATGAAGGGGGCGTGGGAGCGTGGCGGTGAGGTGTGGGAAGCTGTAAGCCCCAGGCTACTTTGGGCTCGCCTTCCCATCAACCGGAGGCGAGGAATGGTGGTCGTGGTTACTTATGCCCCCACCGAAGATGAACATCCGTGGAGGGATGCAGGCAAAGCCGATGAGTCAGATGCCTTCTATGACCTCCTGTCACAGGTGCTGGCTAAAGTGGCCCCTCGGGATAGAGTCATCATGTTGGGTGACTTCAATGCCCGAGTTGGTCATGATACTGGCACCTGGTCTGGAGTGATTGGAGGGCATGGGCCAGATCAGCTCAATAACAACGGTAGGAGGCTGCTAGATTTTTGTGCAGCCCATGGGCTTGTAATTACCAACACGCTGTTCCGGCATCGGCGCATCCACACAACATCATGGATGCATGCCGGGTCCAAGCACGAACATCTGCTGGACTACATAGTGACGGAGCAGCAAATGCGAGCCCATGTCCTTGACACCAGGACCTACCGTGGAGCTGATCTGCCCTCTGACCATCGACTAGTCATCTGTAAGATGCGCCTGCCATTCTTCCACTCCGGTGGTGGGTGTACACCCAGGACCCCATTCCAACATAAAGTGGCCTGGTCTCAGTTATCTGATGCAAGTTGCAAGCGAGAATTTCATCATCGCTTGCGTCTGGGATTGGCATCGTCCCCGACTCCTCCTGATGTCGAGGGTAAATGGGCGAGGTTTAGGACTGTGACTCATGCAGCTGCAATGGCTGCTTTGGGTACGTGGTCCAGACCTCCCCAGAGACCCTGGCTGACAGAGGAGGTGTTCAGGATGGTTGAGAAAAAGCGACAGGCCCACTGTCATCGGCTACAGAATCCCACGTCAGAGAATGAGGAGGCTTACCGCAGCCTTCGCTCGGAGGTTCGGAGAGCCGTGAGGCGCTGCAAGGATGGGTGGTGGTCGCGGGTTGCTGAGGAGATGGAGTCTGCCTCAGTGGCCCGTGATCACAAATCTCTATTTAACTCCATCAAAAAAGTAACCTGCAGCGCCACACCTATTACCATCATTAGGAGAAAAAACGGTGATCCAATCTCCGACCCCCAGGAACAGGTTCGCAGATTTGCTGAGCATTTCTGTGAGGTCCTGGGGGAGGGAAAATCCCTCAGCCAGGAAAACATCGTGGCACAAAGTGAGGATGACCCTGCTGAGGCTGCGGTGCCTCAAATATTGGAAGTCACTCCCTGTGAGTGGCTGGCTGAGGTGCCATCTGCTGAGGAAGTATTGAAGGCAATCCGGAGTCTGAGACCAGGAAAGGCAGCGGGCAGAGATGATCTCCCAAGCGAAATGCTGAGGGAGGGTGGCGTTTGTGCACAGACTGCCCTATATGACATCATAACAACAGTCTGGACCACTGGACGGGTTCCGCAGGATTGGAAGGATGCCCTGGTGGTCCCCCTTTTTAAGAAGGGGGACCGCACAGACTGTAACAACTACAGGGGCATCTCACTCCTCAGTGTGCCGGGAAAGGTCCTGGCAAGGATTATTCAGCATCGCCTTGCCAGGCACGCTGAGGAGAGGCTTGCGGAGCCCCAATGTGGTTTCAGGAAAGGGCGGTCCTGCACAGATGCCATATTTTCTGTCCGTCTGCTACAGCAGAGGTGTAGGGAATTCCAACAAGACCTACATCTCTGCTTTATTGACCTGGTCAAGGCCTAGGATACCATCAGTAGGCCTGGGCTCTGGGTCGTTCTTCGTGCTTTTGGAGTACCTGACCCTCTGCTCACGATCATTAAGGACCTTCATGATGGTGAGCGGGCCCGGGTAAAACTACGTGGCCGGGAGTCAGAGCCATTCCCTGTACACCTTGGGGTGCGACAGGGATATCCTCTGGCTCCCACATTATTTAACATCTATTTTGACCACGTAGTTCGTGAAGCCTTCAATAGCTGTACCGGGGGAATCTCCATATGGTACAGATATAATGGGAGGCTAATCGATGCCCGGTTGCGGTCAACGGATGGCTCCCTATTGCACAACCACGTTATGTATGCTGATGATTTGGTAATAGCTGCTCAGTCAGAGGAGGAGTTGGAGACGCTGCTGCTGAGACTGGAGCGTGCCACTAAGAGGTGGGGCCTTACCATCAGCCCCACCAAAACTAAGCACCTGCCTGGGTATTTTGTACCATCGGACACTCCACCCCCACAACTCCCAATCGGTGATGGGGCAGTTGTGGAGAGAGTGGACAGTTTCCCATACCTGGGCAGTGTGCTTATGACTGGCTCCAGTTTAACAGCAGAGGTCTCACTTCGAATCAGTCGAGCTGCAATATCTTTTCATCGGTTGTGTAACGCTGTGTGGAAGCTACCTGGTCTGTCGCTCCGCACTAAGCTTCAGGTCTTCTCGGCCACGGTCATTCCCTCCCATCTCCACGCTTGCGAAACGTGGACCCCCCTAATGGAACATCTTCGCCGGTTAGAAACATTTAGGCTGGCCTGCCTACGATCCATCCTGGGTTTAACCAGACTGGATTGTGTAAGGAGCTCATAAATCCTTGAAAGATCTGGGCAGGGTCCCATCGGTGAGCTCCTCCGGCAGGCAAGGCTGCGATGGCTGGGTCATGTAGCCTGCATGCCCAGCCACCGCATGCCGAAACAGCTTTTGTTTGGCCGGATTGAGGGGGCTAAGCGGGCGCGGCACGGGCTAGAGAAGAGATGGAGTGATGTGGTACAGGAGGACGTGGAGCTGAGTGAACTTGCCGATGACTGGTACCAGCGGTGTCAAGATCGGCCTCTGTGGAGGAGGCTCGTGAAGGACGCTACTGGGCAGTTGGAGGCAGTCGCCCTCCAACAACAACGGAGGGCGGAGGAGCGACGCTCAGAACAACGAGCGGAGCGCCGGGTGGCTAAAGCACAGCAGATTGGCACAGTAGGGGGCACAGGTGGTCCATCAGCCAGTCATCTCAGTCAGTCGACCCGTGGCACCTGGGTCTGCCCAGTGACCTCCTGCCAGCGGGCGTTCGACACTTCACGTGGCCTCACGGTGCACATAGCCTGGCACAAGCGTCGTGGTGACGTCACCGCCACTTAGTGGCGAATGGCGGTTGTTGTTGTTGTTGTGTGTGTCTGTGAGTGTGTGTATGTGTGTGTGTATGTGTGTGTGTCTGTGAGTGTGCGTGTATGTGTGTGTGTATGTGTGTGTGTGTCTATGTGTGTGTCTGTGTGTGTGTCTGTGTGTGTGTCTGTGAGTGTGTGTGTCTGTGTGTGTGTCTGTGTGTGTATGTGTGTCTGTGTGTGTGTGTCTGTGCGTGTGTGTGTGTGTGTATGTGTGTGTCTGTGTGTGTCTGTGTGTCTGTGTGTGTATGTGTGTCTGTGTGTGTATGTGTGTCTGTGTGTCTGTGTGTTTGTGTGTCTGTGTGTGTGTATGTGTGTCTGTGTGTCTGTGTGTTTGTGTGTGTATGTGTGTCTGTGTGTGTATGTGTGTCTGTGTGTGTGTGTCTGTGTGTGTCTGTGTGTGCGTGTGTGTGTGTCTGTGTCTGTGAGTGTGTGTCTGTGTGTGTGTCTGTGTGTGTGTGTCTGTGAGTGTGTGTGTCTGTGTGTGTCTGTGTGTGTATGTGTGTCTGTGTGTGTGTGTCTGTGCGTGTGTGTGTCTGTGTGTGTGTGTATGTGTGTGTGTGTCTGTGTGTGTCTGTGTGTGTATGTGTATGTGTGTCTGTGTGTGTATGAGTGTGTCTGTGTGTGTATGAGTGTGTCTGTGTGTCTGTGTGTCTGTGTGCCGCTGCCGGCGTCCTCGCCGCCCAACGCGAGAGTCGCCTCCTCGCCGTGCGACGCGGCCGAGGAGGCGGTGGTGGAGCGCCGCTGGAGACGGGGAGACGCGGAGACGGGGAGACGGGGAGATGGGGAGACGCGGAGACGGGGCTCGCCGCTGGAGACGGGGAGACGGGGAGACGCGGAGGCGGGGAGACGCGGAGACGGGGAGACGGGGAGACGGGGCTGGCCGCTGGAGACGGGGAGACGGGGAGACGGGGCTGGCCGCTGGAGACGGGGAGACGGGGAGACGCGGAGACGGGGAGACGCGGAGACGGGGAGACGGGAAGACGGGGCTCGCCGCTGGAGACGGGGAGACGGGGAGACGGGGAGACGCGGAGACGCGGAGACGGGGAGACGCGGAGACGCGGAGACGGGGCTCGCCGCTGGAGACGGGGAGACGGGGAGACGGGGAGACGCGGAGACGGGGAGACGGGGCTCGCCGCCGGAGACGCGGAGACAGGGAGACGGGGCTCGCCTCTGGAGACGGGGAGATGGGGAGACGCAGAGACGCGGAGACGGGGAGACGGGGAGACGGGGAGACGGGGAGACGGGGCTGGCCGCTGGAGACGGGGAGACGGGGAGACGCGGAGACGGGGAGACGCGGAGACGGGGAGACGGGAAGACGGGGCTCGCCGCTGGAGACGGGGAGACGGGGAGACGGGGAGACGGTGAGACGCGGAGACGGGGCTCGCCGCTGGAGACGGGGAGATGGGGAGACGGGGAGACGCGGAGACGGGGAGACGGGGAGACGCGGAGACGCGGAGACGGGGCTCGCCGCTGGAGACGGGGAGACGGGGAGACGGGGAGACGCGGAGACGGGGAGACGGGGCTCGCCGCCGGAGACGCGGAGACAGGGAGACGGGGCTCGCCTCTGGAGACGGGGAGATGGGGAGACGCGGAGACGCGGAGACGGGGAGACGGGGAGACGGGGAGACGCGGAGACGCGGAGACGGGGAGACGGGGAGACGGGGCTCGCCGCCGGAGACGCCCGCCGTCAGGACGGCCGCTCTCGGCCTTTCGTGGATCGCAACACTGCCCCCACCCCCGCGCACGAAAGACCCGGAATGACGCTGCAGCGCCACGCGTTTGTGAACTCAAAGGGCGGCGATGCGGAACTTGACGGAGCCCTGAAACGCGCGATCCAAGGGCACGTTTACACCGTGCACGCCTCGCACGGCCAGGCCGCGGTGCTTCGGGTGTGGTGGTACCGGCCACGCCCGGAGGGAAACTGCCCGGAGGGCAAAGAAAACTCAAGGATGCAGCGGCCACGCTGGCGCAAGCGGAGCGGCAGCGAAAACAGCAGCAGCAGCAGTAGCAGCAGCAGCAGCAGCAGATCCACGTCGACTCAGCAGCAGCCGCAGTAGCAGCTAGCAGCAGCAGCAGTAGCAGCTAGCAGCTAGCAGCAGCAGCCGCAGCAACAGCAGCAGGAGATCCACGTCGACTCAGCAGCAGCCGACTGCGGAGCGCCTGGGCTCGAGGGCGATCAGGACGGCCAACAGCGGCACCGCGGCGGCGGCGGCGGGATGGGGGGCAGAGCGACCGCCGGCCCCGGCCGCTCCGACAGAGGAGGGGGGGGGGAGGGGGGCCACTGACCGCCACCAGTGCACCTGACGGTGCCTTGGCGCCCAAGAACGCCCCCTTCTCTCGCCCCTCGCTCGCCCCCTCGCTCGCCCCTCGCTCGCCCCTCGCTCGCCCCCTCGCTCGCCCCTTCGCACGACGAGGCAACGACGATGACCGCAGAACCGGAGGAGGAGAGTCGCCCTGGGACGGGCGAGAGCCCGGCTCCATCACCACCACCACCACCACCACACACAATCACCATCACAGACAACCACCACCACCATCACAGACAACCACCACCACACACAATCACCACCATCACCACCATCACCACCACCAGCACCACCAGCCTGGTAGTGGAGCAGAAATCCGAAGGGCTGTAAAGCGTTTTTGCCACAGACGTCCAGATGGGGGGGGGGAGGGCACGGGTCCTGAAAGTTATGACAACAACCACAACAACAACAACCACAACAACAACAACCACAACAACAACAACCACAACAACAACAACCACAACAACAACCACAACAACAACAACCACAACAACAACCACAACAACAACAACCACAACAACAACAAACAACCACAACAACAACCAACAACAACCACAACAACAACAACCACCACAACAACAACCACAACAACAACCACAACAACAACAACCACAACAACAACAACCACAACAACAACAACCACAACAACCACAACAACAACAACCACAACAACAACAAACAACCACAACAACAACCAACAACAACCAACAACCACAACAACAACAACCACCACAACAACAACCACAACAACAACCACAACAACAACAACACGACGACGCGAGTCCGCGGTATAAGCGAGGTTAAACAAATCCGCTTAATAATAATAATAAAATAATAATAAAATAATAATAAAAAATGCCAATAAAATATTGATAAAGTAAAATAATAATAAAATAATACAAATTAATAATGAAATTGTAATAACATAACAATAAAAGTAAAATAATAATAAAATAATGAAATAGCGATAACATTATAATATAATAATAAAATCTCTCTTGTGCTCGATGACTATTTGAGACGAGCCAGCACAGCAGCAGTGGACGCTGCTGGCAGCTGAGCTCCCGCGTCTCGCAGGAGGGAGTCGCCGCCGCCGCTCACATCGCCTTCGGAGACCTGCGAACCGGTTTTTCTCATTAAAAACCGGTTCAAATGTTCAAATCTCCGAACCGGTTAAACCCTCCAATGTAAACTCCGCCCACTCCCCTCCCCCACCACCAATGACGCTCTGACCTTGCTGCTACGGGCGTCACGTGACACGGCGGGTAGGGCCACGACCACGCCCTTTAAACCGCCACGCCCCCACTCCCTCGCACGGCCACGCCCTTATAAGGAAACAAGGGGGCGCCGACTTCCTTGTTAGGCCACGCCTACGTCATTTAAACCGCCACGCCCCCACTGCCTCGCACGGCCACGCCCGTATAAGGAAAGAGGGGGCGCAGACTCCCTTGATCGGCCACGCCCATAGCTCTGGCCACGCCCACATCGCTTAAACCGCCACGCCCCCACTGCCTCGCACGGCCACGCCCGTATAAGGAAACAAGCCCCGCCCACTCCTTTAAAACGCCACGCCGACTCCCGCACGCCCTTATAAGGAAACAGACCGCTCCCACTCTTTACCCGGCCACGCCCACAAGGAGATTCACGCCCACGCCCTTATAAGGACTCAAGGCACGCCCACGCGCTCATTCGACCACGCCTAAACAGGACGCGCGTATATTCTTGGTTCTTCACGGTAAAGTCACCACGCGGAAGGGAAACAATAAAATAATAATAAAAAATATATAAAACAATTAAATTTATCACGACGTCTCGACTGCAACACAAAGCAGCAATCATCATCAGGGTGTGAAAACCACAGCAAGAACAATTTTAAAAAGTGGCGTTTTTTTCCTGAACGTCAGCACCACGGAGAGCGATTTGGAAGTCATTCAGATGGACGAGTCCATCTATTTTGATTTAAAGCTTTCGTGACTGCAGTAATTCATATTCTTAGTTCTTTCGGTAAAGTCATCACGTTGAAGGGAAACAATAAAATAATAAAATATATATAAAACAATAAAAATCCTCACGACCGTTTGTGTTATGGTCGAAACGTCGTGAGAATTTTTTATTGTTTTATATATATTTTATTATTTTGTTGTTTCCCTTCAACGTGACTTTACCGAAAGAACTAAGAATATGAGTCCATCTATGTTCGGAAAAGAGGAGGGGGGGAGACGAAAAATTAATGCATGCTGTCTGAAAGCCACCGTAAGCGTGAACAATCAATTAAGACCCCAAATGGTTTATCAAATCCTTCCAATGATTGCTAAGCCCAGAATCCATCTTCCCGGTTGAAATTGTCTCCGCGTTTGTATATGTGTGGATAGCCTCATGAACGAATCTCTCATGGTAGTAGCCAGATGGCTTACAGAGAACCTCTGTCTTGGAGAAGTCAATTTCACGTGAGCCTACTGAATTATAACAGTGATCTGCCACGGCCGAGGTGTTGGTCCTACCGTGTTTTATTATTTTATTGTTTCCCTTCTACGCGGTGGTGACTTTACCGAAAGAACCAAGAATATGTATCCCTGCGGTCTTGTTCAGAAGCGACCTGGCTACAGCAAATGATGGCAGCTCAAGAAATTGGAGAGAGAGAGAGACGCTGACTCCAAATCTACAGCAGCAGCAGCAGGCATCTTCAGGGTCGGCATCGAACCCACGACATCCTGTAGATCAGGCGAGGTGGTTAACATCTCACCGGGGAGAGACACACGCAGACTCCAGATATATGACAGGGATGGTCAGGGTCGGCATCGAACCCACGACCTCCTGTACACCAGGCGAGGTAGTTAACATCTCACCGGGGAGAGACACACGCAGACTCCAGATATATGACAGGCATGGTCAGGGTCGGCATCGAATCCACGACCTCCTGTAGACCAGGCGAGGTAGTTAACATCTCTCACCACGGGGGGAGGGGAGTCAGATGAGAGGCAGGAGAGTCGTGGAGAGAGACGAGAGAGGGCGACACTTGGGGTCGTGCTGGTGACTTTATTAGCAAAACAGAAAGAGAGCGAGAGAACACGTATCGTGTAGGCAGACCGCTAAATACAGAGCGAGGGGATGGGGGCTAATGTGGAACAACAACAACATCCAGGCCAACAGGCACAACTCTAGATATGGTGGGATAGATAAGGTACACACACACCACACACTACACACACCACACACACACCACACATACACCACACACCACACACACACCACACACTCACACACCACACACTCACACACCACACACACACATTCACACACCACACATACACCACACACACCACACCACACAACACACCACACACTCACACACCACACACACACACCACACACACACCACACACACACACCACACACTCACACACCACACACACACACCACACACTCACACACCACACACACACACTACACACTCACACACCACACACACACCACACACACACACCACACACTCACACACCACACACACACTCACACACCACACACACACTCACACACCACAGACACACAATCACACACCACACACACACCACACAACACACCACACACACACACCACACACTCACACACCACTCACACACCACACACTCACACACCACACACACACACCACACACTCACACACCACACACACACCACACCACACACATTCACACACCACACATACACCACACACACACCACACATACAACACACCACACACACACACTCACACACCACACACACACTACACACTCACACACCACACACTCACACACCACACACTCACACACACTCACACACACTACACACTCACACACCACACACACACCACACACACACACACCACACACTCACACACCACACACACACTACACACACACATTCACACACCACACACACACCACACACACACCACACACCATACACATACCACACACAGAGAGAGACACACAGAGAGAGACACACAGAGAGAGACACAGAGACACACAGAGAGAGACACAGAGACACACAGAGAGACACACAGAGAGACACACAGAGAGAGACACACACAGGGAGAGAGACACACAGAGAGACACAGAGAGAGAGACACACAGAGAGACACACAGAGAGAGACACACAGAGAGACACAGAGACACACAGAGACAGAGAGACACAGAGAGAGACACAGAGAGAGAGACACACAGAGAGAGAGAGACACAGAGAGACACACAGAAACACAGAGAGAGACACAGAGACAGACACACACAGAGAGACACGCACAGAGAGAGACACAGAGAGAGACACAGAGAGAGACACAGAGAGAGAGACACACAGAGAGAGACACACAGAGAGAGAGACACAGAGACACAGAGAGAGAGGCACAGAGAGAGAGACACAGAGAGAGACACAGAGAGAGACACAGAGAGAGACACAGAGAGAGACACAGAGAGAGAGACACACAGAGAGAGAGAGACACACAGACAGACACAGAGAGACACAGAGAGACACACAGACAAAGACACACACAGAGAGAGACACACAGAGAGAGACACACAGACAGAGAGGGACACGCAGAGAGAGAGGGACACACAGAGAGAGGGACACGCAGAGAGGGACACACAGACTCCACATATACAGCAGCAGGTGTCGTTAGGGGTCGGGATCAAACCCACGACCTCCTGCAGACCAGGCGAGGTCGTCAACATCTCAGAGTTAACCACGGCACCCGATACAATCTGTGTGTGGATGAGGGGGTGGGTGAGTGGGTGAATGAGTGAGTGGATGGGTGAATGAAAAGGTGGGTGAATGAGTGGGTGGGTGAATGAGTAGGTGGGTGGGTGAATGAGTGGGTGGGTGGGTGAATGAGTGGGTGGGTGAATGAGTGGGTGGGTGGGTGAATGA
Organism: Petromyzon marinus; assembly: GCF_048934315.1. Taxonomy (NCBI): domain Eukaryota; kingdom Metazoa; phylum Chordata; class Hyperoartia; order Petromyzontiformes; family Petromyzontidae; genus Petromyzon; species Petromyzon marinus. The sequence continues at coordinate 10,697 of NW_027422631.1, forward strand.
GTGAGTGGGTGAATGAGTGGGTGGGTGAATGAGAAGGTGGGTGTATGAGTGGGTGGGTGAATGAGTGGGTGGGTGAATGAGTGGGTGGGTGAATGAGTGGGTGGGTGTATGAGTGGGTGGGTGTATGAGTGGGTGGGTGGGTGAATGAGTGGGTGGGTGAATGAGTGAGTGGATGGGTGAATGAGAAGGTGGGTGAATGAGTGGGTGGGTGGGTGAATGAGTGGGTGGGTGAATGAGAAAGTGGGTGAATGAGTGGGTGGGTGGCTGAATGAGTGGGTGGGTGGGTGAATGAGTGGGTTGGTGGGTGAATGAGTGGGTGGGTGGGTGAATGAGTGGATGGGTGAATGAGTGGATGGGTGGGTGAGTGAGTGGATGGGTGAGTGAGTGGATCGGTGAGTGAGTGGATGGGTGAATGAGTAGGTGGGTGAATGAGTTCGGTGGGTGAATGAGTAGGTGGGTGGGTGAATGAGTGGGTGGATGGGTGAATGAGTGGGTGGGTGAATGAGTAGGTGGGTGGGTGAATGGGTGGGTGAATGAGTGGGTGGGTGGGTGAATGAGTGGGTGGGTGAATGAGTAGGTGGGTGGGTGAATGAGTAGGTGGGTGGGTGAATGAGTGGGTGGGTGAATGAGTGGGTGGGTGAATGAGTAGGTGGGTGGGTGAATGAGTGGGTGAGTGAATGAGTGAGTGGGTGGGTGAATGAGTGGGTGGGTGGGTGAATGAGTGGGTGGGTGAATGAGTGGGTGGGTGAATGAGTGGGTGGGTGAATGAGTGGGTGGGTGAATGAGTGGGTGGGTGAATGAGTGGGTGGGTGAATGAGTGGGTGGGTGAATGAGTGGGTGGGTGGGTGAATGAGTAGGAGGGTGGGTGAATGAGTGGGTGGGTGAATGAGTAGGTGGGTGGGTGAATGAGTAGGAGGGTGGGTGAATGAGTGGGTGGGTGGGTGAATGAGTGGGTGGGTGAATGAGTGGGTGAGTGGGGGAGTGAGTGGATGGGGGAGTGAGTGGGTGGGTGGGTGAGTGGGTGGGTGGGTGGGAGAGTGAGTGGGTGGGGGAGTGAGTGGGTGGAGGAGTGAGTGGGTGGGGGAGTGAGTGGGTGGGTGAGTGGGTGGGTGGGAGAGTGAGTGGGTGGATGAGTGGGTGGGTGGGTGGGAGAGTGAGTGGGTGGGGGAGTGAGTGGGTGGAGGAGTGGGTGAGTGGGTGGGTGGGTGGGTGAGTGAGTGGGTGAGTGAGTGGGTGGGTGGGCGAGTGGGTGGGTGGGGGAGTTGGTGGTGAGTGTGGTCACCCTATCACTGCATGTGTCACCGCATGACCGTGTGTATGTGTCACTGTGTGTGTGTGTCACTATGTGTGTGTGTGTCAGTGTGTGTGTGTGTCACTGTGTGTGTGTGTGTCACCGTGTGTGTATGTGTCATTGTGTGTGTCACTGTGTGTGTGTGTGTCACTGTGTGTGTCACTGTGTGTGTGTCACTGTGTGTGTGTGTCACTGTGTGTGTGTGTCACACGGTGGCTGACAGGGTCTCTCCCCGCTGGGGGCTTCTCGCTGTGAGTGCGGGCGGTGGCGGTAGAGCACCAGCGCGGTGAGGCTGCTGGTGAGGCTGGCGGCGAGGCTGCTGGTGAGGCTGCTGGTGAGGCTGGCGGTGAGGCTGGCGGTGAGGCTGGCGGTGAGGCCGGCACTCTGTGGCGGAGCGTGAGGGGTGACCGCAGCAGGACCAGTGGGGGTGGCCGGGGTGGCCGGGATGGCCGTGGCCACAGCCCAAGAACCCTCCTGGGGGGGCGGGGGGAGAGAGACACAGATCCCCCGTGTCTCACATGTGTCTCACCTGTGACTCACATGTGTCTCACATGTGTCTCACCTGTGTCTCACATGTGTCTCACATGTGTCTCACATGTGTCTCACTCCTCAGTGTCTCACCTGTGTCTCACATGTGTCTCACATGTGTCTCACCTGTGTCTCACTCCTCAGTGTCTCACTCCCTGTGTCTCACCTGTGTCTCACTCCTCAGTGTCTCACTCCCTGTGTCTCACTCCCCTGTGTCTCACTCCTCAGTGTCTCACTCCCCAGTGTCTCACTCCCTGTGTCTCACTCCCCTGTGTCTCACTCCCCTGTGTCTCACTCCCCTGTGTCTCACTCCCCAGTGTCTCACTCCCCAGTGTCTCACTCCCCTGTGTCTCACTCCTCAGTGTCTCACTCCCCAGTGTCTCACTCCCCTGTGTCTCACTCCCCTGTGTCTCACTCCCCAGTGTCTCACTCCCCTGTGTCTCACTCCCCTGTGTCTCACTCCCCTGTGTCTCACTCCCCTGTGTCTCACTCCTCAGTGTCTCACTCCTCTGTGTCTCACTCCCCAGTGTCTCACTCCTCTGTGTCTCACTCCCTGTGTCTCACTCCCTGTGTCTCACTCCCCTGTGTCTCACTCCCCTGTGTCTCACTCCCCTGTGTCTCACTCCCTGTGTCTCACTCCCCTGTGTCTCCCCAGTGTCTCACCCCCTGTGTCTCACTCCCCTGTGTCTCACCCCCTGTGTCTCACCCCCTGTGTCTCACTCCCCTGTGTCTCACTCCCCAGTGTCTCACTCCTCAGTGTCTCACTCCCCAGTGTCTCACTCCCCTGTGTCTCACTCCCCTGTGTCTCACTCCCCTGTGTCTCACTCCCCTGTGTCTCACCCCCTGTGTCTCACCCCCTGCGTCTCACTCCCCTGTGTCTCACTCCCCAGTGTCTCACTCCTCAGTGTCTCACTCCCCTGTGTCTCACTCCTCAGTGTCTCACTCCCCTGTGTCTCACTCCTCAGTGTCTCACTCCCCTGTGTCTCACTCCCCTGTGTCTCACTCCCCTGTGTCTCACTCCCCTGTGTCTCACTCCTCAGTGTCTCACTCCCCTGTGTCTCACTCCTCAGTGTCTCACCTGTGTCTCACATGTGTCTCACATGTGTCTCACCTGTGTCTCACTCCTCAGTGTCTCACTCCCTGTGTCTCACATGTGTCTCACCTGTGTCTCACTCCTCAGTGTCTCACTCCCTGTGTCTCACTCCCCTGTGTCTCACTCCTCAGTGTCTCACTCCCCAGTGTCTCACTCCCTGTGTCTCACTCCCCTGTGTCTCACTCCCCTGTGTCTCACTCCCCTGTGTCTCACTCCTCAGTGTCTCACTCCCCAGTGTCTCACTCCCCTGTGTCTCACTCCTCAGTGTCTCACTCCCCAGTGTCTCACTCCCCTGTGTCTCACTTCCCAGTGTCTCACTCCCCAGTGTCTCACTCCCCTGTGTCTCACTCCCCTGTGTCTCACTCCCCTGTGTCTCACTCCCCTGTGTCTCACTCCTCAGTGTCTCACTCCTCTGTGTCTCACTCCCCAGTGTCTCACTCCTCTGTGTCTCACTCCCTGTGTCTCACTCCCTGTGTCTCACTCCCCTGTGTCTCACTCCCCTGTGTCTCACTCCCCTGTGTCTCACTCCCTGTGTCTCACTCCCCTGTGTCTCCCCAGTGTCTCACCCCCTGTGTCTCACTCCCCTGTGTCTCCCCTGTGTCTCACCCCCTGTGTCTCACTCCCCTGTGTCTCACTCTCCTGTGTCTCACCCCCTGTGTCTTACCCCCTGCGTCTCACTCCCCTGTGTCTCACTCCCCTGTGTCTCACCCCCTGTGTCTCACCCCCTGTGTCTCACCCCCTGTGTCTCACCCCCTGTGTCTCACTCCCCTGTGTCTCACTCCCTGTGTCTCACTCCTCAGTGTCTCACTCCCCTGTGTCTCACTCCCCTGTGTCTCACTCCCCAGTGTCTCACTCCCCTGTGTCTCACTCCCTGTGTTTCACTCCCCTGTGTCTCACTCCCCTGTGTCTCACTCCCCTGTGTCTCACCCCCTGTGTCTCACCCCCTGTGTCTCACTCCCCTGTGTCTCACTCCCTGTGTCTCACTCCTCAGTGTCTCACTCCCCTGTGTCTCACTCCCCTGTGTCTCACTCCCCAGTGTCTCACTCCCCTGTGTCTCACTCCCTGTGTTTCACTCCCCTGTGTCTCACTCCCCTGTGTCTCACTCCCCTGTGTCTCACCCCCTGTGTCTCACCCCCTGTGTCTCACTCCCCTGTGTCTCACTCCCCAGTGTCTCACTCCTCAGTGTCTCACTCCCCTGTGTCTCACTCCTCAGTGTCTCACTCCCCTGTGTCTCACTCCTCAGTGTCTCACTCCCCTGTGTCTCACTCCCCTGTGTCTCACTCCCCTGTGTCTCACTCCTCAGTGTCTCACTCCCCTGTGTCTCACTCCCCTGTGTCTCACTCCCCTGTGTCTCACTCCCCTGTGTCTCACTCCCCAGTGTCTCACTCCTCAGTGTCTCACTCCCCAGTGTCTCACTCCTCAGTGTCTCACTCCTCAGTGTCTCACTCCTCAGTGTCTCACTCCCCTGTGTCTCACTCCCCTGTGTCTCACTCCCCTGTGTCTCACTCCCCTGTGTCTCACCCCCTGTGTCTCACCCCCTGTGTCTCACTCCCCTGTGTCTCACTCCCTGTGTCTCACTCCTCAGTGTCTCACTCCCCTGTGTCTCACTCCCCTGTGTCTCACTCCCCAGTGTCTCACTCCCCTATGTCTCACTCCCTGTGTTTCACTCCCTTGTGTCTCACTCCCCTGTGTCTCACTCCCTGTGTCTCACTCCCCAGTGTCTCACTCCCTGTGTCTCACTCCTCAGTGTCTCACTCCCCTGTGTCTCACTCCTCAGTGTCTCACTCCTCAGTGTCTCACTCCCCTGTGTCTCACTCCCCAGTGTCTCACTCCCCTGTGTCTCCCCTGTGTCTCACCACCTGTGTCTCACTCCCCTGTGTCTCACTCCCCTGTGTCTCACTCCCCTCTGTCTCACTCCCCAGTGTCTCACTCCCCAGTGTCTCACTCCCTGTGTCTCACTCCTCAGTGTTTCACTCCCCAGTGTCTCACGCCTCAGTGTCTCACTCCCCTGTGTCTCACTCCCCTGTGTCTCACTCCCCAGTGTCTCACTCCTCAGTGTCTCACTCCTCAGTGTCTCACTCCTCAGTGTCTCACTCCTCAGTGTCTCACTCCTCAGTGTCTCACTCCCCTGTGTCTCACTCCCCAGTGTCTCACTCCCCTGTGTCTCCCCTGTGTCTCACCACCTGTGTCTCACTCCCCTGTGTCTCACTCCCCTGTGTCTCACTCCCCTCTGTCTCACTCCCCAGTGTCTCACTCCCCTGTGTCTCACTCCCTGTGTCTCACTCCTCAGTGTTTCACTCCCCAGTGTCTCACGCCTCAGTGTCTCACTCCCCTGTGTCTCACTCCCCTGTGTCTCACTCCCCAGTGTCTCACTCCTCAGTGTCTCACTCCTCAGTGTCTCACTCCTCAGTGTCTCACTCCTCAGTGTCTCACTCCCCAGTGTCTCACTCCCCTGTGTCTCACTCCCTGTGTCTCACTCCTCAGAGTCTCACTCCCTGTGTCTCACTCCCCTGTGTCTCACTCCCTGTGTCTCACTCCCCTGTGTCTCACTCCCCAGTGTCTCACTCCCCTGTGTCTCACTCCCCTGTGTCTCCCCAGTGTCTCACTCCCCTGTGTCTCACTCCCCTGTGTCTCCCCTGTGTCTCACCCCCTGTGTCTCACCCCCTGTGTCTCACTCCCCTGTGTCTCACTCCCCAGTGTCTCACTCCTCAGTGTCTCACTCCCCTGTGTCTCACTCCCCTGTGTCTCACTCCCCTGTGTCTCACTCTCCTGTGTCTCACCCCCTGTGTCTTACCCCCTGCGTCTCACTCCCCTGTGTCTCACTCCCCAGTGTCTCACTCCTCAGTGTCTCACTCCCCTGTGTCTCACTCCTCAGTGTCTCACTCCCCTGTGTCTCTCTCCTCAGTGTCTCACTCCCCTGTGTCTCACTCCCCTGTGTCTCACTCCCCTGTGTCTCACTCCCCTGTGTCTCACTCCTCAGTGTCTCACTCCCCTGTGTCTCACTCCTCAGTGTCTCACTCCCCTGTGTCTCACTCCCCTGTGTCTCACTCCCCTGTGTCTCACTCCCCAGTGTCTCACTCCTCAGTGTCTCACTCCTCAGTGTCTCACTCCTCAGTGTCTCACTCCCCTGTGTATCACTCCCCTGTGTCTCACTCCCCTGTGTCTCACCCCCTGTGTCTCACCCCCTGTGTCTCACTCCCCTGTGTCTCACTCCCTGTGTCTCACTCCTCAGTGTCTCACTCCCCTGTGTCTCACTCCCCTGTGTCTCACTCCCCAGTGTCTCACTCCCCTGTGTCTCACTCCCTGTGTTTCACTCCCCTGTGTCTCACTCCCCTGTGTCTCACTCCCCTGTGTCTCACCCCCTGTGTCTCACCCCCTGTGTCTCACTCCCCTGTGTCTCACTCCCCAGTGTCTCACTCCTCAGTGTCTCACTCCCCTGTGTCTCACTCCTCAGTGTCTCAGTCCCCTGTGTCTCACTCCTCAGTGTCTCACTCCCCTGTGTCTCACTCCCCTGTGTCTCACTCCCCTGTGTCTCACTCCTCAGTGTCTCACTCCCCTGTGTCTCACTCCTCAGTGTCTCACTCCCCTGTGTCTCACTCCCCTGTGTCTCACTCCCCTGTGTCTCACTCCCCAGTGTCTCACTCCTCAGTGTCTCACTCCCCAGTGTCTCACTCCTCAGTGTCTCACTCCTCAGTGTCTCACTCCTCAGTGTCTCACTCCCCCGTGTCTCACTCCCCTGTGTCTCACTCCCCTGTGTCTCACTCCCCTGTGTCTCACTCCTCAGTGTCTCACTCCCCAGTGTCTCACTCCCTGTGTCTCACTCCCCTGTGTCTCACTCCCCTGTGTCTCACTCCCCTGTGTCTCACTCCCCAGTGTCTCACTCCCCAGTGTCTCACTCCCCTGTGTCTCACTCCTCAGTGTCTCACTCCCCAGTGTCTCACTCCCCTGTGTCTCACTCCCCTGTGTCTCACTCCCCAGTGTCTCACTCCCCTGTGTCTCACTCCCCTGTGTCTCACTCCCCTGTGTCTCACTCCCCTGTGTCTCACTCCTCAGTGTCTCACTCCTCAGTGTCTCACTCCTCTGTGTCTCACTCCCCAGTGTCTCACTCCTCTGTGTCTCACTCCCTGTGTCTCACTCCCTGTGTCTCACTCCCCTGTGTCTCACTCCCCTGTGTCTCACTCCCCTGTGTCTCACTCCCTGTGTCTCACTCCCCTGTGTCTCCCCAGTGTCTCACCCCCTGTGTCTCACTCCCCTGTGTCTCCCCTGTGTCTCACCCCCTGTGTCTCACCCCCTGTGTCTCACTCCCCTGTGTCTCACTCCCCAGTGTCTCACTCCTCAGTGTCTCACTCCCCAGTGTCTCACTCCCCTGTGTCTCACTCCCCTGTGTCTCACTCCCCTGTGTCTCACTCCCCTGTGTCTCACCCCCTGTGTCTCACCCCCTGCGTCTCACTCCCCTGTGTCTCACTCCCCAGTGTCTCACTCCTCAGTGTCTCACTCCCCTGTGTCTCACTCCTCAGTGTCTCACTCCCCTGTGTCTCACTCCTCAGTGTCTCACTCCCCTGTGTCTCACTCCCCTGTGTCTCACTCCCCTGTGTCTCACTCCCCTGTGTCTCACTCCTCAGTGTCTCACTCCCCTGTGTCTCACTCCTCAGTGTCTCACCTGTGTCTCACATGTGTCTCACATGTGTCTCACCTGTGTCTAACTCCTCAGTGTCTCACTCCCTGTGTCTCACATGTGTCTCACCTGTGTCTCACTCCTCAGTGTCTCACTCCCTGTGTCTCACTCCCCTGTGTCTCACTCCTCAGTGTCTCACTCCCCAGTGTCTCACTCCCTGTGTCTCACTCCCCTGTGTCTCACTCCCCTGTGTCTCACTCCCCTGTGTCTCACTCCTCAGTGTCTCACTCCCCAGTGTCTCACTCCCCTGTGTCTCACTCCTCAGTGTCTCACTCCCCAGTGTCTCACTCCCCTGTGTCTCACTTCCCAGTGTCTCACTCCCCAGTGTCTCACTCCTCAGTGTCTCACTCCTCAGTGTCTCACTCCTCAGTGTCTCACTCCCCTGTGTATCACTCCCCTGTGTCTCACTCCCCTGTGTCTCACCCCCTGTGTCTCACCCCCTGTGTCTCACTCCCCTGTGTCTCACTCCCTGTGTCTCACTCCTCAGTGTCTCACTCCCCTGTGTCTCACTCCCCTGTGTCTCACTCCCCAGTGTCTCACTCCCCTGTGTCTCACTCCCTGTGTTTCACTCCCCTGTGTCTCACTCCCCTGTGTCTCACTCCCCTGTGTCTCACCCCCTGTGTCTCACCCCCTGTGTCTCACTCCCCTGTGTCTCACTCCCCAGTGTCTCACTCCTCAGTGTCTCACTCCCCTGTGTCTCACTCCTCAGTGTCTCAGTCCCCTGTGTCTCACTCCTCAGTGTCTCACTCCCCTGTGTCTCACTCCCCTGTGTCTCACTCCCCTGTGTCTCACTCCTCAGTGTCTCACTCCCCTGTGTCTCACTCCTCAGTGTCTCACTCCCCTGTGTCTCACTCCCCTGTGTCTCACTCCCCTGTGTCTCACTCCCCAGTGTCTCACTCCTCAGTGTCTCACTCCCCAGTGTCTCACTCCTCAGTGTCTCACTCCTCAGTGTCTCACTCCTCAGTGTCTCACTCCCCCGTGTCTCACTCCCCTGTGTCTCACTCCCCTGTGTCTCACTCCCCTGTGTCTCACTCCTCAGTGTCTCACTCCCCAGTGTCTCACTCCCTGTGTCTCACTCCCCTGTGTCTCACTCCCCTGTGTCTCACTCCCCTGTGTCTCACTCCCCAGTGTCTCACTCCCCAGTGTCTCACTCCCCTGTGTCTCAGTCCTCAGTGTCTCACTCCCCAGTGTCTCACTCCCCTGTGTCTCACTCCCCTGTGTCTCACTCCCCAGTGTCTCACTCCCCTGTGTCTCACTCCCCTGTGTCTCACTCCCCTGTGTCTCACTCCCCTGTGTCTCACTCCTCAGTGTCTCACTCCTCTGTGTCTCACTCCCCAGTGTCTCACTCCTCTGTGTCTCACTCCCTGTGTCTCACTCCCTGTGTCTCACTCCCCTGTGTCTCACTCCCCTGTGTCTCACTCCCCTGTGTCTCACTCCCTGTGTCTCACTCCCCTGTGTCTCCCCAGTGTCTCACCCCCTGTGTCTCACTCCCCTGTGTCTCCCCTGTGTCTCACCCCCTGTGTCTCACCCCCTGTGTCTCACTCCCCTGTGTCTCACTCCCCAGTGTCTCACTCCTCAGTGTCTCACTCCCCAGTGTCTCACTCCCCTGTGTCTCACTCCCCTGTGTCTCACTCCCCTGTGTCTCACTCCCCTGTGTCTCACCCCCTGTGTCTCACCCCCTGCGTCTCACTCCCCTGTGTCTCACTCCCCAGTGTCTCACTCCTCAGTGTCTCACTCCCCTGTGTCTCACTCCTCAGTGTCTCACTCCCCTGTGTCTCACTCCTCAGTGTCTCACTCCCCTGTGTCTCACTCCCCTGTGTCTCACTCCCCTGTGTCTCACTCCCCTGTGTCTCACTCCTCAGTGTCTCACTCCCCTGTGTCTCACTCCTCAGTGTCTCACCTGTGTCTCACATGTGTCTCACATGTGTCTCACCTGTGTCTCACTCCTCAGTGTCTCACTCCCTGTGTCTCACATGTGTCTCACCTGTGTCTCACTCCTCAGTGTCTCACTCCCTGTGTCTCACTCCCCTGTGTCTCACTCCTCAGTGTCTCACTCCCCAGTGTCTCACTCCCCTGTGTCTCACTCCCCTGTGTATCACTCCCCTGTGTCTCACTCCTCAGTGTCTCACTCCCCAGTGTCTCACTCCCCTGTGTCTCACTCCTCAGTGTCTCACTCCCCAGTGTCTCACTCCCCTGTGTCTCACTTCCCAGTGTCTCACTCCCCAGTGTCTCACTCCCCTGTGTCTCACTCCCCTGTGTCTCACTCCCCTGTGTCTCACTCCCCTGTGTCTCACTCCTCAGTGTCTCACTCCTCTGTGTCTCACTCCCCAGTGTCTCAATCCTCTGTGTCTCACTCCCTGTGTCTCACTCCCTGTGTCTCACTCCCCTGTGTCTCACTCCCCTGTGTCTCACTCCCCTGTGTCTCACTCCCTGTGTCTCACTCCCCTGTGTCTCCCCAGTGTCTCACCCCCTGTGTCTCACTCCCCTGTGTCTCCCCTGTGTCTCACCCCCTGTGTCTCACTCCCCTGTGTCTCACTCTCCTGTGTCTCACCCCCTGTGTCTTACCCCCTGCGTCTCACTCCCCTGTGTCTCACTCCCCTGTGTCTCACCCCCTGTGTCTCACCCCCTGTGTCTCACAACCTGTGTCTCACCCCCTGTGTCTCACTCCCCTGTGTCTCACTCCCTGTGTCTCACTCCTCAGTGTCTCACTCCCCTGTGTCTCACTCCCCTGTGTCTCACTCCCCAGTGTCTCACTCCCCTGTGTCTCACTCCCTGTGTTTCACTCCCCTGTGTCTCACCCCCTGTGTCTCACCCCCTGTGTCTCACAACCTGTGTCTCACCCCCTGTGTCTCACTCCCCTGTGTCTCACTCCCTGTGTCTCACTCCTCAGTGTCTCACTCCCCTGTGTCTCACTCCCCTGTGTCTCACTCCCCTGTGTCTCACCCCCTGTGTCTCACCCCCTGCGTCTCACTCCCCTGTGTCTCACTCCCCAGTGTCTCACTCCTCAGTGTCTCACTCCCCTGTGTCTCACTCCTCAGTGTCTCACTCCCCTGTGTCTCACTCCTCAGTGTCTCACTCCCCTGTGTCTCACTCCCCTGTGTCTCACTCCCCTGTGTCTCACTCCCCTGTGTCTCACTCCTCAGTGTCTCACTCCCCTGTGTCTCACTCCTCAGTGTCTCACCTGTGTCTCACATGTGTCTCACATGTGTCTCACCTGTGTCTCACTCCTCAGTGTCTCACTCCCTGTGTCTCACATGTGTCTCACCTGTGTCTCACTCCTCAGTGTCTCACTCCCTGTGTCTCACTCCCCTGTGTCTCACTCCTCAGTGTCTCACTCCCCAGTGTCTCACTCCCCTGTGTATCACTCCCCTGTGTCTCACTCCTCAGTGTCTCACTCCCCAGTGTCTCACTCCCCTGTGTCTCACTCCTCAGTGTCTCACTCCCCAGTGTCTCACTCCCCTGTGTCTCACTTCCCAGTGTCTCACTCCCCAGTGTCTCACTCCCCTGTGTCTCACTCCCCTGTGTCTCACTCCCCTGTGTCTCACTCCCCTGTGTCTCACTCCTCAGTGTCTCACTCCTCTGTGTCTCACTCCCCAGTGTCTCAATCCTCTGTGTCTCACTCCCTGTGTCTCACTCCCTGTGTCTCACTCCCCTGTGTCTCACTCCCCTGTGTCTCACTCCCCTGTGTCTCACTCCCTGTGTCTCACTCCCCTGTGTCTCCCCAGTGTCTCACCCCCTGTGTCTCACTCCCCTGTGTCTCCCCTGTGTCTCACCCCCTGTGTCTCACTCCCCTGTGTCTCACTCTCCTGTGTCTCACCCCCTGTGTCTTACCCCCTGCGTCTCACTCCCCTGTGTCTCACTCCCCTGTGTCTCACCCCCTGTGTCTCACCCCCTGTGTCTCACAACCTGTGTCTCACCCCCTGTGTCTCACTCCCCTGTGTCTCACTCCCTGTGTCTCACTCCTCAGTGTCTCACTCCCCTGTGTCTCACTCCCCTGTGTCTCACTCCCCAGTGTCTCACTCCCCTGTGTCTCACTCCCTGTGTTTCACTCCCCTGTGTCTCACTCCCCTGTGTCTCACTCCCCTGTGTCTCACCCCCTGTGTCTCACCCCCTGTGTCTCACTCCCCTGTGTCTCACTCCCTGTGTCTCACTCCTCAGTGTCTCACTCCCCTGTGTCTAACTCCCCTGTGTCTCACTCCCCAGTGTCTCACTCCCCTGTGTCTCACTCCCTGTGTTTCACTCCCCTGTGTCTCACTCCCCTGTGTCTCACTCCCCTGTGTCTCACCCCCTGTGTCTCACCCCCTGTGTCTCACTCCCCTGTGTCTCACTCCCCAGTGTCTCACTCCTCAGTGTCTCACTCCCCTGTGTCTCACTCCTCAGTGTCTCACTCCCCTGTGTCTCACTCCTCAGTGTCTCACTCCCCTGTGTCTCACTCCCCTGTGTCTCACTCCCCTGTGTCTCACTCCTCAGTGTCTCACTCCCCTGTGTCTCACTCCTCAGTGTCTCACTCCCCTGTGTCTCACTCCCCTGTGTCTCACTCCCCTGTGTCTCACTCCCCAGTGTCTCACTCCTCAGTGTCTCACTCCCCAGTGTCTCACTCCTCAGTGTCTCACTCCTCAGTGTCTCACTCGTCAGTGTCTCACTCCCCTGTGTCTCACTCCCCTGTGTCTCACTCCCCTGTGTCTCACTCCCCTGTGTCTCACCCCCTGTGTCTCACCCCCTGTATCTCACTCCCCTGTGTCTCACTCCCTGTGTCTCACTCCTCAGTGTCTCACTCCCCTGTGTCTCACTCCCCTGTGTCTCACTCCCCAGTGTCTCACTCCCCTATGTCTCACTCCCTGTGTTTCACTCCCTTGTGTCTCACTCCCCTGTGTCTCACTCCCTGTGTCTCACTCCCCAGTGTCTCACTCCCTGTGTCTCACTCCTCAGTGTCTCACTCCCCTGTGTCTCACTCCTCAGTGTCTCACTCCTCAGTGTCTCACTCCCCTGTGTCTCACTCCCCAGTGTCTCACTCCCCTGTGTCTCCCCTGTGTCTCACCACCTGTGTCTCACTCCCCTGTGTCTCACTCCCCTGTGTCTCACTCCCCTCTGTCTCACTCCCCAGTGTCTCACTCCCCAGTGTCTCACTCCTCAGTGTCTCACTCCCCTGTGTCTCACTCCCTGTGTCTCACTCCTCAGTGTTTCACTCCCCAGTGTCTCACGCCTCAGTGTCTCACTCCCCTGTGTCTCACTCCCCTGTGTCTCACTCCCCAGTGTCTCACTCCTCAGTGTCTCACTCCTCAGTGTCTCACTCCTCAGTGTCTCACTCCTCAGTGTCTCACTCCTCAGTGTCTCACTCCCCAGTGTCTCACTCCCCTGTGTCTCACTCCCTGTGTCTCACTCCCCTGTGTCTCACTCCCCAGTGTCTCACTCCCCTGTGTCTCACTCCCCTGTGTCTCCCCAGTGTCTCACTCCCCTGTGTCTCACTCCCCTGTGTCTCCCCTGTGTCTCACCCCCTGTGTCTCACCCCCTGTGTCTCACTCCCCTGTGTCTCACTCCCCAGTGTCTCACTCCTCAGTGTCTCACTCCCCTGTGTCTCACTCCCCTGTGTCTCACTCCCCTGTGTCTCACTCTCCTGTGTCTCACCCCCTGTGTCTTACCCCCTGCGTCTCACTCCCCTGTGTCTCACTCCCCAGTGTCTCACTCCTCAGTGTCTCACTCCCCTGTGTCTCACTCCTCAGTGTCTCACTCCCCTGTGTCTCTCTCCTCAGTGTCTCACTCCCCTGTGTCTCACTCCCCTGTGTCTCACTCCCCTGTGTCTCACTCCCCTGTGTCTCACTCCTCAGTGTCTCACTCCCCTGTGTCTCACTCCTCAGTGTCTCACTCCCCTGTGTCTCACTCCCCTGTGTCTCACTCCCTGTGTCTCACTCCCCAGTGTCTCACTCCCTGTGTCTCACTCCTCAGTGTCTCACTCCCCTGTGTCTCACTCCTCAGTGTCTCACTCCTCAGTGTCTCACTCCCCTGTGTCTCACTCCCCAGTGTCTCACTCCCCTGTGTCTCCCCTGTGTCTCACCACCTGTGTCTCACTCCCCTGTGTCTCACTCCCCTGTGTCTCACTCCCCTCTGTCTCACTCCCCAGTGTCTCACTCCCCAGTGTCTCACTCCTCAGTGTCTCACTCCCCTGTGTCTCACTCCCTGTGTCTCACTCCTCAGTGTTTCACTCCCCAGTGTCTCACGCCTCAGTGTCTCACTCCCCTGTGTCTCACTCCCCTGTGTCTCACTCCCCAGTGTCTCACTCCTCAGTGTCTCACTCCTCAGTGTCTCACTCCTCAGTGTCTCACTCCTCAGTGTCTCACTCCCCAGTGTCTCACTCCCCTGTGTCTCACTCCCTGTGTCTCACTCCTCAGAGTCTCACTCCCTGTGTCTCACTCCCCTGTGTCTCACTCCCTGTGTCTCACTCCCCTGTGTCTCACTCCCCAGTGTCTCACTCCCCTGTGTCTCACTCCCCTGTGTCTCCCCAGTGTCTCACTCCCCTGTGTCTCACTCCCCTGTGTCTCCCCTGTGTCTCACCCCCTGTGTCTCACCCCCTGTGTCTCACTCCCCTGTGTCTCACTCCCCAGTGTCTCACTCCTCAGTGTCTCACTCCCCTGTGTCTCACTCCCCTGTGTCTCACTCCCCTGTGTCTCACTCTCCTGTGTCTCACCCCCTGTGTCTTACCCCCTGCGTCTCACTCCCCTGTGTCTCACTCCCCAGTGTCTCACTCCTCAGTGTCTCACTCCCCTGTGTCTCACTCCTCAGTGTCTCACTCCCCTGTGTCTCTCTCCTCAGTGTCTCACTCCCCTGTGTCTCACTCCCCTGTGTCTCACTCCCCTGTGTCTCACTCCCCTGTGTCTCACTCCTCAGTGTCTCACTCCCCTGTGTCTCACTCCTCAGTGTCTCACTCCCCTGTGTCTCACTCCCCTGTGTCTCACTCCCCTGTGTCTCACTCCCCAGTGTCTCACTCCTCAGTGTCTCACTCCTCAGTGTCTCACTCCTCAGTGTCTCACTCCCCTGTGTATCACTCCCCTGTGTCTCACTCCCCTGTGTCTCACCCCCTGTGTCTCACCCCCTGTGTCTCACTCCCCTGTGTCTCACTCCCTGTGTCTCACTCCTCAGTGTCTCACTCCCCTGTGTCTCACTCCCCTGTGTCTCACTCCCCAGTGTCTCACTCCCCTGTGTCTCACTCCCTGTGTTTCACTCCCCTGTGTCTCACTCCCCTGTGTCTCACTCCCCTGTGTCTCACTCCTCAGTGTCTCACTCCCCTGTGTCTCACTCCTCAGTGTATCAGTCCCCTGTGTCTCACTCCTCAGTGTCTCACTCCCCTGTGTCTCACTCCCCTGTGTCTCACTCCCCTGTGTCTCACTCCTCAGTGTCTCACTCCCCTGTGTCTCACTCCTCAGTGTCTCACTCCCCTGTGTCTCACTCCCCTGTGTCTCACTCCCCTGTGTCTCACTCCCCAGTGTCTCACTCCTCAGTGTCTCACTCCCCAGTGTCTCACTCCTCAGTGTCTCACTCCTCAGTGTCTCACTCCTCAGTGTCTCACTCCCCCGTGTCTCACTCCCCTGTGTCTCACTCCCCTGTGTCTCACTCCCCTGTGTCTCACTCCTCAGTGTCTCACTCCCCAGTGTCTCACTCCCTGTGTCTCACTCCCCTGTGTCTCACTCCCCTGTGTCTCACTCCCCTGTGTCTCACTCCCCAGTGTCTCACTCCCCAGTGTCTCACTCCCCTGTGTCTCACTCCTCAGTGTCTCACTCCCCAGTGTCTCACTCCCCTGTGTCTCACTCCCCTGTGTCTCACTCCCCAGTGTCTCACTCCCCTGTGTCTCACTCCCCTGTGTCTCACTCCCCTGTGTCTCACTCCCCTGTGTCTCACTCCTCAGTGTCTCACTCCTCTGTGTCTCACTCCCCAGTGTCTCACTCCTCTGTGTCTCACTCCCTGTGTCTCACTCCCTGTGTCTCACTCCCCTGTGTCTCACTCCCCTGTGTCTCACTCCCCTGTGTCTCACTCCCTGTGTCTCACTCCCCTGTGTCTCCCCAGTGTCTCACCCCCTGTGTCTCACTCCCCTGTGTCTCCCCTGTGTCTCACCCCCTGTGTCTCACCCCCTGTGTCTCACTCCCCTGTGTCTCACTCCCCAGTGTCTCACTCCTCAGTGTCTCACTCCCCAGTGTCTCACTCCCCTGTGTCTCACTCCCCTGTGTCTCACTCCCCTGTGTCTCACTCCCCTGTGTCTCACCCCCTGTGTCTCACCCCCTGCGTCTCACTCCCCTGTGTCTCACTCCCCAGTGTCTCACTCCTCAGTGTCTCACTCCCCTGTGTCTCACTCCTCAGTGTCTCACTCCCCTGTGTCTCACTCCTCAGTGTCTCACTCCCCTGTGTCTCACTCCCCTGTGTCTCACTCCCCTGTGTCTCACTCCCCTGTGTCTCACTCCTCAGTGTCTCACTCCCCTGTGTCTCACTCCTCAGTGTCTCACCTGTGTCTCACATGTGTCTCACATGTGTCTCACCTGTGTCTCACTCCTCAGTGTCTCACTCCCTGTGTCTCACATGTGTCTCACCTGTGTCTCACTCCTCAGTGTCTCACTCCCTGTGTCTCACTCCCCTGTGTCTCACTCCTCAGTGTCTCACTCCCCAGTGTTTCACTCCCTGTGTCTCACTCCCCTGTGTCTCACACCCATGTGTCTCACTCCCCTGTGTCTCACTCCTCAGTGTCTCACTCCCCAGTGTCTCACTCCCCTGTGTCTCACTCCTCAGTGTCTCACTCCCCAGTGTCTCACTCCCCTGTGTCTCACTTCCCAGTGTCTCACTCCCCTGTGTCTCACTCCCCTGTGTCTCACTCCCCTGTGTCTCACTCCCCTGTGTCTCACTCCTCAGTGTCTCACTCCTCTGTGTCTCACTCCCCAGTGTCTCACTCCTCTGTGTCTCACTCCCTGTGTCTCACTCCCTGTGTCTCACTCCCCTGTGTCTCACTCCCCTGTGTCTCACTCCCCTGTGTCTCACTCCCTGTGTCTCACTCCCCTGTGTCTCCCCAGTGTCTCACCCCCTGTGTCTCACTCCCCTGTGTCTCCCCTGTCTCTCACCCCCTGTGTCTCACTCCCCTGTGTCTCACTCTCCTGTGTCTCACCCCCTGTGTCTTACCCCCTGCGTCTCACTCCCCTGTGTCTCACTCCCCTGTGTCTCACCCCCTGTGTCTCACCCCCTGTGTCTCACCCCCTGTGTCTCACCCCCTGTGTCTCACTCCCCTGTGTCTCACTCCCTGTGTCTCACTCCTCAGTGTCTCACTCCCCTGTGTCTCACTCCCCTGTGTCTCACTCCCCAGTGTCTCACTCCCCTGTGTCTCACTCCCTGTGTTTCACTCCCCTGTGTCTCACTCCCCTGTGTCTCACTCCCCTGTGTCTCACCCCCTGTGTCTCACCCCCTGTGTCTCACTCCCCTGTGTCTCACTCCCTGTGTCTCACTCCTCAGTGTCTCACTCCCCTGTGTCTCACTCCCCTGTGTCTCACTCCCCAGTGTCTCACTCCCCTGTGTCTCACTCCCTGTGTTTCACTCCCCTGTGTCTCACTCCCCTGTGTCTCACTCCCCTGTGTCTCACCCCCTGTGTCTCACCCCCTGTGTCTCACTCCCCTGTGTCTCACTCCCCAGTGTCTCACTCCTCAGTGTCTCACTCCCCTGTGTCTCACTCCTCAGTGTCTCACTCCCCTGTGTCTCACTCCTCAGTGTCTCACTCCCCTGTGTCTCACTCCCCTGTGTCTCACTCCCCTGTGTCTCACTCCTCAGTGTCTCACTCCCCTGTGTCTCACTCCTCAGTGTCTCACTCCCCTGTGTCTCACTCCCCTGTGTCTCACTCCCCTGTGTCTCACTCCCCAGTGTCTCACTCCTCAGTGTCTCACTCCCCAGTGTCTCACTCCTCAGTGTCTCACTCCTCAGTGTCTCACTCCTCAGTGTCTCACTCCCCTGTGTCTCACTCCCCTGTGTCTCACTCCCCTGTGTCTCACTCCCCTGTGTCTCACCCCCTGTGTCTCACCCCCTGTGTCTCACTCCCCTGTGTCTCACTCCCTGTGTCTCACTCCTCAGTGTCTCACTCCCCTGTGTCTCACTCCCCTGTGTCTCACTCCCCAGTGTCTCACTCCCCTATGTCTCACTCCCTGTGTTTCACTCCCTTGTGTCTCACTCCCCTGTGTCTCACTCCCTGTGTCTCACTCCCCAGTGTCTCACTCCCTGTGTCTCACTCCTCAGTGTCTCACTCCCCTGTGTCTCACTCCCCAGTGTCTCACTCCCCTGTGTCTCCCCTGTGTCTCACCACCTGTGTCTCACTCCCCTGTGTCTCACTCCCCTGTGTCTCACTCCCCTCTGTCTCACTCCCCAGTGTCTCACTCCCCAGTGTCTCACTCCTCAGTGTCTCACTCCCCTGTGTCTCACTCCCTGTGTCTCACTCCTCAGTGTTTCACTCCCCAGTGTCTCACGCCTCAGTGTCTCACTCCCCTGTGTCTCACTCCCCTGTGTCTCACTCCCCAGTGTCTCACTCCTCAGTGTCTCACTCCTCAGTGTCTCACTCCTCAGTGTCTCACTCCTCAGTGTCTCACTCCCCAGTGTCTCACTCCCCTGTGTCTCACTCCCTGTGTCTCACTCCTCAGAGTCTCACTCCCTGTGTCTCACTCCCCTGTGTCTCACTCCCTGTGTCTCACTCCCCTGTGTCTCACTCCCCAGTGTCTCACTCCCCTGTGTCTCACTCCCCTGTGTCTCCCCAGTGTCTCACTCCCCTGTGTCTCACTCCCCTGTGTCTCCCCTGTGTCTCACCCCCTGTGTCTCACCCCCTGTGTCTCACTCCCCTGTGTCTCACTCCCCAGTGTCTCACTCCTCAGTGTCTCACTCCCCTGTGTCTCACTCCCCTGTGTCTCACTCCCCTGTGTCTCACTCTCCTGTGTCTCACCCCCTGTGTCTTACCCCCTGCGTCTCACTCCCCTGTGTCTCACTCCCCAGTGTCTCACTCCTCAGTGTCTCACTCCCCTGTGTCTCACTCCTCAGTGTCTCACTCCCCTGTGTCTCTCTCCTCAGTGTCTCACTCCCCTGTGTCTCACTCCCCTGTGTCTCACTCCCCTGTGTCTCACTCCCCTGTGTCTCACTCCTCAGTGTCTCACTCCCCTGTGTCTCACTCCTCAGTGTCTCACTCCCCTGTGTCTCACTCCCCTGTGTCTCACTCCCCTGTGTCTCACTCCCCAGTGTCTCACTCCTCAGTGTCTCACTCCTCAGTGTCTCACTCCTCAGTGTCTCACTCCCCTGTGTATCACTCCCCTGTGTCTCACTCCCCTGTGTCTCACCCCCTGTGTCTCACCCCCTGTGTCTCACTCCCCTGTGTCTCACTCCCTGTGTCTCACTCCTCAGTGTCTCACTCCCCTGTGTCTCACTCCCCTGTGTCTCACTCCCTAGTGTCTCACTCCCCTGTGTCTCACTCCCTGTGTTTCACTCCCCTGTGTCTCACTCCCCTGTGTCTCACTCCCCTGTGTCTCACCCCCTGTGTCTCACCCCCTGTGTCTCACTCCCCTGTGTCTCACTCCCCAGTGTCTCACTCCTCAGTGTCTCACTCCCCTGTGTCTCACTCCTCAGTGTCTCAGTCCCCTGTGTCTCACTCCTCAGTGTCTCACTCCCCTGTGTCTCACTCCCTGTGTCTCACTTCCCTGTGTCTCACTCCCCTGTGTCTCACTCCCCAGTGTCTCACTCCCCTGTCTCACTCCTCAGTGTCTCACTCCCCTGTGTCTCACTCCCTGCGTCTCACTCCTCAGTGTCTCACTCCCCTGTCTCACTCCCCTGTGTCTCACTCCTCAGTGTCTCACTCCCTGTGTCTCACTCCCCTGTGTCTCACTCCCCTGTGTCTCACTCCTCAGTGTCTCACTCCCCAGTGTCTCACTCCTCAGTGTCTCACTCCCTGTGTCTCACTCCCCTGTGTCTCACTCCCCTGTGTCTCACTCCCCAGTGTCTCACTCCCTGTGTCTCACTCCTCAGTGTCTCACTCCCCTGTGTCTCACTCCTCAGTGTCTCACTCCCTGTGTTTCACTCCCTTGTGTCTCACTCCCCTGTGTCTCACTCCCTGTGTCTCACTCCCCAGTGTCTCACTCCCTGTGTCTCACTCCTCAGTGTCTCACTCCCCTGTGTCTCACTCCTCAGTGTCTCACTCCTCAGTGTCTCACTCCCCTGTGTCTCACTCCCCAGTGTCTCACTCCCCTGTGTCTCCCCTGTGTCTCACCACCTGTGTCTCACTCCCCTGTGTCTCACTCCCCTGTGTCTCACTCCCCTCTGTCTCACTCCCCAGTGTCTCACTCCCCAGTGTCTCACTCCTCAGTGTCTCACTCCCCTGTGTCTCACTCCCTGTGTCTCACTCCTCAGTGTTTCACTCCCCAGTGTCTCACGCCTCAGTGTCTCACTCCCCTGTGTCTCACTCCCCTGTGTCTCACTCCCCAGTGTCTCACTCCTCAGTGTCTCACTCCTCAGTGTCTCACTCCTCAGTGTCTCACTCCTCAGTGTCTCACTCTCCAGTGTCTCACTCCCCTGTGTCTCACTCCCCTGTGTCTCACTCCTCAGTGTCTCACTCCCCAGTGTCTCACTCCCCTGTGTCTCACTCCTCAGTGTCTCACTCCTCAGTGTCTCACTCCCCTGTGTCTCACTCCTCAGTGTCTCACTCCCCTGTGTCTCACTCCTCAGTGTCTCACTCCCTGTGTATCACTCCTCAGTGTCTCACTCCCCTGTGTCTCACTCCTCAGTGTCTCACTCCCTGTGTCTCACTCCTCAGTGTCTCACTCCCTGTGTCTCACCTCCTGTGTCTCACTCCCCTGTGTCTGACTCCCCTGTGTCTCACTCCCCAGTGTCTCACTCCCCTGTGTCTCACTCCCCAGTGTCTCACTCCTCAGTGTCTCACTCCCCTGTGTCTCACTCCTCAGTGTCTCACTCCCCTGTGTCTCACTCCCCTGTGTCTCACTCCTCAGCGTCTCACTCCCGGTGTCTCACTCCCCTGTGTCTCACTCCTCAGTGTCTCACTCCCCTGTGTCTCCCCAGTGTCTCACTCCCCTGTGTCTCACTCCCCTGTGTCTCCCCAGTGTCTCACTCCCCTGTGTCTCACTCCTCAGTGTCTCACTCCCCTGTGTCTCCCCAGTGTCTCACTCCCGGTGTCTCACTCCCCTGTGTCTCACTCCTCAGTGTCTCACTCCCTGTGTCTCACTCCTCAGTGTCTCATTCCCCAGTGTATCACTCCTCAGTGTCTCACTCCCCTGTGTCTCACTCCCCAGTGGCTCACTCCTCAGTGTCTCACTCCCCAGTGTCTCACTCCCCTGTGTCTCACTCCCTGTGTCTCACTCCCCTGTGTCTCACTCCCCTGTGTCTCACTCCCCAGTGTCTCACTCCCTGTGTCTCACTCCCCTGTGTCTCACTCCCCTGTGTCTCACTCCCGTGTCTCACTCCCCATTGTCTCACTCGCCAGTGTCTCACTCCCCAGTGTCTCACTCCCCTGTGTCTCACTCCCCATTGTCTCACTCCTCAGTGTCTCACTCCCCATTGTCTCACTCCCCAGTGTCTCACTCCTCAGTGTCTCACTCCTCAGTGTCTCACTCCTCAGTGTCTCACTCCCCTGTGTCTCACTCCCTGTGTCTCACTCCCCTGTGTCTCACTCCCCTGTGTCTCACTCCCCAGTGTCTCACTCCCTGTGTCTCACTCCCCTGTGTCTCACTCCCCTGTGTCTCACTCCCGTGTCTCACTCCCCATTGTCTCACTCGCCAGTGTCTCACTCCCCAGTGTCTCACTCCCCTGTGTCTCACCCCCATTGTCTCACTCCTCAGTGTCTCACTCCCCATTGTCTCACTCCCCAGTGTCTCACTCCTCAGTGACTCACTCCTCAGTGTCTCACTCCTCAGTGTCTCACTCCCCTGTGTCTCACTCCCTGTGTCTCACTTCCCTGTGTCTCACTCCCCTGTGTCTCACTCCCCAGTGTCTCACTCCCCTGTCTCACTCCTCAGTGTCTCACTCCCCTGTGTCTCACTCCCTGCGTCTCACTCCTCAGTGTCTCACTCCCCTGTCTCACTCCCCTGTGTCTCACTCCTCAGTGTCTCACTCCCTGTGTCTCACTCCCCTGTGTCTCACTCCCCTGTGTCTCACTCCTCAGTGTCTCACTCCCCAGTGTCTCACTCCTCAGTGTCTCACTCCCTGTGTCTCACTCCCCTGTGTCTCACTCCCCTGTGTCTCACTCCCCAGTGTCTCACTCCCTGTGTCTCACTCCTCAGTGTCTCACTCCCCTGTGTCTCACTCCTCAGTGTCTCACTCCCCAGTGTCTCACTCCCCTGTGTCTCACTCCCCTGTGTCTCACTCCCCAGTGTCTCACTCCCTGTGTCTCACTCCCCAGTGTCTCACTCCCCAGTGTCTCACTCCCCAGTGTCTCACTCCCCTGTGTCTCACTCCCCAGTGTCTCACTCCCCAGTGTCTCACTCCCCTGTGTCTCACTCTCCAGTGTCTCACTCCCAGTGTCTCACTCCCCTGTGTCTCACTCCCCTGTGTCTCACTCCTCAGTGTCTCACTCCCCAGTGTCTCACTCCCCTGTGTCTCACTCTCCAATGTCTCACTCCCAGTGTCTCACTCCCCAGTGTCTCACTCCCCTGTGTCTCACTCCCCTGTATCTCACTCCCAGTGTCTCACTCCTCAGTGTCTCACTCCCCGGTGTCTCACTCCTCAGTGTCTCACTCCCCAGTGTCTCACTCCCCTGTGTCTCACTCCCCAGTGTCTCACTCCCCTGTGTCTCACTCCCCTGTGTCTCACTCCCCTGTGTCTCACTCCCCAGTGTCTCACTCCTCAGTGTCTCACTCCCCGGTGTCTCACTCCTCAGTGTCTCACTCCCCAGTGTCTCACTCCCCTGTGTCTCACTCCCCAGTGTCTCACTCCCCTGTGTCTCACTCCCCTGTGTCTCACTCCCCTGTGTCTCACTCCCCAGTGTCTCACTCCTCAGTGTCTCACTCCCCAGTGTCTCACTCCCTGTGCCTCACTCCCCTCTGTCTCACTCCCCAGTGTCTCACTCCCCTGTGTCTCACTCCCAAGTGTCTCACTCCTCAGTGTCTCACTCCCCAGTGTCTCACTCCCCTGTGTCTCACTCCCCTGTGTCTCACTCCTCAGTGTCTCACTCCCCTGTGTCTCACTCCCCTGTGTCTCACTCCCCTGTGTCTCACTCCCCTGTGTCTCACTCCTCAGTGTCTCACTCCCCAGTGTCTCACTCCCCTGTGTCTCCCCTGTGTCTCACTCCCCAGTGTCTCACTCCCCAGTGTCTCACTCCCCTGTGTCTCACTCCCCAGTGTCTCACTCCCCTGTGTCTCACTCCCTGTGTCTCACTCCTCAGTGTCTCACTCCCCAGTGTCTCACTCCTCAGTGTCTCACTCCCCAGTGTCTCACTCCCCTGTGTCTCACTCCTCAGTGTCTCACTCCCCAGTGTCTCACTCCCCTGTGTCTCACTCCCCAGTGTCTCACTCCTCAGTGTCTCACTCCCCAGTGTCTCACTCCCCTGTGTCTCACTCCTCAGTGTCTCACTCCCCAGTGTCTCACTCCCCTGTGTCTCACTCCCCTGTGTCTCCCTCCTCAGTGTCTCACTCCCCTGTGTCTCACTCCCCTGTGTCTCACTCCCCTGTGTCTCACTCCCCTGTGTCTCACTCCTCAGTGTCTCACTCCCCAGTGTCTCACTCCCCTGTGTCTCCCCTGTGTCTCACTCCCCAGTGTCTCACTCCCCAGTGTCTCACTCCCCTGTGTCTCACTCCCCAGTGTCTCACTCCCCTGTGTCTCACTCCCTGTGTCTCACTCCTCAGTGTCTCACTCCCCTGTGTCTCACTCCCCTGTGTCTCACTCCCCAGTGTCTCACTCCCCTGTGTCTCACTCCTCAGTGTCTCACTCCTCAGTGTCTCACTCCTCAGTGTCTCACTCCCTGTGTCTCACTCCTCAGTGTCTCACTCCCCTGTGTCTCACTCCTCAGTGTCTCACTCCCCAGTGTCTCACTCCCTGTGCCTCACTCCCCTGTGTCTCACTCCCCAGTGTCTCACTCCCCTGTGTCTCACTCCCCAGTGTCTCACTCCTCAGTGTCTCACTCCCCAGTGTCTCACTCCCCTGTGTCTCACTCCCCTGTGTCTCACTCCTCAGTGTCTCACTCCCCTGTGTCTCACTCCCCTGTGTCTCACTCCCCTGTGTCTCACTCCCCTGTGTCTCACTCCTCAGTGTCTCACTCCCCAGTGTCTCACTCCCCTGTGTCTCCCCTGTGTCTCACTCCCCAGTGTCTCACTCCCCAGTGTCTCACTCCCCTGTGTCTCACTCCCCAGTGTCTCACTCCCCTGTGTCTCACTCCCTGTGTCTCACTCCTCAGTGTCTCACTCCCCAGTGTCTCACTCCTCAGTGTCTCACTCCCCAGTGTCTCACTCCCCTGTGTCTCACTCCTCAGTGTCTCACTCCCCAGTGTCTCACTCCCCTGTGTCTCACTCCCCAGTGTCTCACTCCTCAGTGTCTCACTCCCCAGTGTCTCACTCCCCTGTGTCTCACTCCTCAGTGTCTCACTCCCCAGTGTCTCACTCCCCTGTGTCTCACTCCCCTGTGTCTCCCTCCTCAGTGTCTCACTCCCCTGTGTCTCACTCCCCTGTGTCTCACTCCCCTGTGTCTCACTCCCCTGTGTCTCACTCCTCAGTGTCTCACTCCCCAGTGTCTCACTCCCCTGTGTCTCCCCTGTGTCTCACTCCCCAGTGTCTCACTCCCCAGTGTCTCACTCCCCTGTGTCTCACTCCCCAGTGTCTCACTCCCCTGTGTCTCACTCCCTGTGTCTCACTCCTCAGTGTCTCACTCCCCTGTGTCTCACTCCCCTGTGTCTCACTCCCCAGTGTCTCACTCCCCTGTGTCTCACTCCTCAGTGTCTCACTCCTCAGTGTCTCACTCCTCAGTGTCTCACTCCCTGTGTCTCACTCCTCAGTGTCTCACTCCCCTGTGTCTCACTCCTCAGTGTCTCACTCCCCTGTGTCTCACTCCTCAGTGTCTCACTCCCCTGTGTCTCACTCCCTGTGTCTCACTCCCCAGTGTCTCACTCCCCTGTGTCTCACTCCCCAGTGTCTCACTCCCCTGTGTCTCACTCCCCAGTGTCTCACTCCCCAGTGTCTCACTCCCCTGTGTCTCACTCCCCAGTGTCTCACTCCCCTGTGTCTCACTCCCCTGTGTCTCACTCCTCAGTGTCTCACTCCCCTGTGTCTCACTCCCCAGTGTCTCACTCCCCTGTGTCTCACTCCCCTGTGTCTCACTCCTCAGTGTCTCACTCCCCTGTGTCTCACTCCCTGTGTCTCACTCCTCAGTGTCTCACTCCCCAGTGTCTCACTCCCCTGTGTCTCACTCCTCAGTGTCTCACTCCTCAGTGTCTCTCTCCTCAGTGTCTCACTCCCCAGTGTCTCACTCCCCTGTGTCTCACTCCTCAGTGTCTCACTCCCCAGTGTCTCACTCCCCTGTGTCTCACTCCCTGTGTCTCACTCCTCAGTGTCTCACTCCCCTGTGTCTCACTCCCCTTTGTCTCACTCCCCTGTGTCTCACTCCTCAGTGTCTCACTCCCCTGTGTCTCACTCTCCTTTGTCTCACTCCCCTGTGTCTCACTCCTCAGTGTCTCACTCCTCAGTGTCTTACTTCTCAGTGTCTCACTCCCCAGTGTCTCACTCCCCTGTGTCTCACTCCCCTTTGTCTCACTCCCCTGTGTCTCACTCCTCAGTGTCTCACTCCCCTGTGTCTCACTCCCCTTTGTCTCACTCCCCTGTGTCTCACTCCTCAGTGTCTCACTCCTCAGTGTCTCACTCCTCAGTGTCTCACTCCCCAGTGTCTCACTCCCCTGTGCCTCACTCCCCTTTGTCTCACTCCCCTGTGTCTCACTCCTCAGTGTCTCACTCCCTGTGTCTCACTCCTCAGTGTCTCACTCCCTGTGTCTCACTCCTCAGTGTCTCACTCCCCCGTGTCTCACCCCCCCCGTGTCTCCCCCCGTGTCTCACCCCCCGTGTCTCACCAGGCATGCTACCCCCTGTGTCTCACCCACTCACCCCCCCGTGTCTCCCCCCGTGTCTCCCCCCGTGTCTCCCCCCGTGTCTCTCCCCCCGTGTCTCCCCCCGTGTCTCACCCGGCATGCTACCCCCCGTGTCTCACCCCCGTGTCTCTCACCCCGTGTCTCACCGGGCATGCTACTCCGTGTCTCCCCCCGTGTCTCACCAGGCATGCTACTCCGTGTCTCCCCCCGTGTCTCACCAGGCATGCTACTCCGTGTCTCCCCCCGTGTCTCCCCCCGTGTCTCACCAGGCATGTTACTCCGTGTCTCCCCCCGTGTCTCACCCCCGTGTCTCCCCGTGTCTCCCCCCGTGTCTCACCAGGCATGCTACTCCGTGTCTCCCCGTGTCTCCCCCCGTGTCTCACCAGGCATGCTACTCCGTGTCACCCCCCGTGTCTCCCCCCGTGTCTCCCCCGGCATGCTACTCCGTGTCACCCCCCGTGTCTCCCCCCGTGTCTCCCCTCGTGTCTCCCCCTGTGTCTCCCCCCGTGTCTCACCGGGCATGCTACCCCCCGTGTCTCACTCCGTGTCTCACCCCCGTGTCTCACCCCCGTGTCTCCCCCCGTGTCTCCCCCCGTGTCTCACCCCGTGTCTCCCCCCGTGTCTCCCCCCGTGTCTCCCCCCGTGTCTCCCCCCGTGTCTCCCCCCGTGTCTCCCCCCGTGTCTCCCCCTGTGTGTCCCCCCGTGTCTCCCCCCGTGTCTCCCCCCGTGTCTCCCCCCGTGTCTCTCCCCCCGTGTCTCCCCCCCGTGTCTCCCCCCGTGTCTCTCCCCCCGTGTCTCCCCCTGTGTCTCCCCCCGTGTCTCCCCCCGTGTCTCTCCCCCCGTGTCTCCCCCCCGTGTCTCCCCCCGTGTCTCTCCCCCCGTGTCTCCCCCCGTGTCTCCCCCCGTGTCTCACCCCCGTGTCTCACCGTGTCTCACCCCCCGTGTCTCACCCCCTCACCCCCCCGTGTCTCCCCCCGTGTCTCCCCCCGTGTCTCACCCCCGTGTCTCCCCCCGTGTCTCACCCCCCGTGTCTCACCCCCTCACCCCCCCGTGTCTCCCCCCGTGTCTCCCCCCGTGTCTCCCCCCGTGTCTCACCCCCCGTGTCTCACCCCCTCACCCCCCCGTGTCTCCCCCCGTGTCTCCCCCCGTGTCTCCCCCCGTGTCTCACCCCCCGTGTCTCACCCCCTCACCCCCCCGTGTCTCCCCCCGTGTCTCCCCCCGTGTCTCACCCCGTGTCTCCCCCCGTGTCTCCCCCCGTGTCTCACCCCGTGTCTCCCCCCGTGTCTCCCCCCGTGTCTCCCCCCGTGTCTCCCCCCGTGTCTCACCCCCGTGTCTCACCCCCGTGTCTCCACCCCGTGTCTCCCCCCCGTGTCTCCCCCCGTGTCTCCCCCCGTGTCTCCCCCCGTGTCTCCCCCCGTGTCTCCCCCCGTGTCTCCCCCCGTGTCTCACCCGGCATGCTACCCCGTGTCTCCCCCCGTGTCTCCCCCCGTGTCTCCCCCCGTGTCTCCCCCCGTGTCTCCCCCCGTGTCTCCCCGTGTCTCCCCCCGTGTCACCCCCCGTGTCTCCCCCCGTGTCTCCCCCCGTGTCTCCCCGTGTCTCCCCCCGTGTCTCCCCCCGTGTCACCCCCCGTGTCTCCCCCCGTGTCTCCCCCCGTGTCTCCCCCCGTGTCTCCCCCCGTGTCTCCCCCCGTGTCTCGCCCCGTGTCTCCCCCCGTGTCTCCCCCCGTGTCTCCCCCCGTGTCTCCCCCCGTGTCTCCCCCCGTGTCTCCCCCCGTGTCTCCCCCCGTGTCTCCCCCCGTGTCTCACCCGGCATGCTACCCCGTGTCTCCCCCCGTGTCTCCCCCCGTGTCTCCCCCCGTGTCTCCCCCCGTGTCTCCCCCCGTGTCTCCCCCCGTGTCTCCCCCCGTGTCTCCCCCCGTGTCTCCCCGTGTCTCCCCCCGTGTCACCCCCCGTGTCTCCCCCCGTGTCTCCCCCCGTGTCTCCCCGTGTCTCCCCCCGTGTCTCCCCCCGTGTCACCCCCCGTGTCTCCCCCCGTGTCTCCCCCCGTGTCTCCCCCCGTGTCTCCCCCCGTGTCTCCCCCCGTGTCTCCCCCCGTGTCTCCCCCCGTGTCTCCCCCCGTGTCTCCCCCCGTGTCTCCCCCCGTGTCTCCCCCCGTGTCTCACCCGGCATGCTACCCCGTGTCTCCCCCCGTGTCTCCCCCCGTGTCTCCCCCCGTGTCTCCCCCCGTGTCTCCCCCCGTGTCTCCCCCCGTGTCTCCCCGTGTCTCCCCCCGTGTCACCCCCCGTGTCTCCCCCCGTGTCTCCCCCCGTGTCTCCCCGTGTCTCCCCCCGTGTCTCCCCCCGTGTCACCCCCCGTGTCTCCCCCCGTGTCTCCCCCCGTGTCTCCCCCCGTGTCTCCCCCCGTGTCTCCCCCCGTGTCTCCCCCCGTGTCTCCCCCCGTGTCTCCCCCCGTGTCTCCCCCCGTGTCTCCCCCCGTGTCACCCCCCGTGTCTCCCCCCGTGTCTCCCCCCGTGTCTCACCCCGTGTCTCCCCCCGTGTCTCACCCCGTGTCTCCCCCCGTGTCTCCCCCCGTGTCTCCCCCCGTGTCTCCCCCCGTGTCTCCCCCCGTGTCTCCCCCCGTGTCTCC
The DNA here is from genome assembly GCF_048934315.1 of Petromyzon marinus. Classification (NCBI taxonomy): domain Eukaryota; kingdom Metazoa; phylum Chordata; class Hyperoartia; order Petromyzontiformes; family Petromyzontidae; genus Petromyzon; species Petromyzon marinus. The sequence continues at coordinate 38,972 of NW_027422631.1, forward strand.
CCCCGTGTCTCCCCCCGTGTCTCCCCCCGTGTCTCCCCCCGTGTCTCCCCCCGTGTCTCCCCCCGTGTCACCCCCCGTGTCTCCCCCCGTGTCTCCCCCCGTGTCTCACCCCGTGTCTCCCCCCGTGTCTCCCCCCGTGTCTCCCCCCGTGTCTCCCCCCGTGTCTCCCCCCGTGTCTCCCCCCGTGTCTCCCCCCGTGTCTCACCCCGTGTCTCCCCCCGTGTCTCCCCCCGTGTCTCCCCCCGTGTCTCCCCCCGTGTCTCCCCCCGTGTCTCCCCCCGTGTCTCCCCCCGTGTCTCCCCCCGTGTCTCCCCCCGTGTCTCACCCCGTGTCTCCCCCCGTGTCTCACCCGGCATGCTACCCCCACACAGGCAGCGTGCATCACGTTGCCCGCCGCTGGAGCAGAAGGAGCAGCAGTGGTAGAGTCCACGGTGGTGCCCTCGCGATGGCGGTGACGGCGTCACCGTGGCGGAGGAGGCGGTGGAGGCGGTGGAGGCGGTGGAGGCGGAGGCGGTGGTGGAGGTGGTGGCGGAGGTGGAGGCGGTGGAGGTGGTGGTGGTGGTGTTTGACACTCGCAGGGAGAACGGGGAGCCCTGCAGACCCAGCAGCAGCATCAGCAGCATCATCAGCAGCAGCATCATCAGCAGCAGCAGCATCATCAGCAGCAGCATCATCAGCAGCAGCGTCATCATCAGTAGCAGCATCATCAGTAGCAGCGTCATCATCAGTAGCAGCAGCAGAAGCATCAGCAGCATCATCAGTAGCAGCAGCAGCATCATCATCAGCAGCAGCGTCATCATCAGTAGCAGCGTCATCATCAGTAGCAGCATCATCAGTAGCAGCAGCAGCATCAGCAGCAGTGGTGGTATCATCAGCAGTAGCGTCATCACCATCAGTAGCATCATTAGTAACATTAGCATCAGTAGCAGCATCAGCAGCGTCATCATCAGTAGCAGCGTCATCATCAGTAGCATCAGCAGCAGCAGCAGCAGCATCATCAGCAGCAGCGTCATTGTCAGTAACAGCAGCATCATCAGTAGCAGCATCATCAGTAGCATCATCATCAGTAGCAGCAGCATCAGTAGCATCATCATCAGTAGCAGCAGCATCAGTAGCGTCATCATCAGCATCATCATCATCAGCATCATCATCATCAGTAGCAGCAGCGTCATCATCAGCATCATCAGTAGCAGCATCAGTTGCGGCAGCATCAGCAGCAGCATCATCAGTAGCAGCATCATCATCAGCAGCAGCAGCAGCATCATCAGCAGCAGCGTCATCATCAGTAGCAGCAGCATCAGTAGGGGCATTATCGGTAGCTGTAGTGGTTGCATCGTCATCATCATCATCAGCAGCAGCATCAGCAGCATTGTCAGTAGCAGCAGCAGCATCAGCAGCATTGTCAGCAGCAGCAGCAGCATCATAATCAACATGAGGACTGTCGCGGTTACGAGGAGCGAGCGTGGCGGTTATTAGGAACGAGCGTGGCGGTTATTAGGAACCATGGCGGTTATTAGGAACCATGGCGGTTATTAGGAACCATGGCGGTTATTAGGAGCGAGCGTGGCGGTTATTAGGAACCATGGCGGTTATTAGGAACCATGGCGGTTATTAGGAACGAGCGTGGCGGTTATTAGGAACCATGGCGGTTATTAGGAACCATGGCGGTTATTAGGAACGAGCGGGCGGTTATTAGGAACCATGGCGGTTATTAGGAGCGAGCGTGGCGGTTATTAGGAACCATGGCGGTTATTAGGAGCGAGCGTCGCGGTTATTAGGAACGAGCGTGGCGGTTATTAGGAACCATGGCGGATATTAGGAACGAGCGTGGCGGTTATTAAGAACCATGGCGGTTATTAGGAGCGAGCGTGGCGGTTATTAGGAGCGAGCGTGGCGGTTATTAGGAACCATGGCGGTTATTAGGAGCGAGCGTGGCGGTTATTAGGAACCATGGCGGTTATTAGGAACCATGGCGGTTATTAGGAACCATGGCGGTTATTAGGAGCGAGCGTGGCGGTTATTAGGAACCATGGTGGTTATTAGGAACCATGGCGGTTATTAGGAACCATGGCGGTTATTAGGAACCATGGCGGTTATTAGGAACCATGGCGGTTATTAGGAGCGAGCGTGCATCACCTGTATGTGGCGTCCGCGCACCATGACGGATATGAAGTATCGACCACTGTCCGTGGCGGTGTAGGAGACATTGAACGTCGCCCCCTTGCCACGCGTCACCTCCACCGCCACCGCGCTGTGGAAGTGGACATCGCAAAACTAGCACGGAGATCCCTTCGCTCTTGGGGTGAGAGGGTGGGTGGGTGGTGGAGTGGGTGGGTGAGTGGGTGGGTGGGTGGGTGAGTGGGTGAGTGGGTGGGTGGGTGGGTGAGTGGGTGAGTGAGTGGGTGGGTGAGTGGGTGAGTGGGTGGGTGAGTGGGTGAGTGAGTGAGTGGGTGGGTGGGTGAGTGGGTGGGTGAGTGGGTGAGTGAGTGGGTGGGTGAGTGGGTGGGTGAGTGGGTGGGTGAGTGGGTGGGTGAGTGGGTGAGTGAGTGAGTGGGTGAGTGGGTGGGTGGGTGAGTGGGTGGGTGAGTGAGTGGGTGAGTGAGTGGGTGGGTGGGTGAGTGAGTGGGTGAGTGAGTGAATGGGTGAGTGGGTGAGTGGGTGGGTGGGTGAGTGGGTGGGTGAGTGAGTGGGTGAGTGGGTGGGTGGGTGGGTGAGTGAGTGGGTGAGTGGGTGGGTGAGTGAGTGGGTAGGTGAGTGGGTGGGTGAGTGAGTGGGTGGGTGAGTGAGGGGTGAGTGAGTGGGTGAGTGGGTGGGTGGGTGGGTGAGTGAGTGAGTGGGTGAGTGGGTGGGTGAGTGAGTGAGTGGGTGTGTGGGTGTGTGTGGGTGAGTGAGTGGGTGAGTGGGTGGGTGGGTGGGTGAGTGGGTGGGTGGGTGGGTGAGTGAGCGAGTGTAGTGGTGAGCGAGTGAGTGAGCAAGTGAGGTGGTGAGTGAGTGAGTGAGCGAGTGTAGTGGTGAGCGAGTGAGTGAGCGAGTGATGTGGTGAGTGAGTGGGTGAGTGAGTGAGTGGGTGAGTGAGTGAGTGGGTGAGCGAGCGAGCGAGTGCGGTGGTGAGCAAGTGAGTGAGCGAGTGATGTGGTGAGTGAGTGGGTGAGTGAGTGAGTGGGTGAGCGAGCGAGTGAGTGGGTGAGCGAGCGAGCGAGGTGGTGAGCGAGCGAGTGAGGTGGTGAGCGATCCTCACCAGCGCGTGTTCTCACGGTGAAGTATGGACACTTGGGGGCTGTCGTGAGCCCCAGGGATCGCCTCCCCGGCACGGTCAGCGAGCCGCACCAAGAAGCCGGCACGGCGGCCGGGCCGGGCGCGGTGCAGGCCTGGACCACTCACACACACACTTACACACTTACTTATACACACTCACACACACACTTACACTTACTTATACACACTCACACACACACTTACACTTACTTATACACACTCACACACACACACACTTATACACACTCACACACACTACTCACACACACACACACTTACTTATACACACTCACACACACTACTCACACACACACTTACACTTACACACTTACACACACACTTACTTATACACACACACACTTACACTTACTCATACACACTCACACACACACACACACTTACTTATACACACTTACTTATACACACTCACACACACTACTCACACACACACACACTTACACACTTACTTATACACACTCACACACACACACTTACACTTACACACTTACACACACTTACTTATACACACTCACACACACTTACTTATACACACTCACACTTACACACACTTACTTATACACACTACTTATACACACTCACACTTACTTATACACACCACTCACACTTACTTATACACACACACTCACACACACACTTACTTATACACACACACACTTACACTTACTTATACACACTCACACACACACTTACACTTACTTATACACACTCACACACACTCACACACACACACTTACTCATACACACTCACACACACACTTACACTTACTTATACACACTCACACACACACTTACACTTACTTATACACACTCACACACACTCACACACACACTTACACTTACTTATACACACTCACACACACTCACACTTACTTATACACTTACTTATACACACTACTTATACACACTCACACACACACTTACACTTACTTATACACACTCAGACACACACTTACACTTACTTATACACACTACTCACACTCACACACACTTACACTTACTTATACACACTCACACACACTTACACTTACTTATACACACTCACACACACTTACACTTACTTATACAGACTCACACACACTTACACTTACTTATACACATACACACTTACACTTACTTATACAGACTCACGCACACTTACACTTACTTATACACATACACACTTACACTTACTTATACACACTCACACACACTACTCATACACACTTACACTTACTTATACACACTTACACACACACTTACACTTACTTATACACACTCACACACACTACTCACACACACTTACACTTACTTATACACACTCACACACACACTTACACTCACTTATACACACTCACACACACACTCACACACAAACTCACACACACACTTACACTTACTTATACACACACACACACTCACACTTACTTATACACACTACTCACACACTCACACACACACTTACTTATACACACACACTTACACACTTACTTATACACACTCCACTTACACTTACACACTTACTTATACACACTCACACTTACACACTTACTCTAATACACACTCACACACACACACTTACTTATCACACACACTATCACACACACTTACACTTACTTATACACACACACTTACACTTACTTATACACACACACACATCACACACTTACTTATAAACACACACTCACACACACACTTACACTTTACTTATACACACTCATACACTACTCACACACACACTCACACACACACTTACACACACACTTACACTTACTTATACACACTCACACACACACTTACTTATACACACTCTTACACTACTCACACACACACTTACTTATACACACTCTTACACTACTCACACACACTTACACTTACTTATACACACTCATACACTACTCACACACACACTCACACACACACTTACACACACACTTACACTTACTTATACACACACACACTCTTACTTATACACACTCTTACACTACTCACACACACACTTACACTTACTTATACACACTCACACACACTCACACACACACTTACACTTACTTATACACACTCTTACACACTACTCACACACACTTACACTTACTTATACACACTCTTACACACTACTCACACACACACACACACTTACTCATACACACTCACACACACACTTACACTTACTTATACACACTCACACACACTTACACTTACTTATACACACTACTCACACACACACTTACACTTACTTATACACACTACTCACACACACTTACACTTACTTATACACACTCACACACACTTACACTTACTTATACACACTACTCACACACACACTTACACTTACTTATACACACTACTCACACACACACACACTTACTCTTACACTTACTTATACACACTCACACACACACACTTACACTTACTTATACACACTACTCACACACACACTTACACTTACTTATACACACTACTCACACACACACACACTTACTCTTACACTTACTTATACACACTCACACACACTCACACACACTTACACTTACTTATACACACTCTTACACACTACTCACACACACACAGACTTACTCATACACACTCACACACACACTTACACTTACTTATACACACTCACACACACACACACTTACACTTACTTATACACACTCACACACACACACACTTACACTTACTTATACACACTACTCACACACACACTTACACTTACTTATACACACTACTCACACACACTTACACTTACTTATACACACTCACACACACACACTTACACTTACTTATACACACTACTCACACACACACTTACACTTACTTATACACACTACTCACACACACACACACTTACTCTTACACTTACTTATACACACTCACACACACACACTTACACTTACTTATACACACTACTCACACACACACTTACTTATACACACTACTCACACACACACACACTTACTCTTACACTTACTTATACACACTCATACACTACTCACACACACACACTTACACTTACTTACTACTCACTAATACACTCACTCACTCATACACTCACTCACTACTCACTCACACACACACTCATACACACACTCATACACTACTCACTCACTCATACACTCACTCATACACTACTCACTCATACACTCACACACACACTTACACTTACTTACTACTCACTAATACACTCACTCACTCATACACTCACTCACTACTCACTCACACACTCACACACACACTCATACACACACTCATACACTACTCACTCACTCATACACTACTCACTCATACACTCACACACACACATACACTCACTTCTCTCTTACACACTACTACTCACTCACACACTCACACTCACTACTCACTCACACACTCACTCACACACACATACACTCACTCACTACTCACTAATACACTCACTACTCATACACTCACACACACATACACTCACTATTCACTCAAACACTCACTACTCACTCACTCATACACTCACTCATACACTCACACTCACTCACTCACTACTCACACACTCACTCACTACTCACTCACTCATACAATCACACACATACACTCACTACTCACTCAAACACTCACTACTCACTCACTCACTCATACACTCACTCATACACTCACTACTCACTCACACACTACTCACTCACACACTACTCCCTCATACACTCACTCATACACTCACTCATACACACTCACACACACACACTCACTACTGACTCATACACACTCACACACACACTCACTACTCACTCATACACACTCATACACACACTCACTCATACACTCACTACTCACACACACACACTTACTACTCACTCATACACACTCATACACACACACACTCACTGCTCACTCACTCACTCACTCATACACTCACTCACTCACTACTCACTCATACACTCACTACTCACACACTCACTCATACACTCACTCATTCACCCACTCACCCACCCACTCACTCAACCACTCACCCACTCACCCACTCACCCACCCACTCACCCACTCACCCACTCACCCACCCACTCACCCACTCACCCACCCATGCACTCACTCACCCACTCACTCACTCACAACCCACCCACTCACCCACTCACCCACTCACCCACCCACCCACTCACTCACCCACCCACCCACCCACTCACCCACCCACCCACTCACCCACTCACCCACTCACCCACCCACTCACCCACCCACTCACCCACCCATGCACTCACTCACCCACCCACCCACTCACCCACCCACTCACCCACTCACCCACTCACCCACTCACCCACCCACTCACCCACCCACTCACCCACCCACTCACCCACCCACCCACCCACTCACTCACAACCCACCCACTCACTCATCCACCCACCCACTCACCCACCCACCCACACCCACTCACCCACCCACTCATCCACCCACCCACCCACCCACTCACTCACAACCCACCCACTCACCCACTCACCCACCCACTCATCCACCCACTCACCCACCCACCCACTCACTCACACCCACCCACTCACCCACCCACCCACTCACTCACCCACCCACACTCACCCACCACTCACCACTCACTCACCCACCCCACCCACCACTCACCCACTCACCCACTCACCCACACACTCACCCACCCACCCACCCACTCACCCACTCACCCACTCACTCACCCACTCACCCCACCCACCCACTCACTCACCCACCCATGCACTCACTCACCCACTCACTCATTCACCCACCCACCCACCCACTCACCCACTCACCCACCCACTCACCCACCCACTCACCCACTCACCCACCCACCCACCCACTCACCCACTCACCCACTCACCCACCCACTCACTCACCCACCCACTCACTCACCCACTCACCCACCCACCCACCCACCCACCCACTCACACACCCACCCACCCACCCACCCACACACCCACCCACCCACCCACTCACTCACCCTCTCACCCACTCACCCACCCACTCACCCACCCACTCACCCACTCACCCACCCACTCACCCACCCACTCACCCACTCACCCACCCACCCACCCACTCACCCACCCACTCACTCACCCACCCACTCACTCACCCACTCACCCACCCACCCACTCACCCACCCACCCACCCACACACCCACCCACCCACCCACACACCCACCCACCCACTCACCCACCCACTCACCCACCCACTCACCCACTCACCCACTCACGCACCCACTCACTCACTCACCCACTCACCCACTCACCCACCCACCCACTCACTCACCCACCCACCCACTCACTCACTCACCCACCCACTCACCCACCCACCCACCCACCGTCTCCCAGTGCACTGCAGCTCCGTGCGTGTGCCAGTGCAGGTCCCAGCGTGCCACACAGCGGGAAGCCGTCCACCGTCCCGGCACTTGCCGTGGCCAGCAACGTCATCGAGGCCACTACAGCCTCCACGTCCACAGCCTCCACGTCCACAGCCTCCACGTCCACAGCCACCGCTCCTCCTCCTCCTCCACCTCCACCTCCTCCTCCTCCACCTCCTCCTCCTACCCCTCCTCCACCTCCTCCTCCTCCCGCCGCCGCCGCCGCCGAAGAGGAGCGGGAGGACGAGGAGGTGGAGGAGGAGGATGAGGAGGAGGAGGAGGAGGGAGGAGTCACTGCACCGGGGTGGGGTGGAACTTCAGCGGCGTCGGGCTGTGACAAACGACATCACAACATCGTCAACGTCATCATCGTCGTCATCGTCGTCATCATCGTCATCGTCGTCATCATCGTCATCATCTTCATCGCTATCATCATCCTCATTATCAGCGTCATCATCATCACCGCTATCGTCATCATAATCATCGTCATCATCATCATCACTATCATTATCATCATCATCGCTATCGTCATCGGCATCATCATCGTCATCATCATCATCATCACTATCATCATCATCATCATCGCTATCGTCATCGGCATCGGCATCATCGTCGTCATCATCATCATCATCGCTATCGTCACCATCATCATCATCATCGCTATCATCATCATCATCGTCATCATCATAGACTCACCTGGCGAGCCACCACCTCCTCACCACCTCCTCACCACCACCTCCTCCTCCTCACCACCACCTCCTCCTCCTCCTCACCTGGCGGGCCAGCGTGGCGAGCCTCTGCGTGGCGAGCGGCGCTGTGAGCATGATGTCGACGGGGTGACCGTGCCGCAGGAGGTGCTCGGTGAAGGCCGTGGCCGAGCGGAGCTCCGCCAGGCCGGAGCGGAGAGAAGAAGATCGCCACTGCAGAGAAGCCCGGCACAGCCGCAGCTTCTACCACCACCACCACCACCGGGACCACCACCGGGACCACCACCACCACCGTGACCACCGGGACCACCACCACCACCGGGACCACCACCACCACCACCATCATCACCACCACCACCACCACCACCAACACCACCATCACCACCCCCACCACCACCACCACCGTGACCACCACCGTGACCACCGGGACCACCACCACCACCGGGACCACCGTCACGGCCACAACCACGGTGGTGGTGGCCGTGGTGGTAGGGAGAGTGGGGGGGAGACAGAAGGTAGGGGGAGATGGTAAGTGTCAGTGTAGAGTGTCGGTGTAGAGTGTCGGTGTAGAGTGATAGTGTAGAGTGTCAGTGTAGAGTGTCAGTGTAGAGTGATAGTGTAGAGTGATGGTGTAGAGTGATGGTGTAGAGTGTCAGTGTAGAGTGATAGTGTAGAGTGATAGTGTAGAGTGATAGTGTAGAGTGATGGTGTAGAGTGATGGTGTAGAGTGATAGTGTAGAGTGATAGTGTAGAGTGTCAGTGTAGAGTGATAGTGTAGAGTGATAGTGTAGAGTGATGGTGTAGAGTGATAGTGTAGAGTGATGGTGTAGAGTGATAGTGTAGAGTGATAGTGTAGAGTGATAGTGTAGAGTGATAGTGTAGAGTGATAGTGTAGAGTGTCAGTGTAGAGTGTCGGTGTAGAGTGATGGTGTAGAGTGATAGTGTAGAGTGTCAGTGTAGAGTGATAGTGTAGAGTGATAGTGTAGAGTGATAGTGTAGAGTGATAGTGTAGAGTGATAGTGTAGAGTGATAGTGTAGAGTGATAGTGTAGAGTGATAGTGTAGAGTGTCAGTGTAGAGTGTCGGTGTAGAGTGATGGTGTAGAGTGATAGTGTAGAGTGATGGTGTAGAGTGACAGTGTAGAGTGATGGTGTAGAGTGATAGTGTAGAGTGATAGTGTAGAGTGATAGTGTAGAGTGATAGTGTAGAGTGATAGTGTAGAGTGATAGTGTAGAGTGATAGTGTAGAGTGTCAGTGTAGAGTGATAGTGTAGAGTGATAGTGTAGAGTGATAGTGTAGAGTGATAGTGTAGAGTGTCAGTGTAGAGTGTCGGTGTGGAGTGATAGTGTAGAGTGATAGTGTAGAGTGATAGTGTAGAGTGATAGTGTAGAGTGATAGTGTAGAGTGATGGTGTAGAGTGATAATGTAGAGTGATGGTGTAGAGTGATAGTGTAGAGTGATAGTGTAGAGTGTCAGTGTAGAGTGATGGTGTAGAGTGACAGTGTAGAGTGATAGTGTAGAGTGATAGTGTAGAGTGATGGTGTAGAGTGATAATGTAGAGTGATGGTGTAGAGTGATAGTGTAGAGTGATGGTGTAGAGTGATAGTGTAGAGTGATAGTGTAGAGTGATAGTGTAGAGTGATAGTGTAGAGTGATGGTGTAGAGTGATGGTGTAGAGTGATAGTGTAGAGTGATAGTGTAGAGTGTCAGTGTAGAGTGATAGTGTAGAGTGATAGTGTAGAGTGTCAATGTAGAGTGATAGTGTAGAGTGATAGTGTAGAGTGTCAGTGTAGAGTGATAGTGTAGAGTGATGGTGTAGAGTGATAGTGTAGAGTGATAGTGTAGAGTGATAGTGTAGAGTGATAGTGTAGAGTGATGGTGTAGAGTGTCGGTGTAGAGTGATAGTGTAGAGTGATAGTGTAGAGTGATGGTGTAGAGTGTCAGTGTAGAGTGTCAGTGTAGAGTGATAGTGTAGAGTGATAGTGTAGAGTGATAGTGTAGTGTAGAGTGATAGTGTAGAGTGATGGTGTAGAGTGATAGTGTAGAGTGTCAGTGTAGAGTGTCAGTGTAGAGTGATGGTGTAGAGTGATGGTGTAGAGTGATGGTGTAGAGTGATGGTGTAGAGTGATAGTGTAGAGTGATAGTGTAGAGTGTCAGTGTAGAGTGATAGTGTAGAGTGATGGTGTAGAGTGATAGTGTAGAGTGATAGTGTAGAGTGATAGTGTAGAGTGATGGTGTAGAGTGATAGTGTAGAGTGATAGTGTAGAGTGATAGTGTAGAGTGTCAGTGTAGAGTGTCAGTGTAGAGTGATAGTGTAGAGTGATAGTGTAGAGTGATAGTGTAGAGTGATAGTGTAGAGTGATAGTGTAGAGTGATAGTGTAGAGTGATAGTGTAGAGTGATAGTGTAGAGTGATAGTGTAGAGTGATAGTGTAGAGTGATAGTGCAGAGTGATGGTGTAGAGTGATAGTGTAGAGTGATAGTGTAGAGTGATAGTGTAGAGTGATGGTGTAGAGTGATAGTGTAGAGTGATAGTGTAGAGTGATAGTGTAGAGTGATAGTGTAGAGTGATGGTGTAGAGTGATGGTGTAGAGTGATAGTGTAGAGTGATAGTGTAGAGTGATAGTGTAGAGTGATAGTGTAGAGTGATGGTGTAGAGTGATGGTGTAGAGTGATAGTGTAGAGTGATAGTGTAGAGTGATAGTGTAGAGTGATGGTGTAGAGTGATAGTGTAGAGTGATAGTGTAGAGTGTCGGTGTAGAGTGTCAGTGTAGAGTGATGGTGTAGAGTGATAGTGTAGAGTGATAGTGTAGAGTGATAGTGTAGAGTGATGGTGTAGAGTGATAGTGTAGAGTGATGGTGTAGAGTGATAGTGTAGAGTGATAGTGTAGAGTGATGGTGTAGAGTGATGGTGTAGAGTGATGGTGTAGAGTGATAGTGTAGAGTGATAGTGTAGAGTGATGGTGTAGAGTGATGGTGTAGAGTGATGGTGTAGAGTGATGGTGTAGAGTGATGGTGTAGAGTGATAGTGTAGAGTGATAGTGTAGAGTGATGGTGTAGAGTGATGGTGTAGAGTGATAGTGTAGAGTGATAGTGTAGAGTGACAGTGTAGAGTGTCAGTGTAGAGTGTCAGTGTAGAGTGATAGTGTAGAGTGATAGTGTAGAGTGATAGTGTAGAGTGATAGTATAGAGTGATGGTGTAGAGTGTCAGTGTAGAGTGATGGTGTAGAGTGACAGTGTAGAGTGATAGTGTAGAGTGATAGTGTAGAGTGATAGTGTAGAGTGATAGTTAGAGTGTCAGTGTAGAGTGGACACCTCGTCAAGCGATTGCAGCAGGGAGTGGTAGTGCGTGTGCACTGTGAGCTCGTATGCCCGGCGGAAGCTCTCAATGTCCCCACGTGTTCGCTCGGCGTGCTCCTCCGTCAACTCGGAGAGCTCCTGCAGCTTACGCACGGACGCCTCCATAGCCCTCGCCTGGGGTGGGACACGCGGGGGACACGCGGGGGAGACACCGGGGGAGACACCGGGGGTGAGACGCGGGGGGTGAGACGGGAGACATGGGGGAGACGTGGGGCCAGACGGATATTCAGGAGGTCCGGTGGATCGGCTCTGGCTCCTGCCACCATGAGGGGTAGACAGTGCTCTACTGCCAAACAACAGGGAGTGGCTCTTCTTCTGAACAAAAGAATGAAGGGGGCGTGGGAGCGTGGCGGTGAGGTGTGGGAAGCTGTAAGCCCCAGGCTACTTTGGGCTCGCCTTCCCGTCAACCGGAGGCGAGGAGCGGTGGTCGTGGTTACTTATGCCCCCACCGAAGATGAACATCCATGGAGGGATGCAGGCAAAGCCAATGAGTCAGATGCCTTCTATGACCTCCTGTCACAGGTGCTGGCTAAAGTGGCCCCTCGGGGTAGAGTCATCTTGTTGGGTGACTTCAATGCCCGAGTTGGTCATGATGCTGGCACCTGGTCTGGTGTGATTGGAAGGCATGGGCCAGATCAGTTAAATAATAATGGTAGGAGGCTGCTAGATTTTTGTGCAGCTCATGGGCTTGTAATTACCAACACGCTGTTCCGGCATCGGTACATCCACACAACATCATGGATGCATGCCGGGTCCAAGCAAGAACATCTGCTGGACTACATAGTGACGGACCAGCGGATGCGGGACCATGTCACCAGGACCTACCGTGGAGCTGATCTGCCCACTGACCATCGACTTGTCATCTGTAAGATGTGCCTGCCATTCTTCCACTCCGGTGGTGGGTGTGCACACAGGACCCAATTCAAACCCACAGTTGCCTGGTCTCAGCTAGCTGATGAAAGTTGCAAGTGAGAATTTCATCATCGCTTGCAGCTGGGATTGCCATTGTCCCCCACTCCTCCTGATGTCGAGGGTAAATGGGCGAGGTTTAGGACTGTGACTCATGCAGCTGCAATGGCTGCTTTAGCTACACGGTCCAGACCTCCCCAGAGACCCTGGCTGGCAAAGGAGGTGTTCATGCTGGCTGAGAAAAAGTGACTGACTCTTATCGTCTACAGAATCCCACGTCAGAGAATGAGGAGGCTTACCGCAGCCTTCGCTCGGAGGTTCGGAGAGCCGTGAGGCGCTGCAAGGATGGGTGGTGGTCGCGGGTTGCTGAGGAGACGGAGTCTGCCTTAATGGCCCACGATCACAAATCACTCTTTAATTCCATCAAAAAATAACTTGCAGTGCCACACCTATCATCATGATTAGGGGAAAAAACGGTGATCCAAGCTCCGACCCCCAGGAACAGGTTTGCAGATTTGCTGAGCATTTCTGTGAGGTCCTGGGGGAGGGGAAACCCCTCAGCCAGGAAAACATCGTGGCACAAAGTAGGGATGACCCTGCTAAGGCTGCGGTGCCTCAAATATTGGAAGAAGTCACCCCCTGTGAGTGGCTGGCTGAGGTGCCATCTGTTGAGCACCGGGCAGAGCTGATCTTCCAAGCGAAATGCTGAGGGAGGGTGGCGTTTGTGCACAGACTGCCCTACATGACATCAAAACAACAGTCTGGACCACTGAACGGGTTCCACAGGATTGGAAGGATGCCCTGGTGGTCCCCCTCTTTAAGAAAGGGGACCACACAGACTTATAACTACAGGGGCATCTCACTCCTAAGTGTGCCGGGAAAGGTCTTGGCAAGGATTATTCAATATCGCCTTGCCAGGAACTCTGAGGAGATGCTTGCGGAGCCCCAATGCGGTTTCAGGAAAGGGCAGTCCTGCACAGATGCCATATTTTCTGTCCGTCTGCTGCAGCAGAGGTGTAGGGAATTCCAACAAGACCTACATCTCTGCTTTATTGACCTGGTCAAGGCCTATGATACCATCAGTTGGCCTGGGCTCTGGGTTGTTTTTCGTGCTCTCGGAGTCCCTGACCCTCTGCTCACGATCATTAAGTACCTTCATGATGGTGAGCGGGCCCGGGTAAAACTACGTGGCCGGGAGTCAGAGCCATTCCCTGTACACCTTGGGGTGCGACAGGGATGTCCTCTGGCTCCCACATTATTTAACATCTATTTCGACCACGGAGTTCGTGAAGCCTTCAGTAGCTGTACCGAGGGAATCTCCATTTGGTACAGATATAATGGGAGGCTAATCGATGCCCGGGTGCGGTCAAGGGATCGCTCCCTATTGGTCAACCATGTTACGTATGCCGATGATTTGGTAATTGCAGCTCACTCAGAGGAGGAGTTGGAGGCGCTGCTGCTGAAACTGGACCGTGCCACTAAGAGGTGGGGCCTTACCATCAGCCCCACCAAAACTAAGCACCTGCCTGGGTATTTTGTACCATCGGGCACTCCACCCCCACAACTCCCCAATCGGTGATGGGGCAGTTGTGGAGAGAGTGGAGAGTTTTCCATACCTGGGCAGTATGCTCATGACCAGTTTAAAAGCACAGGTGTCACTCCGAATCAGTCGAGCAGCATTATATTTTCATCGGTTGCGTAACACTGTGTGGAAGCTACCTGGTCTGTCGCTCCGCACGAAGCTTCAGGTCTTCTCGGCCACAGTCATTCCCACCCTTCTCAACGCTTGAAAAACGTGGACCCCCCTAATGGAACAACTTCGCCGGTTAGAAACATTTAGGCTGGCCTGCCTACGATAAATTCTGGGTTTAACCAGGCTGGATTGTGTGAGCTCACAAATCCTTGAAAGATCTGAAAAAGATCCCATCGGTGAGCACCTCCGGCAGGCAAGGCTGCATTGGCTGGGCCATGTAGCCCGCATGCCCAAACAGCTTTTGTTCGGCCGGATAGAGGGGGCTAAACGGGCACGGCTCGGGCTAGAGAAGAGATGGAGTGATGTGGTACAGGATGACGTGGAGCAGAGTGGACTTGTCGATGACTGGTACCAGCGGTGTCAAGATAGGCCTCTGTGGAGGAGGCTCGTGAAGGACGCTATTGGGCAGTTGGAGGCAGTCGCCCTCCAACAACAACGGAGGGCAGAGGAGCAACGCTCACAACAACGAGCCGAGCGCCGGGTGGCTAAAGCACAGCAGGTTGGCACAGTAGGGGGCACAGGTGGTGCATCAGCCAGTCATCTCAGTCAGTCGACCCGTGGCACCTGGGTCTGCCCCGTGACCTCCTGCCATCGGGTGTTCGACACTTCACGTGGCCTCAGGGTGCACATAGCTTGGCACAAGCGTCGTGGTGACGTCACCGCCACTTAGTGGCGAATGGCGGTTGTTGTTGTTGTATGCACGTGTGTATGTGTCTGTGTGTGTGTCTGTGTGTGTGTATAACCCCCTCACACCACCCACTGACCCAATCTACCCACACCACCCACACCTTACCACACCACACACCCCTCCACACCACCCACACCACACCCACACCACACCACACACACCACTCACACCACCCACACCACCCACACCACACCACACACACCACACCCACACACACCACACACACACACACCCCTCCACACCACTCACACCACCCACACCACCCACACCACCCACCCCTCCACACCCACACCACCCACACACACACCACACCCCTCCACACCACACACACACCACACCACACCATACCACACACCACTCGCACCACACCACTCACACCCCTCCACCCCACCCACACTACCCACACCCACACCACCCACACACACACCACACCACACCACACACACACCACCCACACCACCCACACCACACACACACCACACACACACCATCCACACCACACACACACCACACATACACCACACACACACCACCCCTCCACACCACACTACCCACACCACACCACACCACCCACCCCTCCACACCACCCACACCACACCACCCACACCACCCACACCACACACACCCCTCCACACCACCCACACCACACACACACCCCACACACCAACCACACACCACCCACACCACCCACACCACACACACCACACACACACACCCCACACACCACACCCACACACCACACCACACCCCTCCACACCACCCACACCACACCCACACCTCCACACCACCCACACCACTCACACCACACCACACACACAACACCACACCCCTCCACACCACACACACCACACCCCACACCCACACTACACCACCCACACCACACACACCACCCACACCCACACCACACACCACCCACAGCCACACCACACCCCTCCACACCACCCACACCACACACACACACCACACCCCTCCACACCACACACACCACACCACCCACACCACCCACACCACCCACACCACCCACACCACCCACACCACCCACCACCCACACACCACCCTCACCACCCACACCACCCTCACCACCCACACCACCCACACCACACACACACCCCACCCACACCACCCCTCCACACCACACTACCCACACCACACCACCCACACCCCTCCACACCACACGCACCACACCCCTCGACACCACTCACACCACCCTCACCACCCACACCCACACCACACCACACCCCCCACCCGTGCGTGTGCTCCCTCCAGCGCTCCGCTCGCCTCCCCCGCTGCACGCCCAGCGGCGTCCTCGGCCGGCTCCCAGCCGTGTGTGCCGTGAGGCCCTCCGGCAACGCAGCACTCCCGGCACGCCGGCACGGCGCAGCCGGCACAGCGGTAGCGCAGCTCCTGCCCGGCGTGCTGGCGGCAGAGCACCGGGCGGCGCACGACGCGGACCAGCCGGGACAGGGACGGGGAAGAGGACCCGGCTGGAGAGAGGGGGGGGGGAGAGGGGAGAGGGGGGGGGAGAGGGGCAGAGGAGTGTCAGAGTTACAGTCAGATTCACAGTCAGTCAGAGTTACAGTCAGATTCACAGTCAGAGTTACAGTCAGATTCAGATTCACAGTCAGAGTTACAGTCAGAGTTACAGTCACTCAGAGTTACAGTCAGAGTTACAGTCAGATTCACAGTCAGTCAGAGTTACAGTCAGATTCACAGTCAGAGTTACAGTCAGATTCACAGTCACTCAGAGTTACACTCAGAGTTACAGTCACTCAGAGTTACAGTCACTCAGATTTACAGTCAGAGTTACAGTCAGAGTTACAGTCAGAGTTACAGTCAGATTCACAGTCAGATTCACAGTCAGAGTTACAGTCAGAGTTACAGTCAGAGTTACAGTCACTCAGAGTTACAGTCAGAAGCACAGTCAGAGTTACAGTCAGAGTTACAGTCAGAGTTACAGTGAGAGTTACAGTCAGATTCACAGTCAGAGTTACAGTCAGATTCACAGTCAGAGTTACAGTCACAGTCAGAGTTACAGTCAGATTCACAGTCAGAGTTACAGTCAGATTCACAGTCAGAGTTACAGTCAGAGTTACAGTCACTCACAGTTACAGTCACTCAGAGTTACAGTCAGAGTTACAGTCACTCAGAGTTACAGTCACTCAGAGTTACAGTCAGAGTTACAGTCACTCAGAGTTACAGTCAGAGTTACAGTCAGAGTTACAGTCAGATTCACAGTCACAGTCAGAGTTACAGTCAGAGTCACAGTCACTCAGAGTCACATTCACAGTCAGAGTAACAGTCACTCAGAGTTACAGTCAGATTCACAGTCACTCAGAGTTACAGTCACTCAGAGTCACAGTCACTCAGAGTTACAGTCACTCAGAGTTACAGTCACTCAGAGTTACAGTCAGAGTTACAGTCAGAGTTACAGTCACTCAGAGTCACAGTCACTCAGAGTTACAGTCACTCAGAGTCACAGTCACTCAGAGTTACAGTCACTCAGAGTTACAGTCAGAGTTACAGTCAGAGTTACAGTCAGAGTCACTCAGAGTCACAGTCACTCAGAGTTACAGTCAGAGTTACAGTCACTCAGAGTCACAGTCAGAGTTACAGTCACTCAGAGTCACAGTCACTCAGAGTCACAGTCAGAGTTACAGTCACTCAGAGTCACAGTCACTCAGAGTTACAGTCAGAGTCACAGTCACTCAGAGTTACAGTCAGAGTTACAGTCACTCAGAGTCACAGTCACTCAGAGTTAGTCAGTCAGAGTCACAGTCACTCAGAGTCACAGTCAGTCAGAGTCACAGTCAGTCAGAGTCACAGTCACTCAGAGTCACAGTCACTCCGAGTCACAGTCACTCAGTTACAGTCACTCACAGTCACAGTCACTCAGAGTCACACTCAGAGTCACAGTCACTCAGAGTTACAGTCACTCAGAGTCACAGTCAGAGTTACAGTCACTCAGAGTTACAGTCACTCAGAGTCACAGTCAGAGTTACAGTCACTCAGAGTTACAGTCACTCAGAGTCACAGTCAGAGTTACAGTCACTCAGTTACAGTCACTCACAGTCACTCAGATTCACAGTCACTCAGAGTTACAGTCAGAGTTACAGTCAGATTCACAGTCAGTCAGAGTTACAGTCAGAGTCACAGTCAGAGTTACAGTCAGATTCACAGTCAGTCAGAGTTACAGTCAGATTCACAGTCAGAGTTACAGTCAGATTCACAGTCACTCAGAGTTACACTCAGAGTTACAGTCACTCAGAGTTACAGTCACTCAGATTTACAGTCAGAGTCACAGTCAGAGTTACAGTCAGAGTTACAGTCAGAGTTACAGTCAGAGTTACAGTCAGATTCACAGTCAGAGTTACAGTCAGAGTTACAGTCAGAGTTACAGTCACTCAGAGTCACAGTCAGAGTTACAGTCAGAAGCACAGTCAGAGTTACAGTCAGAGTTACAGTCAGAGTTACAGTGAGAGTTACAGTCAGATTCACAGTCAGAGTTACAGTCAGATTCACAGTCAGAGTTACAGTCACAGTCAGAGTTACAGTCAGATTCACAGTCAGAGTTACAGTCAGATTCACAGTCAGAGTTACAGTCAGAGTTACAGTCACTCACAGTTACAGTCACTCAGAGTTACAGTCAGAGTTACAGTCACTCAGAGTTACAGTCACTCAGAGTTACAGTCAGAGTTACAGTCAGAGTTACAGTCAGATTCACAGTCACAGTCAGAGTTACAGTCAGAGTCACAGTCACTCAGAGTCACATTCACAGTCAGAGTAACAGTCACTCAGAGTTACAGTCAGATTCACAGTCACTCAGAGTTACAGTCACTCAGAGTCACAGTCACTCAGAGTTACAGTCACTCAGAGTTACAGTCACTCAGAGTCACAGTCACTCAGAGTTACAGTCAGAGTTACAGTCAGAGTTACAGTCACTCAGAGTCACAGTCACTCAGAGTTACAGTCACTCAGAGTCACAGTCACTCAGAGTTACAGTCACTCAGAGTTACAGTCAGAGTTACAGTCAGAGTTACAGTCAGAGTCACTCAGAGTCACAGTCACTCAGAGTTACAGTCAGAGTTACAGTCACTCAGAGTCACAGTCAGAGTTACAGTCACTCAGAGTCACAGTCACTCAGAGTCACAGTCAGAGTTACAGTCACTCAGAGTCACAGTCACTCAGAGTTACAGTCAGAGTCACAGTCACTCAGAGTTACAGTCAGAGTTACAGTCACTCAGAGTCACAGTCACTCAGAGTTAGTCACTCAGAGTCACAGTCACTCAGAGTCACAGTCAGTCAGAGTCACAGTCAGTCAGAGTCACAGTCACTCAGAGTCACAGTCACTCAGAGTCACAGTCACTCCGAGTCACAGTCACTCAGTTACAGTCACTCACAGTCACAGTCACTCAGAGTCACACTCAGAGTCACAGTCACTCAGAGTTACAGTCACTCAGAGTCACAGTCAGAGTTACAGTCACTCAGAGTTACAGTCACTCAGAGTCACAGTCAGAGTTACAGTCACTCAGAGTTACAGTCACTCAGAGTCACAGTCAGAGTTACAGTCACTCAGTTACAGTCACTCACAGTCACTCAGAT
The DNA here is from genome assembly GCF_048934315.1 of Petromyzon marinus. Taxonomy (NCBI): domain Eukaryota; kingdom Metazoa; phylum Chordata; class Hyperoartia; order Petromyzontiformes; family Petromyzontidae; genus Petromyzon; species Petromyzon marinus. The sequence goes on from NW_027422631.1 coordinate 59,579, forward strand.
TCACAGTCACTCAGAGTTACAGTCAGAGTTACAGTCACTCACAGTCACTCAGAGTGACAGTCACTCAGAGTCACACTCAGAGTCACAGTCACTCAGAGTTAGTCACTCAGAGTCACAGTCACTCAGAGTTACAGTCAGAGTTATAGTCCCTCAGAGTCACAGTCAGTCAGAGTTACAGTCACTCAGAGTCACAGTCACTCAGAGTTACAGTCAGAGTTACAGTCACTCAGAGTCACAGTCAGTCAGAGTTACAGTCACTCAGAGTCACAGTCACTCAGAGTCACAGTCACTCAGAGTTACAGTCAGAGTTACAGTCACTCAGAGTCACAGTCACTCAGAGTCACAGTCACTCAGAGCTACAGTCAGAGTTACAGTCACTCAGAGTCACTCAGAGTCACTCAGAGTCACAGTCACTCAGAGTCACAGTCACTCAGAGTCACAGTCACTCAGAGTCACAGTCACTCAGAGTTACAGTCAGAGTTACAGTCACTCAGAGTCACAGTCACTCAGAGTTACAGTCACTCAGAGTCACAGTCACTCAGAGTCACAGTCACTCAGAGTTACAGTCAGAGTTACAGTCACTCAGAGTTACAGTCACTCAGAGTCACAGTCACTCAGAGTTACAGTCAGAGTCACAGTCACTCAGAGTCACAGTCACTCAGAGTCACAGTCACTCAGAGTCACTCAGAGTTGCAGTCAGAGTCACAGTCACTCAGAGTCACAGTCACTCAGAGTTACAGTCAGAGTTACATTCAGAGTTACAGTCAGATTCACAGTCACTCAGAGTCACAATCACTCAGAGTTACAGTCAGAGTTACAGTCACTCAGAGTCCATAATAAAGGTTTTTGGGTTAGATCGCGTTTATTTATAAATGTGTCGTAACCCTCCACCACCCGACACGGCCAATCAGCAAAGAAAAGTGTCACGTTGACAAAAGACAAATAATTCACTACTTCAGCCCACCGGTGTGTTGAAGAGTTAATCCACATTTACAGTTTGAGTACGACGTTTCGCTGGTAAATACTTCCAGCATCATCGGGCAATTCGCCAGAATGGTAAAGCCCTCGCTTGCTCCCGGTTTTATATAGAGCAGAAGAGTGACGTCATCACTTAACTCATCAGGTGCAGTGATTAGAGGCGGAGGGGGGGGTAATGTAATTATATAATCGATTAGTAATCAGTCATTGGTTATGATTAGTAATGAGTTGTAGATTAGTAATTCTTTAAATCAAAATGTAATGTGTATTATTTAATAATACGCTTCCAGGCCGCACTAAGCCGGTAGCTGTCAGAGCGATTAAAGTTATTCTTGTTCCTCTCAATTTCAATGGATTCTCTAATTAGTCTTTGCCAGTAATAATTAGTTTTACACACCACTGCAACATTGTCAAAATCAATTGAGTGTCCTTGTTGACAAGCATGTTCTGCCACTGCCGACAGTTGTGTTTGAGATAATTTAATATTTCTCTGATGTTCTTTTAGTCTTACGCTGATGTTACGTCCCGTCTGCCCAATGTAGCAGCTGCCACATGAACAATTAATCCGATATACACCTTCTGTTGATAGTTTAGGTAATGCGTCTTTAGTGCAAGATACTAGTTTTTGAATTTTGTGTACTGTACCAAATCTTACTGTAATGTTTTGCTTTTGCAAAACGCGGGCTAATTTGTCAGTTACTCCTGAGATATATGGAATTTTTATTGTTTTAACAATCTGGTCGCTTTCAGTAGTATTGCTTTGCGATCGTGATTTGGCATTCAGTGCTCTGTTAATTTGAGCATTATTGTAGCCATTCTGTCGTAGTGCGTCTTTAACGTGTTTAATCTCTCTCACTAGACTCTCACCATCTGACACTGTTTTTGCCCGATGTACGAGCGTCTTGATAAGAGAGGATTTTTGAGCTGGATGATGATGTGATTCTGCATTCAGATAGGCATCGGTGTGCGTTTGCTTTCTGTAAACGCTGTGTGTTATTTTACCGTTTAGGCCATGTCCAAGCAAAATATCTAGGAATGGGAGTGTGTTATTCACCTCCATTTCCATGGTGAACTGGATGGCCGGGTTTTGTGCATTGAGATGATTTAGAAAATCATTAAGTGTATCTTTACCATGTGGCCAGACAACCAAAGTGTCATCCACATACCTAAACCAAAAGGATGGTTTTAATGTGCTCGAGGCAAGTGCTCTTATTTCAAAGTTTTCCATGTACAAATTTGCTATAGCAGGGGATAAAGGAGAACCCATTGCTGCTCCTTCCTTTTGTTTAAAGAAATCCCCTCTCCATAAGAAGTAAGTGTTATTTAAGCAATGGCCAGCAAGTTTCGGAATATCTTTTTGTAAACCGGTATTCTTTACTAGTGTATCAAGTAATTTAAGCGATTCGTCCACTGGAACCTTAGTGAATAGAGAAATCACATCAAAGCTTACCAGAATATCATCAGGAGTAAGTTTAATATCTTTAATCACATTCACAAGATGTTCTGAATTTTTTATGAATGAAGATGTCTTACCGATGTAGGGCTGTATTTGTTTGGTTATATATTTTGCTAATTGATATGTGGCAGAGCCAATTGTACTGACTATGGGTCGTAATGGGATGCCGATTTTATGAATCTTTGGTAGCCCATAGAGTCTAGGTGGTTTTGAGGCCCTTGGCTTAATTAGGTATTGCTCATTTTTAGGGATTAATGAATTTGCAATTATTGCAGTGGTCTTACGTTCTAAAGTATTAGTTGGATCTCGTTTAATTTTAATGTAGGTACTTTCCTCTAGTAAATTTCTAATTTTATTATCATAATCGGCTCGTGACATCAGTACAGTAGTGCGGCCTTTATCAGCTGCTAGGATTTGGATATCCTTATTTACACGCAGCTCTCTTAAGGCTTTTGCCTCGTTAGAGCTAATATTTACTTTTGGAACTTTGCTATTCTCAATTATTTTAGCAACCTCATGTCTAGTCATCTCTGCCTCATTATGTGGAAGGAGTCTAACTGCTGATTCTACCTCAGCAATTATCTCATCCACTGGAATTGTGCGTGGGGTAACGGCAAAGTTAAGGCCTTTAGAAAGGATAGAGACCATGTCACCGGTTAATACAGTGTTGGTCAAGTTCAGTACAGTTTTGTTTTTACATTTTTGGTTTTCAGTAGGGATTTGTTTATTATGTAGTCTAGAAAATTTATTAATTTGGTTAGTTTTTGTTAGTTTAAACACATTATCAGCCGATTGTTGTGTTATGTTATCGATTATATTCCAATAATGCATAGATACACTATTGCTTATATCTAAGTGTAACTGCTTTAGCAGTTACACTTAGTCAGAGTCACAGTCACTCAGAGTCACAGTCACTCAGAGTCACAGTCACTCAGAGTTACAGTCAGAGTTACATTCAGAGTTACAGTCAGATTCACAGTCACTCAGAGTCACAATCACTCAGAGTTACAGTCAGAGTTACAGTCACTCAGAGTCACAGTCACCCAGAGTCACAATCACTCAGAGTTACAGTCAGAGTTACAGTCACTCAGAGTCACAGTCACTCAGAGTCACAGTCACTCAGAGTTACAGTCAGAGTCACAGTCAGAGTCACAGTCACTCAGAGTTACAGTCAGAGTTACAGTCACTCAGAGTCACAGTCACTCAGAGTCACAGTCACTCAGAGTCACAGTCACTCAGAGTTACAGTCACTCAGAGTTACAGTCAGAGTTACAGTCACTCAGAGTCACAGTCACTCAGAGTCACAGTCACTCAGAGTTACAGTCAGAGTTACAGTCACTCAGAGTTATAGTCACTCAGAGTCACAGTCACTCAGAGTCACAGTCACTCAGAGTTACAGTCAGAGTTACAGTCACTCAGAGTCACAGTCACTCAGAGTCACAGTCACTCAGAGTTACAGTCAGAGCCACAGTCACTCAGAGTCACAGTCACTCAGAGTCACAGTCACTCAGAGTTACAGTCACTCAGAGTCACAGTCACTCAGATTCACAGTCACTCAGAGTTGCAGTCAGAGTCAGAGTCACTCAGAGTTAGTCACTCAGAGTCACAGTCACTCAGAGTTAGTCACTCAGAGTCACAGTCACTCAGAGTCACAGTCACTCAGAGTCACAGTCACTCAGAGTTACAGTCACTCAGAGTCACAGTCATTCAGAATCATAGAGTCACACTCGTAGCCACACTCACATGGCTGTAGTAGTGGTGGTAGTGATGGTGGTGATGGCTGTAGTGATGGTGGTAGTGATGGCTGTAGTGGTGGTGGTAGTGATGGCTGTAGTAGTGGTGGTAGTGATGGCTGTAGTAGTAGTGGTAGTGATGGCTGTAGTGGTGGTGGCAGTGATGGCTGTAGTGGTGGTGGTAGTGGTAGTGGTAGTGATGGCTGTAGTAGTGGTGGAAGTGATGGCTGTAGTAGTGGTGGTAGTGATGGCTGTAGTAGTGGTGGAAGTGATGGCTGTAGTAGTGGTGGTAGTGATGGCTGTAGTGGTAGTGATGGCTGTAGTGGTAGTGATGGCTGTAGTAGTGGTGGAAGTGATGGCTGTAGTAGTGGTGGTAGTGATGGCTGTACTAGTGGTGGTAGTGATGGCTGTAGTGGTGGTGGTAGTGATGGCTGTAGTGGTGGTGGTAGTGATGGCTGTAGTAGTGGTGGTAGTGATGGCTGTAGTAGTGGTGGTAGTGATGGCTGTAGTGGTAGTGATGGCTGTAGTAGTGGTGGTAGTGATGGCTGTAGTGGTGGTGGTAGTGATGGCTGTAGTGGTGGTGGTAGTGATGGCTGTAGTAGTGGTGGTAGTGATGGCTGTAGTAGTGGTGGTAGTGATGGCTGTAGTGGTAGTGATGGCTGTAGTAGTGGTGGTAGTGATGGCTGTAGTAGTGGTGGTAGTGATGGCTGTAGTGGTGGTGGTGGTAGTGATGGCTGTAGTAGTGGTGGTAGTGATGGCTGTAGTAGTGGTGGTAGTGATGGCTGTAGTGGTGGTGGTGATGGCTGTAGTGGTGGTGGTGGTAGTGATGGCTGTAGTAGTGGTGGTAGTGATGGCTGTAGTGGTGGTGGTAGTGATGGCTGTAGTGGTGGTGGTAGTGATGGCTGTAGTGGTAGTGATGGCTGTAGTGGTGGTGGTAGTGATGGCTGTAGTGGTAGGGATGGCTGTAGTAGTGGTGGTAGTGATGGCTGTAGTGGTAGGGATGGCTGTAGTGGTGGTGGTAGTGATGGCTGTAGTGGTATTGATGGCTGTAGTAGTGGTGGTAGTGATGGCTGTAGTGGTAGGGATGGCTGTAGTAGTGGTGGTAGTGATGGCTGTAGTGGTAGTGATGGCTGTAGCAATGGTGGTAGTGATGGCTGTAGTGGTAGTGATGGCTGTAGTAGTGGTGGTAGTGATGGCTGTAGTGGGGGTGGTAGTGATGGTTGTAGTAGTGGTGGGAGTGATGGCTGTAGTAGTAGTGGTATTGATGGCTGTAGTAGTGGTGGGAGTGATGGCTGTAGTAGTGGTGGTAGTGATGGCTGTAGTGGTAGTGATGGCTGTAGTAGTGGTGGTAGTGATGGCTGTAGTAGTGGTGGGAGTGATGGCTCTAGTGGTAGTGATGGCTGTAGTGATGGTGGTAGTGATGGCTGTAGTAGTGGTGGGAGTGATGGCTGTAGTAGTGGTGGTAGTGATGGCTGTAGTGGTAGTGATGGCTGTAGTAGTGGTGGTAGTGATGGCTGTAGTAGTGGTGGGAGTGATGGCTGTAGTAGTAGTGGTAGTGATGGCTGTAGTAGTGGTGGTAGTGATGGCTCTAGTGGTAGTGATGGCTGTAGTGATGGTGGTAGTAATGGCTGTAGTAGTGGTGGTAGTGATGGCTGTAGTAGTGGTGGTAGTGATGGCTGTAATGGTAGTGATGGCTGTAGTGGTTGTGATGGCTGTAGTGGTAGTGATGGCTGTAGTGATGGTGGTAGTGATGGCTGTAGTAGTGGTGGTAGTGATGGCTGTAGTAGTGGTGGTAGTGATGGCTGTAGTAGTGGTGGTAGTGATGGCTGTAGTAGTGGTGGTAGTGATGGCTGTAGTGGTCGTGATGGCTGTAGTGATGGTGGTAGTGATGGCTGTAGTGATGGTGGTAGTGATGGCTGTAGTAGTGGTGGAAGTGATGGCTGTAGTAGTGGTGGTAGTGATGGCTGTAGTGGTAGTGATGGCTGTAGTGGTGGTGGTAGTGATGGCTGTAGTGATGGTGGTAGTGATGGTGGTAGTGATGGTGGTAGTGATGGCTGTAGTGATGGTGGTAGTGATGGCTGTAGTGGTCGTGATGGCTGTAGTCATGGTGGTAGTGATGGCTGCAGTGGTAGTGGTAGTGATGGCTGTAGTGATGGTGGTAGTGATGGCTGTAGTGATGGTGGTAGTGATGGCTGTAGTGATGGTGGTAGTGATGGCTATAGTGGTGGTGGTAGTGATGGCTGTAGTAGTAGTGATGGCTGTAGTAGTGGTGGTAGTGATGGCTGTAGTAGTGGTGGTAGTGATGGCTGTAGTGGTAGGGATGGCTGTAGTAGTGGTGGTATTGATGGCTGTAGTAGTGGTGGTAGTGATGGCTGTAGTGGTGGTGGTAGTGATGGCTGTAGTGGTGGTGGTAGTGATGGCTGTAGTAGTGGTGGTAGTGATGGCTGTAGTGGTAGTGATGGCTGTAGTGATGGTGGTAGTGATGGCTGTAGTGGTAGTGATGGCTGTAGTAGTGGTGGTAGTGATGGCTGTAGTAGTGGTGGGAGTGATGGCTGTACTGGTGGTGGTAGTGATGGCTGTAGTAGTAGTGGTAGTGATGGCTGTAGTGGTAGTGGTGGTGGTGGCTGTAGTGGTAGTGGTGGTGATGGCTGTAGTGGTGGTGGTAGTGATGGCTGTAGTAGTGGTGGTTGTGGTGGTGGTGGTGTTGGTGGTTGTGGTGGTTGTTGTGGTGGTGTCTCGGTGCAGGCCTCACCGCCGTGTGACTGTAGAGGGGTCAGTCTGTGTCCGGCTGTTGGCCTCTGACGCCTGTGAGCCTCGGTGCAGAACTCGCAGAGAAACACCGCACACTCCTCACAGTAGCTGTGAGCCTGTCCGTAGGGGAGCCAGACTCACTCACCTACTCACCTACTCACTCACCTACTCACTCACTCACCTACTCACTCACCTACTCACTCACTCACCTACTCACTCACCTACACACTCACTCACCTACTCACTCACCTACTCACTCACCTACACACTCACTCACCTACTCACTCACCTACTCACTCACCTACACACTCCTCACAGTAGCTGTGAGCCTGTCCGTAGGGGAACCAGACTCACTCACCTACTCACCTACTCACTCACCTACTCACTCACTCACTCACCTACTCACTCACCTAGTCACTCACTCACCTACTCACACACTCACTCACCTACTCACTCACCTACATACTCCACACAGTAGCTGTGAGCCTTTCCGTAGGGGAGCCAGACTCACTCACCTACTCACCTACTCACCTACTCACTCACCTACTCACTCACTCATCTACTCACTCACCTACTCACTCACTCACTCACCTACTCACTCACCTACACACTCCTCACAGTAGCTGTGAGCCTGTCCGTAGGGGAGCCAGACTCACTCACCTACTCACCTACTCACTCACTCAACTACTCACTCACCTACTCACTCCTCACAGTAGCTGTAAGCCTGTCTGTCGGGGAGCCAGACTCACTCACCTACTCACTCACCTACTCACTCACCTACTCACTCACTCACTCACCTACTCACTCACCTACTCACTCACTCACTCACTCACCTACTCACTCACCTACTCACCTACTCACTCACCTACTCACTCACCTACTCACTCACCTACTCACTCACCTACTCACTCACCTACTCACTCCTCACAGTAGCTGTGAGCCTGTCCGTAGGGGAGCCAGACTCACTCACCTACTCACCTACTCACCTACTTACTCACCTACTCACTCACCTACTCACTCACCTACTCACTCACCTACTCACCTACTCACTCACCTACTCACCTACTCACTCACCTACTCACTCACCTACACACTCCTCACAGTAGCTGTGAGCCTGTCCGTAGGGGAGCCAAGACTCACTCACCTACTCACTCACCTACTCACTCACCTACTCACTCACCTACTCACTCACTCACCTACTCACCTACTCACTCACCTACTCACCTACTCACTCACCTACTCACTCACCTACTCACTCACCTACTCACTCCTCACAGTAGCTGTGAGCCTGCCCGTAGGGGAGCCAGACTCACTCACCTACTCACCTAATCACTCACCTACTCACTCACCTACTCACCTACTTACTCACTCACCTACTCACTCACCTACTCACTCACCTACTCACCTACTCACTCACCTACTCACCTACTCACTCACCTACTCACTCATCTACTCACTCATCTACTCACTCACCTACTCACTCACTCACCTACTCACTCACCTACTCACTCACCTACTCACTCACCTACTCACTCACACACTCCTCACAGTAGCTGTGAGCCTGTCCGTAGGGGAGCCAGACTCACTCACCTACTCACCTACTTACTCACCTACTCACTCACCTACTCACTCACCTACTCACTCACCTACTCACTCACTCACCTACTCACTCACCTACTCACTCACTCACCTACTCACTCACCTACTCACTCACTCACCTACTCACTCACCTACTCACTCACCTACTCACTCACCTACTCACCTACTCACTCACCTACTCACCTACTCACTCACCTACTCACTCACCTACTCACTCACTCACCTACTCACTCAGCTACTCACCTACTCACTCACCTACTCACCTACTCACTCACCTACTCACTCACCTACTCACTCCTCACAGTAGCTGTGAGCTTGCCCGTAGGGGAGCCAGACTCACTCACCTACTCACTCACCTACTCACTCACCTACTCACTCACCTACTCACTCCTCACAGTAGCTGTGAGCCTGCCCGTAGGGGAGCCAGACTCACTCACCTACTCACCTAATCACTCACCTACTCACTCACCTACTCACCTACTTACTCATTCACCTACTCACTCACCTACTCACCTACTCACTCACCTACTCACCTACTCACTCACCTACTCACCTACTCACTCACCTACTCACTCATCTACTCACTCATCTACTCACTCACCTACTCACTCACTCACCTACTCACTCACCTACTCACTCACCTACTCACTCACCTACTCACTCACCTACTCACTCACACACTCCTCACAGTAGCTGTGAGCCTGCCCGTAGGGGAGCCAGACTCACTCACCTACTTACTCACCTACTCACTCACCTACTCACTCACCTACTCACTCACCTACTCACCTACTCACTCACCTACTCACCTACTCACTCACCTACTCACTCACCTATTCACTCACTCACCTACTCACCTACTCACTCACCTACTCACTCACCTACTCACCTACTCACTCACCTACTCACTCACTCACTCAACTACTCACTCACTCACCTACTCACTCACCTACTCACTCACTCACCTACTCACTCACCTACTCACTCACTCATTCACTCATTCACTCACTCACTCGCTCACCTACTCACTCAACTACTCACTCACCTACTCACCTACTCACTCACCTACTCACTCACTCACCTACTCACCTACTCACTCACTCACCTACTTACTCACCTACTCACTCACTCACCTACTCACTCACCTACCTACTCACTCACCTACTCACTCACCTACTTACCTACTCACTCACTCACCTACTCACCTACTCACTCACCTACTCACTCACTCACCTACTCACGCACCGACTCACTTACCCTTACCTACTCACTCACCTACTCACTCACCCACCGACTCACCTATTCACACACTCACCTACTCACTTCACTCAGCTACTCACTAACTCACCTTCTCAGTCATCCATGCACTCATCCACTCACCAGCTCACTCACTCAACCACCCACCCAGTCACTCACTCAACCGCTCACTCACTCACTCGCTTGCTCACTCAGTCACCTCCTCAGTCATCCACGCACTCATCCACTCACCAGCTCACTCACTCAACCACCCACCCACTCACTCACTCAACCGCTCACTCACTCACTCGCTTGCTCACTCAATCACCTACTCAGTCATCCACCCACTCATCCACTCACCAGCTCACTCACTCAACCACCCACCCACTCACTCAACCGCTCACTCACTCGCTCGTTCACTCAGTCACCTACTCAGTCATCCACCCACTCACTCAACTGCTCACTCACTCACTCACTCGCTCACTCAGTCATCCACCCACTCATCCACTCACCAGCTCACTCACTCAACCACCCACCCATCCACTCTCTCAACCGCTCACTCACTCACTCACTCGCTCACTCAGTCACCTACTCAGTCATCCACCCACTCATCCACTCACCAGCTCACTCACTCACTCAACCGCTCACTCACTCACTCACTCGCTCGCTCAGTCACCTACTCAGTCATCCACCCACTCATCCACTCACCAGCTCACTCACTCACTCAACCGCTCACTCACTCACTCACTCGCTCAGTCACCTACTCAGTCATCCACTCACACACTCACTCACCTACTCACCCACCCACTCACCCACTCACCCACTCACTCACCCACCCACTCGCTCACCCACTCACTCACCCACCCACCCACTCACTCACCCACTCACCCACCCACTCACCCACTCACTCACCCACCCACCCACCCACTCACTCACCCACTCACTCACTCACTCACCCACTCACTCACCCACCCACTCACCCACTCACTCACCCACCCACCCACCCACTCACTCACCCACTCACTCACTCACTCACCCACTCACCCACTCACTCACCCACCCACCCACCCACTCACCCACTCACCCACCCACTCACCCCACCTTATCGACGCCCACCACCGCCTCCTGCTGCTGCGTGGTGCCTGGACAGCAGCACAGGTCACAGGTCGGACCTGCTGCTGCTGTTGCTGTGCCTGTTGCTGTGCCTGCTGCTGCTGCTGTTGCTGCTGTGGCCACCCGGTGGCGCAGCAGCTCGGTAGCACGGAGGTGGTCGGTGGGCAGCTCGGACGTCCCACCAGGAGGGACGCGGCTCCGCTCCCCGCACACGCAGCACCGCACGACCCCCGTCACCGCCGCCGAGCTGACCGACGTGGGGTCAACGCCTGGTGGGAGACGGTGACGGCGAGTCGGGATTGTGATGGCGGTCACGACCACAACCACCCAACCACCCAACCACACTCACTCACACCGTGTCACACACCACACTCACTCACACTCACACCGTGTCACACACCACACTCACTCACACTCACACCGTGTCACACACCACACTCACACTGTGTCACACACCACACTCACTCACACTCACTCACACTCACACCGTGTCACACACCACACTCACACTGTGTCACACACCACACTCACTCACACTCACTCACACTCACACCGTGTCACACACCACACTCACACTGTGTCACACACCACACTCACTCACACTCACTCACACTCACACCGTGTCACACACCACACTCACACTGTGTCACACACCACACTCACTCACACTCACTCACACTCACACCGTGTCACACACCACACTCACACTGTGTCACACACCACACTCACTCACACTCACTCACACTCACACCGTGTCACACACCACACTCACACTGTGTCACACACCACACTCACTCACACTCACTCACACTCACACCGTGTCACACACCACACTCACACTGTGTCACACACCACACTCACTCACACTCACTCACACTCACTCACACTCACACCGTGTCACACACCACACTCACACTGTGTCACACACCACACTCACTCACACTCACTCACACTCACACCGTGTCACACACCACACTCACACTGTGTCACACACCACACTCACTCACACTCACTCACACTCACTCACACTCACTCACACTCACACCGTGTCACACACCACACTCACACTGTGTCACACACCACACTCACACTCACTCACACTCACGCCGTGTCACACACCACACTCACTCACACTCACTCACACTCACACCGTGTCACACACCACACTCACTCACACACTCACACCACACTCACTCACTCACACACCACACTCACACACTCACTCACTCACACTCACTCACTCACACTCACTCACTCACACACTCACTCATGCCGTGTCACACACCACACTCACTCACTCACTCACACTCACTCACACTCACACCGTGTCACACACCACAACCACTCACACACTCACTCACTCACACTCACTCACACTCACTCACACTCACACACCACACTCACTCACCCACCCACTCACACTCACTCTCACTCACTCACACCACACTCACTCACTCACACTCACACACCACAACCACTCACTCACTCACTCACACCACACTCACTCACACTCACTCACACACCACAACCACTCACTCACTCACACTCACTCACACTCACTCACTCACACTCACTCACTCACACCGTGTCACACACCACAACCACTCACACTCACTCACTCACACTCACTCACTCACACTCACTCACTCACACTCACTCACACCACACTCACTCACTCACACTCACTCACCCAACCACTCACACTCACTCACTCACTCACGCCGTGTCACACACCACACTCACTCACACTCACTCACCCACTCATTCACTCACTCACACTCACTCACTCACTCACCCACTCACTCACTCACACTCACTCACTCACTCACCCACTCACTCACACTCACTCACTCACTCACGCCGTGTCACACACCACACTCACTCACTCACTCACACTCACTCACTCACTCACACTCACTCACTCACACCACACTCACTCACTCACTTACACCACACTCACTCACTCACACTCACTCACTCACTCACCCACTCACTCACTCACTCACACTCACTCACTCACGCCGTGTCACACACCACACTCACTCACACCCACTCACACTCACTCACTCACTCACACTCACTCACTCACACTCACTCACTCACTCACACCACACTCACTCACTCACTCACACTCACTCACTCACTCACCCACTCACTCACTCACTCACACTCACTCACTCACTCACCCACTCACTCACACTCACTCACTCACACTCACTCACTCACTCACGCCGTGTCACACACCACACTCACTCACTCACACTCACTCACTCACTCACACTCACTCACACTCACTCACACTCACTCACACTCACTCACACTCACACACCACACTCACACACTCACTCACTCACACTCACTCACACTCACTCACTCACACACCGTGTCACACACTCACACTCACTCACTCACACCGTGTCACACACCACAACCACACTCACTCACTCACTCACCCAACCACACTCACTCACACTCACTCACCACTCACTCACTCACTCACACTCACTCACTCACTCACACCGTGTCACACACCACAACCACTCACACACTCACTCACACACTCACTCACGCCGTGTCACAAACCACACTCACTCACACACTCACTCACTCACACTCACTCACCACTCACTCACCCACTCACTCACACTCACTCACACTCACTCACTCACTCACACTCACTCACACCGTGTCACACACCACAACCACTCACACTCACTCACTCACTCACACTCACTCACACCGTGTCACACACCACAACCACTCACACACTCACTCACTCACACTCACTCACTCACACTCACTCACTCACACTCACTCACTCATACTCACCCAACCACTCACTCACTCACTCACACTCACTCACACTCACTCACGCCGTGTCACACACCCACTCACTCACTCACCCACTGACTCACTCACCCACCCACCCACCCACCCTCGCCCCACCCACCCACCCACTCACCCTCGCTCCACCCACCCACTCACTCACTCACTCACCCACTCACTCACCCACTCACCCACCCACCCACTCACCCACCCACCCACTCACCCACCCACCCACCCACTCACCCACCCACCCACCAACCCACTCACCCACCCACTCACCCACCCACCCACCCACTCACCCACTCACTCACTCACCCACCCACCCACCCTCGCCCCACCCACCCACCCACTCACCCTCGCCCCACCCACCCACTCACCCACCCACCCACTCACCCACTCACCCACCCACTCACTCACTCATTCACCCACCCACCCACTCACCCACTCACCCACCCACCCACCCACTCACCCACTCACCCACTCACTCACTCACCCACTCACTCACCCTCGCCCCACCCACTCACCCTCGCCCCACCCACCCACTCACCCACCCACCCACTCATCCACCCACTCACTCACTCATTCACCCACCCACCCACTCACCCACTCACTCACCCACCCACCCACTCACCCACTCACCCACCCACTCACTCACTCATTCATCCACCCACCCACTCACCCACTCATCCTCGCCCCACCCACCCACCCACTCACCCTCGCCCCACCCACCCACTCACCCTTGCCCCACCCACCCACTCACCCACTCACTCACTCACTCACCCACTCACCCACCCACTCACTCATCCACTCACCCACTCACTCACTCACCCACCCACCCACTCACTCACTCACCCACTCACCCACTCACTCACTCACCCACTCACTCACTCACCCACCCACCCACTCACCCACCCACTCACCCCACCCACCCACTCACCCTCGCCCCGCCCACCGTCCGTTTGCCCCTCCCCCTGCCCCTCCCCCTCCCGCGTCACGTGGAGGCAGCGCTGACAGAAGGCGTGGAGGCACGGCAGCAGCTTGGGCTGCCTCAGCAGACCCCCGCAGCTCCCGCACAGCAGACGCTCGGGCAGCGTAGACGGCCCTGGGGGGGGGTCCCCTGGGGGGGGTCCCCTGGGGGGGGGTCCCCTGGGGGGGGGTCACCTGGGGGGGGGTCCCCTGGGGGGGGGTCCCCTGGGGGGGGGTCCCCTGGGGGGGTCTCCGTGGAGTTGTAGAGCGCGGGGCCACCCACAAGAGGCCTGTGGTGGAGAGATGAGAGGGTGGTGAGATCCTCACTCCAACACCACACTCCTACACACTCCACACTCCTACACACTCCTACACACTCCTACACACTCCTCACTCCAACACCACACTCCTACACACTCCTCACTCCTACACCACACTCCTCACACTCCTCACACTCCTCACTCCAACACCACACTCCTCACACTCCTCACTCCTACACCACACTCCTCACACTCCTCACACTCCTCACTCCAACACCACACTCCTCACACTCCACCACACTCCTCCACACTCCAACACCACACTTCTCACACTCCACCACACTCCTCCTACACACTCCTCACACTCCACACTCCTACACCACACTCCTCACACTCCTCACTCCAACACCACACTCCTCACTCCTCCTACACACTCCTACACCACACTCCTCACACTCCTACACACTCCTCACTCAAACACCACACTCCTCACACTCCTCACACTCCTACACCACACTCCTCACACTCCTCACTCCAACACCACACTCCTCACACTCCTCACACTCCTCACTCCAACACCACACTCCCCACACTCCTCACACTCCTCAACACTCCACACTCCAACACCACACTCCTCACACTCTTCACTCCAACACCACACTCCTCACACTCCTCACTCCAACACCACACTCCTCACTCCTCCCACACACTCCTACACCACACTCCTACACACTCCACACTCCTACACCACACTCCTCACTCCTCCTACACACTCCTACACCACACTCCTCACACTCCTCACTCCTCCTACACACTCCTCACACTCCTCACACTCCTCACTCCAACACCACACTCCTCACACTCCTCACTCCAACACCACACTCCTCACACTCCTCACTCCAACACCACACTCCACCACACTCCTCACACTCCTCACTCCAACACCACACTCCTCACACTCCTCACTCCAACACCACACTCCTCACTCCTCCTACACACTCCTCACACTCCTCACACTCCTCACTCCAACACCACACTCCTCACACTCCTCACTCCAACACCACACTCCTCACACTCCTCACTCCAACACCACACTCCTCACTCCTCCTACACACTCCTACACCACACTCCTCACACTCCTACACACTCCTCACTCAAACACCACACTCCTCAGACTCCTCACACTCCTACACCACACTCCTCACACTCCTCACTCCAACACCACACTCCTCACTCCAACACCACACTCCTCACACTCCTCACACTCCTACACACTCCTACACCACACTCCTCACACTCCTCACTCCAACACCACACTCCTCACACTCCTCACACTCCTCACTCCAACACCACACTCCCCACACTCCTCACACTCCTCAACACTCCAACACCACACTCCTCACACTCTTCACTCCAACACCACACTTCTCACACTCCTCACTCCAACACCACACTCCTCACTCCTCCTACACACTCCTCAACACTCCACACTCCTACACCACACTCCTCACACTCCTCACTCCAACACCACACTCCTCACTCCTCCCACACACTCCTACACCACACTCCTACACACTCCACACTCCTACACCACACTCCTCACTCCTCCTACACACTCCTACACCACACTCCTCACACTCCTCACTCCTCCTACACACTCCTCACACTCCTCACACTCCTCACTCCAACACCACACTCCTCACACTCCTCACTCCAACACCACACTCCTCACACTCCTCACTCCAACACCACACTCCACCACACTCCTCACACTCCTCACTCCAACACCACACTCCACCACACTCCTCACACTCCTCACTCCAACACCACACTCCTCACACTCCTCACTCCAACACCACACTCCACCACACTCCTCACACTCCTCACTCCAACACCACACTCCTCACACTCCTCACTCCAACACCACACTCCTCACACTCCTCACTCCAACACCACACTCCTCACACTCCTCACTCCAACACCACACTCCTCACACTCCTCACTCCAACACCACACTCCTCACACTCCTCACTCCAACACCACACTCCTCACACTCCTCACTCCAACACCACACTCCTCACTCCTATACCACACTCCTACACACTCCTCACACTCCTCACACTCCTCCTACACACTCCTACACCACACTCCTCACACTCCTCACTCCAACACCACACTCCTCACACTCCTCACTCCTACACCACACTCCTCACACTCCTCACACTCCTACACACTCCTCCTACACACTCCTACACCACACTCCTACACACTCCTCACACTCCTCACACTCCTACACACTCCTCCTACACACTCCTACACCACACTCCTCACACTCCTCACTCCTACACCACACTCCTCACACTCCTCACTCCTACACCACACTCCTCACACTCCTCACTCCAACACCACACTCCTCACACTCCTCACTCCAACACCACACTCCTCACACTCCTCACTCCAACACCACACTCCTCACACTCCTCACTCCAACACCACACTCCTCACACTCCTCACTCCAACACCACACTCCTCACTCCTATACCACACTCCTACACACTCCTCACACTCCTCACACTCCTCCTACACACTCCTACACCACACTCCTCACACTCCTCACTCCAACACCACACTCCTCACACTCCTCACTCCTACACCACACTCCTCACACTCCTCACACTCCTCACTCCTACACCACACTCCTACACACTCCTCACACTCCTCACACTCCTACACACTCCTCCTACACACTCCTACACCACACTCCTCACACTCCTCACTCCAACACCACACTCCTCACACTCCTCACTCCTACACCACACTCCTCACACTCCTCACTCCAACACCACACTCCTCACACTCCTCACACTCCTCACTCCAACACCACACTCCTCACACTCCTCACTCCTACACCACACTCCTCACACTCCTCACACTCCTCACTCCAACACCACACTCCACCACACTCCAACACCACACTCCTACACACTCCTCACACTCCTCACTCCTACACCACACTCCTCACACTCCTCACACTCCTCACTCCAACACCACACTCCTCACACTCCTCACTCCTACACCACACTCCTCACACTCCTCACACTCCTCACTCCAACACCACACTCCACCACACTCCAACACCACACTCCTACACACTCCTCACTCCTACACCACACTCCTCACACTCCTCACACTCCTCACACTCCTCACTCCAACACCACACTCCTCCACACTCCACACTCCTACAAACTCCTCACTCCAACACCACACTCCTCCACACTCCACCACACTCCACCACCTCACTCCACCACACTCCACCACCTCACTCCACCTCACTCCACCACACTCCACCACCTCACTCCACCTCACTCCACCACACTCCACCACACTCCACCACCACATTCCACCACACTCCTCACACTCCTCCACACTCCTCCTCACTCCACCACCTCACTCCACCACACTCCACCACCACACTCCTCCACACTCCACCACACTCCTCCACCACACTTCTCACACTCCACCACCACACTCCACCACCACCACACTCCACCACCACCACACTCCACCACCACCACACTCCACCACCACCACACTCCACCACCACACTCCACCACCACACTCCACCACCACACTCCACCACCACCACACTCCACCACCACCACACTCCACCACCACCACACTCCACCACACTCCACCACCACACTCCACCACACTCCACCACCACACTCCACCACCACACTCCTCCACACTCCACCACCACACTCCACCACCACCACCACACTCCACCACACTCCACCACCACACTCCACCACACTCCACCACCACCACACTCCACCACCACCACACTCCACCACCACCACACTCCACCACACTCCACCACCACACTCCACCACACTCCACCACCACACTCCACCACACTCCACCACCACACTCCTCCACACTCCACCACCACACTCCACCACCACACTCCACCACCACCACACTCCACCACACTCCACCACCACACTCCACCACATTCCACCACCACACTCCACCACCACCACACTCCACCACCACCACACTCCACCACACTCCACCACCACACTCCACCACCACACTCCACCACCACACTCCTCCACACTCCACCACCACACTCCACCACCACACTCCACCACCACCACACTCCACCACACTCCACCACCACACTCCACCACATTCCACCACCACACTCCACCACCACCACACTCCACCACCACCACACTCCACCACACTCCACCACCACACTCCACCACACTCCACCACCACACTCCTCCACACTCCACCACCACACTCCACCACCACACTCCACCACCACACTCCACCACCACCACACTCCACCACACTCCACCACCACACTCCACCACACTCCACCACCACACTCCACCACCACACTCCACCACCACCACACTCCACCACCACACTCCACCACCACCACACTCCACCACACTCCACCACCACACTCCACCACACTCCACCACCACACTCCACCACCACACTCCACCACCACCACACTCCACCACCACCACACTCCACCACCACCACACTCCACCACACTCCACCACCACACTCCACCACCACACTCCACCACCACACTCCACCACACTCCACCACCACCACACTCCACCACCACCACACTCCACCACCACCACACTCCACCACCACCACACTCCACCACACTCCACCACCACACTCCACCACACTCCACCACCACCACACTCCACCACACTCCACCACCACACTCCTCCACACTCCACCACCACACTCCACCACCACACTCCACCACCACCACACTCCACCACACTCCACCACCACACTCCACCACACTCCACCACCACACTCCACCACCACCACACTCCACCACCACCACACTCCACCACCACACTCCACCACCACCACACTCCACCACCACCACACTCCACCACCACCACACTCCACCACCACCACACTCCACCACACTCCACCACACTCCACCACACTCCACCACCACACTCCTCCACACTCCACCACCACACTCCACCACCACACTCCACCACCACCACACTCCACCACACTCCACCACCACACTCCACCACACTCCACCACCACACTCCACCACCACCACACTCCACCACCACCACACTCCACCACCACCACACTCCACCTCATCGACCACCACCACTCACTTGGCCTTGGGAGAGTGACGGAGCTCGTCAGCAACGGAGTCGCTGGAGCAAGCCGCAACCTCACGCTGCTCCTCTGGTCCACGGCCTCTGACCCACCTCCTGCTAGGCCTCGTGACCCCCGTCTCCACGGCGACCCCCGTCGCCACGGCGACCCCCGTCTCCACGGCGACCCCCGTCGCCACGGCGACCCCCGTCTCCACGGCGACCCCCGTCTCCACGGCGACGTCTCCGGTCCCCGTGGCTACTCCCTTCCCGACGCCCGGCGTGCCCCCGTGGGTCACTGCCACGCCTCCGCTAACCTCCTCCTCCTCCTCCGTCTCCGTGGCGACGGGTCCCTCCTCTCTCTCCGTCTCCGTGGCGACGCCGCCGCCGCCTCCTCCTCCTCCTCCGTCTCCACGCTGCCTCTCCCCCAGCGTCAGAATCTCCCAGCCGCTGCCACTGCCACTGCCGCCGCTGCCGCCGTGCCCCACGCCCCCGCCGCTGGGCAAGGCGACGCCGGGGGCCGCTCGCCTCCAGCGGGCCAAGGGACGCGTGGCCGGGCCCGGGGCCTCGCGGGCCTCCGCAGGGGCAGGGGGAGGGGCAGGGGGGGGAGGGCCTCCGGAACGCTTCATGAGAGGCCGTGCCGGACTGCCGCTCAGATCTGAGACGTTACGGAAAGACAGAAAGGGAATGAACCGGGGGAGACCCCCCCTCTCTCAGACTCACGCAGAGACACCACGCAGAGACACCACGCAGAGACTCACGCAGAGACACCACGCAGAGACACGCAGAGACACCACGCAGAGACACACAGACTCACGCAGAGACACGCAGAGACACACAGAGACACGCAGAGACACGCAGAGACACACAGAGACACACAAAGACACGTGTAGAGACACCACGCAGAGACACGCAGAGACACCACGCAGACTCACGCAGAGACACACAGACTCACGCAGAGACACGCAGAGACTCACGCAGAGACTCACGCAGAGACACACAAGAGACACCACGCAGAGACACACAGAGACACCACGCAGAGACACCACGCAGAGACACCACGCAGAGACACCACGCAGAGACACGCAGACTCACGCAGAGACACCACGCAGAGACACCACGCAGAGACACCACGCAGAGACACCACACAGAGACACGCAGACTCACGCAGAGACACCACGCAGAGACACGCAGACTCACGCAGAGACACACAGACTCACGCAGAGACACGCAGAGACACACAGACTCACGCAGAGACACACAGAGACACACAGACTCACGCAGAGACACACAGAGACACACAGAGACACGCAGAGACACACAGAGACACACAGAGACACACAGACTCACGCAGAGACACACAGAGACACGCAGAGACACACAGACTCACGCAGAGACACACAGAGACACACAGAGACACGCAGAGACACACAGACTCACGCAGAGACACACAGAGACACACAGAGACACGCAGAGACACAGACTCACGCAGAGACACACAGAGACACGCAGACTCACGCAGAGACACACAGAGACACACAGAGACACCACACAGAGACACGCAGAGACACTCAGACTCACGCAGAGACACAAAGAGACACACAGAGACACGCAGAGACACGCAGAGACACGCAGACTCACGCAGAGACACCACACAGACTCACACAGAGACACCCAGAGACACCACACAGACTCATACAGAGACTCAGACTCACCAACAGACTCACCACACAGACTCACGCAGAGACACGCAGACTCACCACAGACTCACCACACAGAGACACACAGACTCACCACACAGAGACACACAGAGACACGCAGACTCACGCAGAGACACAGAGACACGCAGACTCACCACCACACAGACATACAGCCTCACCACACAGAGACCCACAGACTCACCACACAGAGACACACAGACTCACGACACAGAGACACACAGACTCACATAGACTCACCACACAGACTCACCACACAGAGACACACAGACTCACCACACATAGACACACAGACTCACCACACATAGACACACAGACTCACCACACAGAGACCCACAGACTCACCACACAGACTCACCACACAGAGACACACAGACTCACCACACAGACTCACCACACAGACTCACCACAAACACTCACCACACACACTCACCACACAGAGACACACACACACTCACCACACACACTCACCACACAGACTCACCACACAGACTCACCACACACACTCACCACACAGACTCACCACCACAGAGACTCACCACACAGAGACACACACTCACCACACAGACTCACCACACTGACTCACCACACAGAGACACACACACTCACCCCACACACTCACCACCACACACTGACTCACCCCACACACTCACCACCACACACTGACTCACCACACACACCTCCCGTGTACAAACAGCCGTGTAACCGTCTCCACCGGACCCATCATCGCGATCCGCGCAGCTAAAACTCAGCACCAGCACTGTACACTCACCCCGCTGAGGCGCTCAAGCCGGTGACGTCACGTCGTCATCGGCGCGTGACGTCACCGGTACAGTTTCGAGCGACCGTGGGGCGTGACGTCACACGCATACGGGGAACAGGAGAACGTTCTCAGTAACGTCATCGACTCTCCAGCGGTTGTGACCGCTGCGCGGCGTCACGGTCAGGATGACGTAATCGCCTGCGCGGTTGTGATCGTGACGTCAACGGTCAAGATGACGTCATCTGTCGTCTCGGTTTCCCAAATGGATTCAATCGACTGGCTATGGAGAGATAATGATCGATTTCGATTCACTCGGACGTTCGATTCCTCTCTTCTGTATGTAAACTCTGAACGCGAGAAATCTGTTTGCAAATCGATCACCAAATCGATTTTTATATTATTGCATTCAAACTTGGAAGACACATCGAGATAGATTTAAAATCGATCTCCGCTTTATTAATCTGAACGTTCATTCATTCATTGTTAACGATTCTCCCAGTCAATTGTCTCCCATTGTAACTGAACGTGAGGAATCTAAAATATATCGATTCTCACAGTAGAATCCATTTCTTTGTAACGGAACGTGACGAATCGTGTGACACCGACTCTCGTAATCGATTATCTTCCTTGAAACTGAACGGGAGGAATCGGTTTGCATAAATTATCAAATCGATTCTCTCATGTTTAAACCGAACGGGAGAAATCTGTTTATACCGATTCCTTTTTTTCATCCAACTACATTTAAATCGATTCTCCATTTAATCTTCACGCTGTCGAATCGATTGCGCTCGAGTACCCAAAACCTTCGATTTTCCATACCGCGTGAACGCGTTTGGAATCGATGTACGGTTGTTCAAAATTCGATTCCGCCTCCGTTCAATCCCAACGCGAGATGTTCGATTTACCCGGTTCGCTGAATTGATCGCTACCGATTCTGGAATCGTTCCAGCTCCGAGCCTTAATTTGCAAATTCACTGCCGGCCGTCCGCTGAGTTCAAATCTCGGCGCTGAATTGGACCTCTCGGTTAATTAAATTTGATTAATTAGCGACGAGGAGATGATGATGATGCAGCAGCAGCAGCCCGAGTCGGGGCTCGTCGGCGAGTGGGGTCTGAGTTCGGGCCCAGTGCAGGCGCGGTTCTCTCCTTACGCCTTTAACGGAGGGTGAGGGCGCCTTGCCTGAACAACCAGGCCTCACTCACTCAGTCATTAAGTTACTCACTCAGTCACTCACTCTCAGTCACTCGCTCAGTTACTCATTAAGTTACTCACTCAGTCACTCACTCAGTCATTAAGTTACTCACTCAGTCACTCACTCAGTCACTCATTCAGTTACTCACTCAGTCACTCACTCAGTCATTAAGTTACTCACTCAGTCACTCACTCAGTCACTCACTCAGTCACTCACTCAGTCACTCATTCAGTTACTCACTCAGTCACTCACTCAGTCATTAAGTTACTCACTCAGTCACTCACTCAGTCACTCATTCAGTTACTCACTCAGTTACTCAGTCACTCACTCAGTCACTCACTCAGTCACTCACTCAGTCACTCACTCAGTCACTCAGTTACTCACTCATTAAGTTACTCAGTCACTCACTCAGTTACTCACTCATTAAGTTACTCAGTTACTCAGTCACTCACTCAGTCACTCACTCAGTTACTCAGTCACTCAATTCAGTCACTCAGTCACTCATTAAGTTACTCAGTCACTCACTCAGTTACTCACTCATTAAGTTACTCAGTTACTCAGTCACTCACTCAGTCACTCAGTTACTCACTCAGTCACTCACTCAGTTACTCAGTCACTTCCTCGGTCACTCAGTCACTCAATTCAGTCACTCAGTCACTCACTCATTAAGTTACTCAGTCACTCACTCAGTTACTCAGTCACTCAATTCAGTCACTCAGTCACTCACTCAGTCACTCAGTTACTCAGTCACTCAATTCAGTCACTCAGTCACTCACTCATTAAGTCACTCACTCAGTCACTCAGTTACTCATTAAGTTACTCACTCAGTCACTCACTCTCAGTCGCTCGCTCAGTTACTCAGTCACTCACTCAGTCACCCACTCAGTCACTCAGTTACTCAGTCACTCAGACTCAGTCACTCGATCACTCAGTCACTCACAAACTCACTCAGTCACTCAGACACTCAGTCATTCATAGACCCACTCAGTCCCTCACAGACTCACTCAGTCACTCACATACTCAGCCACAGACTTTAGTCACTCAGTTACTCACAGACTCGGCCACAGACTAACTCAGTCACTCACAGACTCAGTCATAGACTCCCTCACTCACGGATTCACTCAGTCACTCACAGACACCGTCACTTAGTCACTCACAAACTCACTCACTTAGTCACTCACAGACTCACTCAGTTACTCACACAGTCACATACTCACTCACAGATTCAGTCATAGACTCACTCGCAGACTGACTCATAGACTCACTCACAGACCTACTCATTCACACAGTCATCCACAGCCTCACAGACTCACTCAATCACTCACAGACTCACCCAATCACTCACAGACTCACTCAATCACTCACAGACTCACCCAATCACTCACAGACTCACTCAGTCACAGACTCCCTCACTCACTGACGCACTTAGTCACAGACTCACAGACGCACTCAGTCACAGACGCACTGAGTCACAGACTCACTCAGTCACAGACTCACTCACTGACGCATTTAGTCACAGACTCACAGACGCACTCAGTCACAGACTCACTGAGTCACAGACTCACTCAGTCACTCACAGACTCACTTACTCAATCACTCACAGAGTCACTCACTCACAGACTCACTCACAGACCTACTCATTCACACAGTAATTCACAGCCTCACAGACTCAATCACTCACAGACTCAATCACAGACTCACTCAGTCACACACTCACTCAGTCACAGACTCACTCAGTCACAGACTCACTCAGTCCCATCGGTGAGCTCCTCCGGCAGGCAAGGCTGCGTTGGCTGGTTCATGTAGCCCGCATGCCCACCCAACGCAT
Source organism: Petromyzon marinus (assembly GCF_048934315.1). NCBI lineage: Eukaryota > Metazoa > Chordata > Hyperoartia > Petromyzontiformes > Petromyzontidae > Petromyzon > Petromyzon marinus. The sequence continues at coordinate 85,157 of NW_027422631.1, forward strand.
GCCTAAACAGCTTTTGTTCGGCCGGATCGAGGGGGCTAAACGGGCGCGGCACGGGCTAGAGAAGAGACAGAGCGATGTGGTACAGGAGGACGTGGAGCTGAGTGAATTTGCCGATGACTGGTACCAGCGGTGTCAAGATCGGCCTCTGTGGAGGAGGCTCGTGAAGGACGCTACTGGGCAGTTGGAGGCAGTCGCCCTCCAACAACAACGGAGGGCGGAGGAGCGACGCTCACAACAACGAGCGGAGCGCCGGGTGGCTAAAGCACAGCAAGTTGGCACAGTAGGGGGCACAGGTGGTGTATCAGCCAGTCATCTCAGTCAGTCGACCCGTGGCACCTGCTGGGTCTGCCCCGTGACCTCCTGCCAGCGGGCGTTCGACACTTCACGTGGCCTCAGGGTGCACATGGCCTGGCACAAGCGTCGTGGTGACGTCACCGCCACTTAGTGGCGAATGCGGTTTGTCGTATCTGTATGTATCTTTGTATCTGTATGTATGTATCTGTGTGTGTATCGTGTGTTTGTGTATGTGTTTGCGCGTGTAAATATAAGTGTATGTGTGTGTGTGTATGTAACCGTGTATGTTGCGTATCTATATGTGTGCATGTCTCTATATGTGTGTGTGTAAATATCTATGTGTGTGTATGTATTTGTGTGTGTGTAAATATCTATGTGTGTGTGTATGTATTTGTGTGTGTATCTAAAGATTTGCCTTGTGCGTGTGTATGTGTGCACAGAACCATCCTGGCGATAGCCGGCGAGGATTATGCACTGCTGGCTTCGGACACGCGGCTGAGCGAGCATTTTTCCATCCACACTCGAAACAGCCCCAAGGTCCACGCGCTGTGAGTGGCCTGCACACCACACACAGAGACAAAGATCCCCCGTGTAGCCTGTAACAGACTGCAGGGGCAAGTGCTGCTAGCGAGCAGCGCCTATGAAGGCCGGTAACGGCACACGAGGGGGTGGGTGGCCAGCACCACGCCCGACCGCCTTTTTCTCCCCGGTGGCGATGTCTACTACACACCGCACCAGGTTAACTAATTTGAGGCTGAGTCGACCTAGGGGAGGCCCGGGACCGGTACAGATAATCGTCACCGGTGTTGGCCGTGAGCGGGAATCGAACCCGGGTCGCCGGGTTCATAGCGCAGCGTAGCGCTAACCGCTACACCACCGCTCCCCACAACACGTAGAGACACACACAGATATGGAGAGAGATACACACAGAGATACATACACAGAGACACACGCAACTATAAAGAGACACATAGACACACAGAGACACGTAGGGACACACAGACACACACGGCATTAATAGGCGCTCGCAAACTGCCCTTGGCCACATCAGTCTGTGTGGGCTACATGGGAGACCTTTGTCTTTGTGCGTGTGTGTGTGCACGTGTGTGTACGTGTGTGTACGTGTGTACGTGTGTGTGTGTGTGTACGTGTCTGTGTGCGTGTGTGTGTGTGCGCGTGTGTGCGCGTGTGTACGTGTGTGTGCGTGTGTGTACGTGTGTGTACGTGTGTGTGTGTGTACGTTTGTGTGTATGTGTGTGCGTTTGTGTGTATGTGTGTGCGTGTACGTGTGTGTGTGTGTGTGTACGTGTGTGTGTGTACACTGTGTGTGTGTACACTGTGTGTGTGTACACTGTGTGTGTGTACACTGTGTGTGTGTACACTGTGTGTACGTGTACGTGTGTGTGTGTACACTGTGTGTGTGTACGTGTGTGTACGTGTGTGTGTGTACGTGTGTGTGTGTACGTGTGTGTGTGGGTACGTGTGGGTACGTGTGTGTACGTGTGTGTGTGTACGTGTGTGTGTGTACGTGTGTGTGTGTACGTGTGTACGTGTGTGTGTGTACGTGTGTGTGTGTGTACGTGTGTGTGTGTGTACGTGTGTGTGTGTACACTGTGTGTGTGTGTACGTGTGTGTGTACGTGTGTGTGTACGTGTGTACGTGTGTGTGTACGTGTGTGTGTGTGTGTACGTGTGTGTGTGTGTGTGTGCAGCTCTGACCGCACGGTGCTTGGATGCTGCGGTTTCCATGGCGACTGCCTCACCCTCACCAAGATCATAGAAGCGAGGCGCAAGGTGACACTCACTCCCTCACGTGTTCACACTCACTCACACTCACTCACACACTCACTCTCACACAACAACAACAACCGCCATTCGCCACTAGGTGGCGGTGACGTCACCACGACGCTTGTGCCAGGCTATGTGCACCCTGAGGCCACGTGAAGTGTCGACCGCCCGCGGGCAGGAGGTCACGGGGCAGACCCAGGTGCCACGGGTCGACTGACTGAGTTGAGTGGCTGATGCACCACCTGTGCCCCCTACTGTGCCAACCTGCTGTGCTTCAGCCACCCGGCGCTCCACTCGTTGTTCTGAGCGTCGCTCCTCCGCCCTCCGTTGTTGTTGGAGGGCGACTGCCTCCGACTGCCCAGTAGAATCCTTCACGAGCCTCCTCCACAGAGGCCGATCTTTACACCGCTGGTACCAGTCATCGGCAAGTCCACTCAGCTCCACTTCCTCCTGTACCACATCGCTCCATCTCTTCTCTAGCCCATGCCGCGCCCGTTTAGCCCCCTCGATCCGGCCGAACAAAAGCTGTTTCGGCATGCGGTAGCTGGGCATGCGGGCTACATGGCCCAGCCAACGCAGCCTTGCCTGCCGGATCTTTTAAGGATTTGTGAGCTCCTCACACAATCCAGTCTGGTTAAACCCAGGATGAATCGTGGACAGGCCAGCCTAAATGTTTCTAACCGGCGAAGATGTTCCATTAGGGGGGTCCACGTTTCGCAAGCGTAGAGAAGGGAGGGCATGACTTTGGCCGAGAAGACCCGAAGCTTCGTGCGGAGCGACAGACCAGGTAGCTTCCACACAGCGTTACGCACTGTAGGGGGTACAGCTGGTGGTGCATCTGCCGGTCATCTCAGTCAGCCAACCCATGGCACTTGCTGGGTCTTTCCCGAGACCTCCTGTCAGTGAGCCTTCGACACTTTGCGTGGCCTCAAAGTGCACCTGGTATGGTACAGGCGCTGTCAAGCCGGAGCCGGTCATGAGCACACTGCCCAGGTATGGGAAACTCTCCACTCTCTCCACAACTGCCCCATCACCGATTAGGAGTTGTGGGGGTGGAGTGTCCGATGGTACAAAATACCCTGGCAGGTGCTTAGTTTTGGTGGGGCTGATGGTAAGGCCTCACCTCTTAGTAGCACGCTCCAGGTTCAGCAGCAGCGCCTCCAACTCCTCTGAGCAGCAATTGCCAGATGATCGCCATACGTAACTTAGTTGAGCAATAGGGAGCCATCACTTGACTGCATCCGGGCATCGATCAGCCTCCCATTATATCTGTACCAGATGGAAATTCCTCCGGTACAGCCATTGAAGGCTTCACGAACTACGTGGTCAAAATAGATGTTAAATAATGTGGGAGCCAGAGGACATCCCTGTCGCACACACTCACATTTCTGTATGTGTCCCACCCAGATGTACCAGCACACACACTCACACACACACTGAGGAACTCAAATATACTCACATACACAACAACAACAACCGCCATTCGCCACTAAGTGGCGGTGACGTCACCACGACGCTTGTGCCAGGCTATGTGCACCATGAGGCCACGTGAAGTGTCGAACGCCCGCTGGCAGGAGGTCACTGGGCAGACCCAGGTGCCACGGGTCGACTGACTGAGATGACTGGCTGATGCACCACCTGTGCCCCCTACTGTGCCAACCTGCTGTGCTTTAGCCACCCGACGCTCCGCTCGTTGTTCTGAGCGTCGCTCCTCCGCCCTCCGTTGTTGTTGGAGGGCGACTGCCTCCAACTGCCCAGTAGCATCCTTCACGAGCCTCCTCCACAGAGGCCGATCTTGACACCGCTGGTACCAGTCATCGTCAAGTCCACTCAGCTCCACGTCCTCCTGTACCACATCACTCCATCTCTTCTCTAGCCCGTGCCGCGCCCGCTTAGCCCCCTCAATCCGGCCAAACAAAAGCTGTTTCGGCATGCGGTGGCTGGGCATGCGGGCTACATGACCCAGCCATCGCAGCCTTGCCTGCCGGAGGAGCTCACCGATGGGACCCTGCCCAGATCTTTCAAGGATTTGTGAGCTCCTCACACAATCCAGTCTGGTTAAACCCAGGATGGATCGTAGGCAGGCCAGCCTAAATGTTTCTAACCGGCGAAGATGTTCCATTAGGGGGGTCCACGTTTCGCAAGCGTAGAGAAGGGAAGGAATGACCGTGGCCGAGAAGACCTGAAGCTTAGTGCGGAGCGACAGACCAGGTAGCTTCCACACAGCGTTACGCAACCGATGAAAAGATATTGCCGCTCGACTGATTCGGAGTGAGACCTCTGCTGTTAAACTGGAGCCAGTCATGAGCACACTGCCCAGGTATGGGAAACTCTCCACTCTCTCCACAACTGCCCCATCACCGATTGGGAGTTGTGGGGGTGGAGTCTCCGATGGTACAAAATACCCAGGCAGGTGCTTAGTTTTGGTGGGGCTGATGGTAAGGCCCCACCTCTTAGTGGCACGCTCCAGTCTCAGCAGCAGCGTCTCCAACTCCTCCTCTGACTGAGCAGCTATTACCAAATCATCAGCATACATAACGTGGTTGAGCAATAGGGAGCCATCCCTTGACCGCACCCGGGCATCGATTAGCCTCCCATTATATCTGTACCATATGGAGATTCCCCCGGTACAGCTATTGAAGGCTTCAAGAACTACGTGGTCAAAATAGATGTTACATAATGTGGGAGCCAGAGGACATCCCTGTCGCACCCCAAGGTGTACAGGGAATGGCTCTGACTCCCGGCCATGTAGTTTTACCCGGGCCCGCTCACCATCATGAAGGTCCTTAATGATCGTGAGCAGAGGGTCAGGTACTCCAAAAGCACGAAGAACGACCCAGAGCCCAGGCCTACTGATGGTATCATAGGCCTTGACCAGGTCAATAAAGCAGAGATGTAGGCCTTGTTGGAATTCCCTACACCTCTGCTGTAGCAGACGGACAGAAAATATGGCATCTGTGCAGGACCGCCCTTTCCTGAAACCGCATTGGGGCTCCGCAAGCCTCTCCTCAGCGTGCCTGGCAAGGCGATGCTGAATAATCCTTGCCAGGACCTTTCCCGGCACACTGAGGAGTGAGATGCCCCTGTAGTTGTTACAGTCTGTGCGGTCCCCCTTCTTAAAAAGGGGGACCACCAGGGCATCCTTCCAATCCTGCGGAACCCGTCCAGTGGTCCAGACTGTTGTTACATACACACACACTCACACACACACACACTCACACACACTCTCACACACACTCTCACACACACTCACACACACATTCACACACACATCTCCCTGTGTGTGTATGTGTGCCCCACCCAGATGTACCAGCACACACACTCACACACACTCACACACTCACACACACACACACTGAGACTCTCACACTCACACACTCGCACATACTCACACACACTCACACACACTCACATCTCCGTGTGTGTGTGTGCACCACCCAGATGTACCAGCACACACACACACTCACATTCACTCACACACTCTCACACACACTCACACACACACTCTCATCTCCCTGTGGGTGTGTGTGGCCCACCCAGATGTACCAGCGCACACACTCACACACACTCACATCACTGTGTATGTGTGGCCCACCCAGATGTACCAGCACACACACTCACACACACTCACACACACACACTCACACACACTCTCACACACACTCACACACACATTCACACACACACATCTCCCTGTGTGTGTGTGTGTGTGCCCCACCCAGATGTACCAGCACACACACTCACACACACTCACACACTCACACACACTCACACACTCACACACACTCACACACTCACACACACATTCACACACACACACACACATCTCCCTGTGTGTGTGTGTGCACCACCCAGATGTACCAGCACACACACTCACACACACTCACACACACACACATCTCCCTGTGTGTGTGTGTGGCCCACCCAGATGTACCAGCACACACACTTACACACTCACATTCACTCACACACTCTCACACACTCTCGCACACACTCACACACACACACACACTCTCACATCTCCCTGTGTGTGTGTGTGTGCACCACCCAGATGTACCAGCACACACACTCACACACTCACATCTCCCTGTGTGTGTGTGTGGCCCACCCAGATGTACCAGAACACACACTCACACTCACACATTCACACACACACTCACACACACTCGCACACACTCACACACCACACACACTCACACACACACACACTCACTCACACACACTCACACACACTCACAAAGATAAAAAAAAAAGATCCCCCATATAGCCTGTAACAGACTGTAGGGGCAAGTGCTGTTAGCGAGAACCTATGAAGGCCGGAACGGTACACGAGGGGGTGGGTGGCCAGCACCACGCCCGACCGCCTTTGTCTCCCTAGTGGCAATGTTTACACACCGCACCAGGTACTCATTTGAGGCTGAGTCGACCTAGGGGAGGCCCGGGACCGGTTCAGATAATCGTCACCGGTGTTGGCCGTGAGCGGGAATCGAACCCGGGTCGCCAGGTTCATAGCGCAGCGCGCTAACCGCTACACTATCACACTCTCACACACACTGACACACACTCACATCTCCCTGTGTGTGTGTGTGCCCCACCCAGATGTACCAGCACACACACACACTCACACACACATCTCCCTGTGTGTGTGCGTGTGCCCCACCCAGATGTACCAGCACACACACTCACACACACACTCACACACACACATCTCCCTGTTTGTGTGTGTGGCCCACCCAGATGTACCAGCACACACACTCACACACTCACACACACTCACACACACTCACACACACTCACACACACTCACATCTCCCTGTGTGTGTGTGTGGCCACCCAGATGTACCAGCACACACACTCACACACACTCACACACTCACACACACACACATCTCCCTGTGTGTGTGTGCCCCACCTAGATGTACCAGCACACACACTCACACACACACTCTCACACACACTCACACACTCTCACACACACACTCACATCTCCCTGTGTGTGTGTGTGTGTGCCCCACCCAGATGTACCAGCACACACACTCACATCTCCCTGTGTGTGTGGCCCACCCAGATGTACCAGCACACACACTCACACACACTCACACACACTCACACACACTCACACACACTCACACACACTCACATCTCTCCGTGTGTATGTGTGCACCACCCAGATGTACCAGCACACGTACAACAAGCCCATGGGCACGGGTGCGTTGGCGGCGATGCTCTCCACCATCCTGTACCAGCGCCGTTTCTTCCCCTACTACGTCTACAACATCGTGGGCGGCCTTGATGACAACGGTCACTTTCCCTGCACCATCCTAACTATGAGACTACACTACACGCAACTACATATACTACACTCAACTACCTATACTACACACAACTACCTATACTACACACAACTACCTATACTACACTCAACTACCTATACTACACACAACTACCTATACTACACTCAACTACCTATACTACACACAACTACCTATACTACACACAACTACCTACACTACACTCAACTACCTATACTACACACAACTACCTATACTACACACAACTACCTATACTACACACAACTACCTATAAACTATTACACTACACTCAACTACCTATAAACTATTAGACTACACTACACTCAACTAGCTATAAACTATTAGACTACACTACACTCAACTACATATAAACTATTAGACTACACTACACTCAACTACCTATAAACTATTAGACTACATTACACTCAACTACCTATAAACTATTAGACTACACTACACTCAACTACCTATACACTATTACACTACACTACACTCAACTACCTATAAACTATTACACTACACTGCACTCAACTACCTATAAACTATTAGACTATACTACACTTAACTACCTATAAACTATTACACTACACTACACTCAACTACCTATATACTATTACACTACACTACACTCAACTACCTATAAACTATTAGACTACACTACACTCAACTACCTATAAACTATTACACTACACTACACTCAACTACCTATAAACTATTAGACTACACTACACTCAACTACCTATAAACTATTACACTACACTACACTCAACTACCTATACACTATTAGACTACACTACACTCAACTAGCTATAAACTATTAGACTACACTACACTCAACTACCTATACACTATTAGACTACACTACACTCAACTACCTATAAACTATTAGACTACACTACACTCAACTAGCTATAAACTATTAGACTACACTACACTCAACTAGCTATAAACTATTAGACTACACTACACTACCTATAAACTATTACACTACACTACACTCAACTACCTATAAACTATTACACTACACTACACTCAACTAGCTATAAACTATTAGACTACACTACACTCAACTACCTATACACTATTAGACTACACTACACTCAACTACCTATAAACTATTAGACTACACTACACTCAACTAGCTATAAACTATTAGACTACACTACACTCAACTAGCTATAAACTATTAGACTACACTACACTACCTATAAACTATTACACTACACTACACTCAACTACCTATAAACTATTACACTACACTACCTATAAACTATTAGACTACACTCAACTACCTCTAAACTATTAGACTACACTACACTCAACTACCTATAAACTATTAGACTACACTACACTCAACTACCTATAAACTATTACACTACACTACACTCAACTACCTATAAACTATTACACTACACTACACTCAACTACCTATACACTATTACACTACACTCAACTACCTATACACTATTACACTATACTAGCAATAGGTTTTTACCCTTTTATCTGACACCTTTATTCAAGGCATCATGTTTGCAATAACCACAACACAAGCAGTCAAAATGCAAACAAAAGGAGACAACTCAGGATAATAATATTGGCACTGTCCTTGGCTAGTCTGTTAAGGCTACACGTTGGGGTGGGTCTTTGTGTGTGTGGGGAGCGGTGGTGCAGCGGTTAGCGCGCTGCCCTATGAACCCAGCAGAGATCCGGTTTCGATTCCCGCTCACGGCCATCGACGTGGGCGTCGATTATCTGTCTGAACCGGTCCTGGGCCTCGTCCCCTAGGTAGACTCGGCCCAAAATGAGCGCCCGGTGTAACGGTGCGTGGTGAACATAGCTAGCACTGGGGGAGACAAAGGCGGCCGGGCGTGGTGCTGCTTAACGGCTGCCGCTACTCGCTAACGGCAGCTTGCCCCTAGGGTCTGCTCGAGGCTACCCGGGGGACCTTTGTCTGTGTGCGCGTGTGCGTGTGGGGGGGGAGCGGTGGCGCAACGGTTAGCGCTGTTCCCGGTCAAGGGGCAGCACCGGTGACGATTAATTGAGCCGGTCCTGGGCCTCCCCCTAGGTCGACTCGGCCTCAAATGGGTACCCGGTGCAGCGTTTGGTGGTGGTGGTGGTGGTGTAGCGGCGTAGCGTCGTAAACATCGCTAGCACTCGGGGAGACAAAGGCGGCCGGGCGTGGTGCTGCTGGACACCCACCCCCCCTGGCCCTAACAGTCTGTTGAAGGCTACCTGGGGGATGTTTGTGTCTGTAGGGAAGGGGGTGGTCTATGGCTTCGACCCCGTGGGCTCTTATGAGAGTAACGCCTACATCGCCGGGGGCTCTGCCAACGCCATGCTGCAGCCACTGCTGGATAACCAGGTGAGAGTGGTGCACACAGAACACACAGGGTACACACACACACACAGACACAGGGTACACACACACACACAGACACAGGGTACACACACACACACAGGATACACACACACAGGGTACACACACACACAGGGTACACACACACACAGTGTACACACACACAGGGTACACACACACACACAGGGTACACACACACACACAGGGTACACACACAGGTTACACACACAGACACAGGGTACACACACACACACAGGGTACACACACACAGGTTACACACACACACACAGGGTACACACACACAGGGTACACACACACAGGGTGCACACAGACACAGGGTACACACACACACACACAGGGTACATACACACACACAGGGTACACACACACACAGGGTACACACACACACACAGGGTACACACACAGGTTACACACACAGACACAGGGTACACACACACGCAGGTTACACACACAGACACAGGGTACACACACACAGGGTACACACACACAGTGTACACGCACACACAGGGTACACGCACACACAGGGTGCACACAGACACAGGGTACACACACACAGGGTACATACACACACACAGGGTACACACACACAGGACACACACACAGGTACACGCACACACAGGGTGCACACAGACACAGGGTACACACACACACAGGGTACACACACACACAGGGTACACACACACACAGGGTACACACACACAGGACACATACACACACCTGTACACACACACAGGTACACGCACACAGGGTACACACACAGGGTACACACACAGGGTACACACACACAACAACAACCGCCATTCGCCACTAAGTGGCGGTGACGTCACCACGACGCTTGTGCCAGGCCATGTGCACCTTGAGGCCACGTGAAGTGTCGAACGCCCGCTGGCAGGAGGTCATGGGGCAGACCCAGGTGCCACGGGTCGACTGACTGAGATGACTGGCTGATGCACCACCTGTGCCCACTACTGTGCCAACCTGCTGTGTTTTAGCCACCCGGCGCTCCGCTCGTTGTTGTGAGCATCGCTCCTCCGCCCTCGGTTGTTGTTGGAGGGCGACTACCTCAAACTGCCCAGTAGCGTCCTTCACGAGCCTCCTCCACAGAGGCCGATCTTTGACACCGCTGGTACCAGTCATCGGCAAGTCCACTCAGCTCCACGTCCTCCTGTACCACTTTACTCCATCTCTTCTCTAGCCCGTGCCGCGCCCGTTTAGCCCCCTCGATCCGGCCGAACAAAAGCTGTTTGGGCATGCGGTGGCTGGGCATGCGGGCTACATGACCCAGCCAACGCAGACTTGCCTGCCGGAGGAGCTCACCGATGGGACCGTGCCCAGATCTTTCAAGGATTTGTGAGCTCATCTTCTTTGGTTCTTTTGGTAAAGTCACGTAGAATGAGAATAAAATAATAAATTGATAAAATAAAATAACACAATAATATTCTCACGACGTTTCGGCCACAACACAAGCGGCCTTCATCAGGTGAAGGGACGAGACTGTCTGGAGGACAGCGCTGGAGTGAAAAAGCCACGCTCAGATCGCGACCTTTAAGCTGTGTGAGAAGAAACAAAGCGCCTTGACAAAGGAATTAGCATTTAATTTAGCATTGAAATGGCTGAGTGATTAGCTTGTGACTGGTCACAGAAATGGCTATGTTAAAGTTAAAGCATACACGTCCGCAGAGGCACCCCTTGACAAAGGAATTAGCATAGAATTTAGCATTGAAATAGCTAAGTTAAAGCATACACATCCGCAGAGGCACCCCTTGACAAAGGAATTAGCATATAATTTAGCATTGAAATAGCTGAGTGATTAGCTTGTAACTGGTCACAGAAATAGCTATGTTAAAGTCAGAGCATACACATTTAAATCGAAATTTGTGAGCTCACACAATCCAGCCTGGTTAAACCCAGGATGGATCGTAGGCAGGCCTGCCTAAATGTTTCTAACCAGCGAAGATGTTCCATTAGGGGGTCCACGTTTCACAAGCGTAGAGAAGGGAGGGAATGACCATGGCCGAGAAAACCTGAAGCTTAGTGCGGAGCGACAGACCAGGTGGGTTCCACACAGCGTTACGCAACCGATGAAAAGATATTGCCGCTCGACTGATTCGGAGTGAGACCTCTGCTGTTAAACTGGAGCCGGTCATGAGCACACTGCCCAGGTATGGGAAACTCTCCACTCTCTCCACAACTGCCCCATCACCGATTGGGAGTTGTGGGGGTGGAGTGTCCGATGGTACAAAATACCCAGGCAGGTGCTTAGTTTTGGTGGGGCTGATGGTAAGGCCCCACCTCTTAGTGGCACGCTCCAGTCTCATCAGCAGCGTGTTCACAGGTACACACACACACACAGGTACACACACACACACATAGATACACGCATGTACGCATTGGTGCACACAGGTTCACACAAACACACGACTGTATTCAACAATGCAAGTGTTTATTAGTCAACTTTTGGATCAACAAACAAGCTGCCTTTCAGTAACCATAGCAACTGTCTCCCTCTGCTTCTGCTACTACTACTGCTGCTACCTTGACTACTGCTACCTCTACTACTGCTACTACTGCTACTACTACTGCTACCTTGACTACTGCTACCTCTACTCCTGCTACTACTACTGCTACCTTGACTACTACTACCTCTACTACTGCTACTACTACTGCTGCTACTACTACCTTGACTACTGCTACCTCTACTACTGCTACTACTACTGCTACTACTGCTGCTGCTACCTTGACTACTGCTACCTCTACTACTGCTACTACTACTGCTACTACTACTGCTGCTACCTTGACTACTGCTACCTCTACTACTGCTACTACTACCTCTGCTACTGCTACTACTACCTCTGCTAATACTACCTCTGCTGCTACTACTACTACCTCTGTTACTACTACTACCTCTGTCACTACTACTACCTCTGCCACTTCTACTACCTCTGTTACTACTACCTCTGTTACTACTACTACTACCTCTGCTATTGCTACTACTACAACCTCTGCTACTACTACCTCTGTCACTACTACTACCACTACCTCTGCTACTACTTCCTCTGCTATTGCTAATACTACTACCTCTGCTGCTACTACCTCTGCTGCTACTACCACTACCTCTGCTACTACTACCTCTGTCACTACTACCTCTGTCACTTCTACTACTACTACCTTTGCTCCTGTTACTACTACCTCTGCTACTACTACTACCTCTGCTATTGCTACTACTACTACCTCTGCTGCTACTACCACTACCTCTGTCACTACTACTACTACCTCTGCTATTGCTACTACTACTACCTCTGCTATTGCTACTACTACCTCTGCTGCTACTACTACTACCTCTGCTACTACTACCTCTGTCACTACTACCTCTGTCACTACTACCTCTGCTACTACTACCTCTGCTACTGCTACTACTACCTCTGCTACTACTACCTCTGCTACTACTACCTCTGCCACTACTACCTCTGCCACTACTACCTCTGTTACTACTACCACTACCTCTGCTACTACTACCTCTGCCACTACTACCTCTGCTACTACTACCTCTGCCACTACTACCTCTGCCACTACTACCTCTGTCACTACTACTACCACTACCTCTGCTACTACTTCCTCTGCCACTACTACCTCTGCCACTACTACCTCCCATACGACTACCACCTCCGCTTGCTACCGCCACCAACCCCGTCCCCCAGATTGGCCGTAAGAACCAGCTGGGCGCTGGCGAGGAGCGTCTGGCCATGCCGCTGGACCGCGCCGTGCAGCTCGTACGCGACGTCTTTGTGTCGGCGGCCGAGCGCGACATCCACACGGGCGACGCGCTGCGTGTGTGCGTGGTGACGCGTGACGGCGTGCGAGAGGAGACGCACGCACTCAGACGCGACTAGTGGGGGTGGCGTGGGTACACACACACACACACGTGGGTACACACACACACATGTGGGTACACACACGCACGTGGGTACACACATGCACGTGGGTACACACACACACGTGGGTACACACACACACGTGGGTACACACACACACACACGTGGGTACACACACACAGGTACACACACACACGTGGGTACACACACACAGGTACACACACACACGTGGGTACACACACACACACACGTGGGTACACACACACGTGGGTACACACACACGTGGGTACACACACACGTGGGTACACACACACGTGGGTACACACACACGTGGGTACACACACACACGTGGGTACACACACACACACACGTGGATACACACACACACACACGTGGGTACACACACACACGTGGGTACACACACACACACACGTGGGTACACACACACACACACGTGGGTACACACACACACACGTGGGTACACACACACACACACGTGGGTACACACACACACACACGTGGGTACACACACACACGTGGGTACACACACACACGTGGGTACACACACACACACACGTGGGTACACACACACACACACGTGGGTACACACACACACACACGTGGGTACACACACACACACACGTGGGTACACACACACGTGGGTACACACACACACGTGGGTACACACACACACGCGGGTACACACACACACACACACGTGGGTACACACACACACACACGTGGGTACACACACACACGTGGGTACACACACACACACGTGGCTACACACACACCCCCGTGGGTACACACACACACGTGGGTACACACACACACACACCCCCGTGGGTACACACACACACGTGGATACACACACGCATACACGTGGGTATACACACACACACACGTGGGTACACACACACAGGTACACACACACACGTGGGTACACACACACACACGTGGGTACACACACACGCACACACACGTGGGTATACACATACACACACACGTGGGTACACACACACACACATGGCTAGACACACATGGCTACACACATGCACACACACGTGGCTACACACACACACACACGTGGTTACATACACACACGGCGACATGCACACATTCACACTCACATAACGTGTGGCCCGTTGTGTGCTCGTCACCCGTGAAGTGATACAAAATAAACGTTGCCGCTGGTTTTTGTCCGCGACTTCGGTACCTCTTGCTTACATCCAGCAGTGGAGAGGGCACGGCGTGTGGTGTGTAGGGCGTCGTGTGTGTGCGTGCGCGTGCGTGGCTGGCCCGGCATACATGGGGGTCATCCGTCCAGGCTGGATTTGGGGACTGCGCGAGGAGCTCGCAGGTCCTTGGAAGTTCTGGGCACGGAAGTCCCCATCGTCGGTGAGCTCCCCCCGGCAGGCCAAGGAGGCTGCGTTGTCCGGGGTGGCGTAGCAACCCACGTGCTGCCCCTTGAGGCCAGCTTCTGCTTTGGCCGGATAGCGGGGGGCCTGAGGCGGGCGGGAGCGGCGTTTGCGTTTGTCGGCTGCGTAACGCTGCTCCGTGGAAGCTTCGTGTGGATCTGGGCGCTCCGCATGAAGCCTCGGGTCTTCTCGGCCAGAGTCAGGCCCTCCCTTCTCGATGCTTGCGAAACGTGCCCCCCCCCCCCCATATAGGAACATTTGGGCCGGTTAAAAACATTCAAGGCCGGCCCTGCCTTCGGTCCATCCTGGGCTTTAACCCGGCTGCATCGTCTGAGGAGCCCCACAGGTCCTTGAAAGGTTTCATTAAAAGCCCCCATCGGTTGGAGCACCTCCAGTGGGCAAGGAGGCTTGAGGTTTGGCTGGGTTCACGTGAGCAGCCGTGCACGCCCAGCCACCTGATGGAGTGGCGGGGCGGGGGGAGGGTGCTAAACGGGCACGACACGCGGCCCGGAGAAGAGATGGGAGCTGATGCGGCAAACAGGAGGACGTGGAGCCGAGGGCGTGGACTTGCCGATCCACCGGGTAACCAGCGGTGTCAAGTTTGTCGTCTGGAGGACGCTCCGCGTGACTGTAGCCGCTCAACCCCCGAGCTCTGAATGCCCCGATGGTGCATTGCCTTTGTACTGGTCGCATTTTTGGCGTTCTCTGGTTCGACCGCTGTCCCTTGGCGTAGACCAAATGGGCTTCGAAGACGACGCAGATATTCTTCTTTGGCTCTTTCGGTAAAGTCACCACGTAGAATGAGAATAAAATAATAAATTGATAAAATAAAATAACAATAAAATTCTCACGACGTTTCGGCCACAACACAAGCGGCCTTCATCAGATGAAGAAAGAACCAAAGAAGATGAATCCTTGCAGTCACGAAAGCTTTAAATCGACATTTGATTCAGCTTGTTATCAGCACGCTTTTGTTTGCACGGTTAACCGCAGACGTTTTATTCCTTCCAAAAGATTTACATTCGGTGTTTCGAACACCTGAGCGCAGCTGTTTTATCGTCAGAATGGGTGAAACTTATTCCTTCTCGACTTTTATCTTCCGCGATTCATGTTCTTTGGGTCTTTCGGGTAAAGTCACCACATAGACAGACCTCCCCCGCTTGCGTTGCGACCGGAACGTGCTTTGTTGATTTATTTTTTTAACCAACCTCCCCGTGACTTTACCGAAAGACGTGGAGAATATGAGAAAGAAAAAAAAAAAACCTGTTCTTATTTTTGTTCATAGTTGTGATGTCACAATAGGGCAAGTCTGCACGCAGACACCAACCCTCCCTCTGTTTGCTCGGGGCTGGGGGGGGGTGGAATCATCTCTGCCCGGCCCCTTTTCCTGGTCTCAAGACTCCAGATCGCCCCTCGTACAACCCTCAACATGTGGCACCTCGGCCGACCACTCGGAAGGGGTGGCCCACCACCTCCAATAATTGAGGCACTGCATGGCCCAGAGCCGGGTCACACCTTGAACCCCGTGAAGTTACTTGGATCGAGGGATTTCTCCTCGCCCCGCGACCTCGGAAACGCTCTGCAAACTTGCAGAGTTGTTCGTGTGTGTGGGGGGGGGGGGGGGAGAGGGGAGGTTGGCGATCGGATCGCTGTTCTTTCCCCCCCTTAAGGCTGCCGTGATAGGCGGGGGGGCGCTGCAACGTTACAGCCGCCATTTTGCGCGCTAAGTGGCAGTGACGTCACCACGGCCAGGTGCACTCCGAGGCCACGTGATGGTGCTGCCAGGAGGTCACGGCATAAATACCCAAGCGCCATGGGTTGGCTGGCAGGTGACTGGCAGATGCACCACCTGTGCCCCCCAACTGTGCCAAATCGCTCGTTGTTGCGAGTGTCGCTCCTCCCGCCCTCTGTTGCTGGAGGGCGACTGCCTCCAACCGCTCGGTAGCAGCTTATTTTACGAGCCTCCTCCACAGAGGCCGATCTTGACACCGCTGGTACCGGTCATCGGCAAGTTCACTCAGCTCCACGTCCTCCTGTACCACATCACTCCATCTCTTCTCTAGCCCCGTGCCTCCTGTACCACGTCACTCCATCTCTTCTCTAGCCCCGTGCCTCCTGTACCACATCACTCCATCTCTTCTCTAGCCCCGTGCCTCCTGTACCACGTCACTCCATCTCTTCTCTAGCCCCGTGCCTCCTGTACCACGTCACTCCATCTCTTCTCTAGCCCCGTGCCTCCTGTACCACATCACTCCATCTCTTCTCTAGCCCCGTGCCTCCTGTACCACGTCACTCCATCTCTTCTCTAGCCCGTGCCTCCTGTACCACATCACTCCATCTCTTCTCTAGCCCGTGCCTCCTGTACCACATCACTCCATCTCTTCTCTAGCCCCGTGCCTCCTGTACCGCATCACTCCATCTCTTATCTAGCCCCGTGCCTCCTGTACCACATAACTCCATCTCTTATCTAGCCCCGTGCCTCCTGTACCACATCACTCCATCTCTTATCTAGCCCCGTGCCTCCTGTACCACGTCACTCCATCTCTTCTCTAGCCCCGTGCCTCCTGTACCACATCACTCCATCTCTTATCTAGCCCCGTGCCTCCTGTACCACATCACTCCATCTCTTCTCTAGCCCCGTGCCTCCTGTACCACATCACTCCATCTCTTCTCTAGCCCATGCCTCCTGTACCACATCACTCCATCTCTTCTCTAGCCCGTGCCTCCTGTACCGCATCACTCCATCTCTTCTCTAGCCTCGTGCCTCCTGTACCACATCACTCTATCTCTTCTCTAGCCCATCCCTCCTGTACCACATCACTCCATCTCTTCTCTAGCCCCGTGCCTCCTGTACCGCATCACTCCATCTCTTCTCTAGCCCGTGCCTCCTGTACCACATCACTCCATCTCTTCTCTAGCCCCGTGCCTCCTGTACCGCATCACTCCATCTCTTCTCTAGCCCCGTGCCTCCTGTACCACATCACTCCATCTCTTCTCTAGCCCCGTGCCTCCTGTACCGCATCACTCCATCTCTTCTCTAGCCCCGTGCCTCCTGTACCGCATCACTCCATCTCTTCACTAGCCTATGCCTCCTGTACCACGTCACTCCATCTCTTCTCTAGCCCCATGCCTCCTGTACCACGTCACTCCATCTCTTCTCTAGCCCCGTGCCTCCTGTACCACATCACTCCATCTCTTCTCTAGCCCCGTGCTTCCTGTACCACATCACTCCATCTCTTCTCTAGCCCCGTGCCTCCTGTACCACGTCACTCCATCTCTTCTCTAGCCCCGTGCCTCCTGTACCACATCACTCCATCTCTTCTCTAGCCCCGTGCCTCCTGTACCACGTCACTCCATCACTTCTCTAGCCCCGTGCCTCCTGTACCACATCACTTCACCTTTTCTCTAGCCCCGTGCCTCCTGTACCACATCACTCCATCTCTTCTCTAGCCCCGTGCCTCCTGTACCACATCACTCCATCTCTTCTCTAGCCCCGTGCCTCCTGTACCACGTCACTCCATCTCTTCTCTAGCCCCGTGCCTCCTGTACCACATCACTCCATCTCTTCTCTAGCCCCGTGCCTCCTGTACCACGTCACTCCATCTCTTCTCTAGCCCCGTGCCTCCTGTACCACGTCACTCCATCTCTTCTCTAGCCCCGTGCCTCCTGTACCACGTCACTCCATCTCTTCTCTAGCCCCGTGCCTCCTGTACCACATCACTCCATCTCTTCTCTAGCCCCGTGCCTCCTGTACCACATCACTCCATCTCTTCTCTAGCCCCGTGCCTCCTGTACCCCATCTACTCCATCTCTTCTCTAGCCCGTGCCTCCTGTACCACATCACTCCATCTCTTATCTAGCCCCGTGCCTCCTGTACCACGTCACTCCATCTCTTCTCTAGCCCCGTGCCTCCTGTACCACATCACTCCATCTCTTATCTAGCCCCGTGCCTCCTGTACCACATCACTCCATCTCTTCTCTAGCCCCGTGCCTCCTGTACCACATCACTCCATCTCTTCTCTAGCCCATGCCTCCTGTACCACATCACTCCATCTCTTCTCTAGCCCGTGCCTCCTGTACCGCATCACTCCATCTCTTCTCTAGCCTCGTGCCTCCTGTACCACATCACTCCATCTCTTCTCTAGCCCATCCCTCCTGTACCACATCACTCCATCTATTCTCTAGCCCCGTGCCTCCTGTACCGCATCACTCCATCTCTTCTCTAGCCCGTGCCTCCTGTACCACATCACTCCATCTCTTCTCTAGCCCGTGCCTCCTGTACCACGTCACTCCATCTCTTCTCTAGCCCCGTGCCTCCTGTACCGCATCACTCCATCTCTTCACTAGCCTATGCCTCCTGTACCACGTCACTCCATCTCTTCTCTAGCCCCGTGCCTCCTGTACCACGTCACTCCATCTCTTCTCTAGCCCCGTGCCTCCTGTACCACATCACTCCATCTCTTCTCTAGCCCCGTGCTTCCTGTACCACATCACTCCATCTCTTCTCTAGCCCCGTGCCTCCTATACCACGTCACTCCATCTCTTCTCTAGCCCCGTGCCTCCTGTACCACGTCACTCCATCTCTTCTCTAGCCCCGTGCCTCCTGTACCACATCACTCCATCTCTTCTCTAGCCCCGTGCCTCCTGTACCACGTCACTCCATCACTTCTCTAGCCCCGTGCCTCCTGTACCACATCACTTCACCTTTTCTCTAGCCCCGTGCCTCCTGTACCACATCACTCCATCTCTTCTCTAGCCCCGTGCCTCCTGTACCACATCACTCCATCTCTTCTCTAGCCCCGTGCCTCCTGTACCACGTCACTCCATCTCTTCTCTAGCCCCGTGCCTCCTGTACCACATCACTCCATCTCTTCTCTAGCCCCGTGCCTCCTGTACCACGTCACTCCATCTCTTCTCTAGCCCCGTGCCTCCTGTACCACGTCACTCCATCTCTTCTCTAGCCCCGTGCCTCCTGTACCACGTCACTCCATCTCTTCTCTAGCCCCGTGCCTCCTGTACCACATCACTCCATCTCTTCTCTAGCCCCGTGCCTCCTGTACCACATCACTCCATCTCTTCTCTAGCCCCGTGCCTCCTGTGCCACATCACTCCATCTCTTCTCTAGCCCCGTGCCTCCTGTACCCCATCTACTCCATCTCTTCTCTAGCCCGTGTCTCCTGTACCGCATCACTCCATCGCTTCTCTAGCCCGTGCCTCCTGTACCACATCACTCCATCTCTTCTCTAGCCCCGTGCCTCCTGTACCCCATCTACTCCATCTCTTCTCTAGCCCGTGCCTCCTGTACCACATCACTCCATCTCTTCTCTAGCCCGTGCCTCCTGTACCACATCACTCCATCTCTTCTCTAGCCCCGTGCCTCCTGTGCCACATCACTCCATCTCTTCTCTAGCCCCGTGCCTCCTGTACCCCATCTACTCCATCTCTTCTCTAGCCCGTGTCTCCTGTACCGCATCACTCCATCGCTTCTCTAGCCCGTGCCTCCTGTACCACATCACTCCATCTCTTCTCTAGCCCCGTGCCTCCTGTACCCCATCTACTCCATCTCTTCTCTAGCCCGTGCCTCCTGTACCACATCACTCCATCTCTTCTCTAGCCCGTGCCTCCTGTACCACGTCACTTCATCTCTTCTCTAGCCCCGTGCCTCCTGTACCACATCACTCCATCACTTCTCTAGCCCGTGCCTCCTGTACCACATCACTCCATCTCTTCTCTAGCCCCGTGCCTCCTGTACCACATCACTCCATCTCTTCTCTAGCCCCGTGCCTCCTGTACCGCATCACTCCATCTCTTCTCTAGCCCGTGCCTCCTGTACCACATCACTCCATCTCTTCTCTAGCCCGTGCCTCCTGTACCACGTCACTCCATCTCTTCTCTAGCCCCGTGCCTCCTGTACCGCATCACTCCATCTCTTCACTAGCCTATGCCTCCTGTACCACGTCACTCCATCTCTTCTCTAGCCCCGTGCCTCCTGTACCACGTCACTCCATCTCTTCTCTAGCCCCGTGCCTCCTGTACCACATCACTCCATCTCTTCTCTAGCCCCGTGCCTCCTGTACCACATCACTCCATCTCTTCTCTAGCCCGTGCCTCCTGTACCACGTCACTCCATCTCTTCTCTAGCCCCGTGCCTCCTGTACCACGTCACTCCATCTCTTCTCTAGCCCCGTGCCTCCTGTACCACGTCACTCCATCTCTTCTCTAGCCCCGTGCCTCCTGTACCACATCACTCCATCTCTTCTCTAGCCCCGTGCCTCCTGTACCACATCACTCCATCTCTTCTCTAGCCCCGTGCCTCCTGTGCCACATCACTCCATCTCTTCTCTAGCCCCGTGCCTCCTGTACCCCATCTACTCCATCTCTTCTCTAGCCCGTGTCTCCTGTACCGCATCACTCCATCTCTTCTCTAGCCCCGTGCCTCCTGTACCCCATCTACTCCATCTCTTCTTTAGCCCGTGCCTCCTGTACCACATCACTCCATCTCTTCTCTAGCCCGTGCCTCCTGTACCACATCACTCCATCTCTTCTCTAGCCCCGTGCCTCCTGTGCCACATCACTCCATCTCTTCTCTAGCCCCGTGCCTCCTGTACCCCATCTACTCCATCTCTTCTCTAGCCCGTGTCTCCTGTACCGCATCACTCCATCGCTTCTCTAGCCCGTGCCTCCTGTACCACATCACTCCATCTCTTCTCTAGCCCCGTGCCTCCTGTACCCCATCTACTCCATCTCTTCTCTAGCCCGTGCCTCCTGTACCACGTCACTTCATCTCTTCTCTAGCCCCGTGCCTCCTGTACCACATCACTCCATCACTTCTCTAGCCCGTGCCTCCTGTACCACATCACTCCATCTCTTCTCTAGCCCCGTGCCTCCTGTACCACATCACTCCATCTCTTCTCTAGCCCCGTGCCTCCTGTACCGCATCACTCCATCTCTTCTCTAGCCCGTGCCTCCTGTACCACATCACTCCATCTCTTCTCTAGCCCGTGCCTCCTGTACCACGTCACTCCATCTCTTCTCTAGCCCCGTGCCTCCTGTACCCCATCACTCCATCTCTTCACTAGCCTATGCCTCCTGTACCACGTCACTCCATCTCTTCTCTAGCCCCGTGCCTCCTGTACCACATCACTCCATCTCTTCTCTAGCCCCGTGCCTCCTGTACCACGTCACTCCATCTCTTCTCTAGCCCCGTGCCTCCTGTACCACGTCACTCCATCTCTTCTCTAGCCCCGTGCCTCCTGTACCACATCTACTCCATCTCTTCTCTAGCCCGTGTCTCCTGTACCGCATCACTCCATCGCTTCTCTAGCCCGTGCCTCCTGTACCACATCACTCCATCTCTTCTCTAGCCCCGTGCCTCCTGTACCCCATCTACTCCATCTCTTCTCTAGCCCGTGCCTCCTGTACCACATCACTCCATCTCTTCTCTAGCCCGTGCCTCCTGTACCACATCACTCCATCTCTTCTCTAGCCCCGTGCCTCCTGTGCCACATCACTCCATCTCTTCTCTAGCCCCGTGCCTCCTGTACCCCATCTACTCCATCTCTTCTCTAGCCCGTGTCTCCTGTACCGCATCACTCCATCGCTTCTCTAGCCCGTGCCTCCTGTACCACATCACTCCATCTCTTCTCTAGCCCCGTGCCTCCTGTACCCCATCTACTCCATCTCTTCTCTAGCCCGTGCCTCCTGTACCACATCACTCCATCTCTTCTCTAGCCCGTGCCTCCTGTACCACGTCACTTCATCTCTTCTCTAGCCCCGTGCCTCCTGTACCACATCACTCCATCACTTCTCTAGCCCGTGCCTCCTGTACCACATCACTCCATCTCTTCTCTAGCCCCGTGCCTCCTGTACCACATCACTCCATCTCTTCTCTAGCCCCGTGCCTCCTGTACCGCATCACTCCATCTCTTCTCTAGCCCGTGCCTCCTGTACCACATCACTCCATCTCTTCTCTAGCGCGTGCCTCCTGTACCACGTCACTCCATCTCTTCTCTAGCCCCGTGCCTCCTGTACCCCATCACTCCATCTCTTCACTAGCCTATGCCTCCTGTACCACGTCACTCCATCTCTTCTCTAGCCCCGTGCCTCCTGTACCACATCACTCCATCTCTTCTCTAGCCCCGTGCCTCCTGTACCACATCACTCCATCTCTTCTCTAGCCCCGTGCCTCCTGTACCGCATCACTCCATCTCTTCTCTAGCCCCGTGCCTCCTGTACCACGTCACTCCATCACTTCTCTAGCCCCGTGCCTCCTGTACCACATCACTTCACCTTTTCTCTAGCCCCGTGCCTCCTGTACCACATCACTCCATCTCTTCTCTAGCCCCGTGCCTCCTGTACCACATCACTCCATCTCTTCTCTAGCCCCGTGCCTCCTGTACCACGTCACTCCATCTCTTCTCTAGCCCCGTGCCTCCTGTACCACATCACTCCATCTCTTCTCTAGCCCCGTGCCTCCTGTACCACGTCACTCCATCTCTTCTCTAGCCCCGTGCCTCCTGTACCACGTCACTCCATCTCTTCTCTAGCCCCGTGCCTCCTGTACCACGTCACTCCATCTCTTCTCTAGCCCCGTGCCTCCTGTACCACATCACTCCATCTCTTCTCTAGCCCCGTGCCTCCTGTACCACATCACTCCATCTCTTCTCTAGCCCCGTGCCTCCTGTGCCACATCACTCCATCTCTTCTCTAGCCCCGTGCCTCCTGTACCCCATCTACTCCATCTCTTCTCTAGCCCGTGTCTCCTGTACCGCATCACTCCATCGCTTCTCTAGCCCGTGCCTCCTGTACCACATCACTCCATCTCTTCTCTAGCCCCGTGCCTCCTGTACCCCATCTACTCCATCTCTTCTCTAGCCCGTGCCTCCTGTACCACATCACTCCATCTCTTCTCTAGCCCGTGCCTCCTGTACCACATCACTCCATCTCTTCTCTAGCCCCGTGCCTCCTGTGCCACATCACTCCATCTCTTCTCTAGCCCCGTGCCTCCTGTACCCCATCTACTCCATCTCTTCTCTAGCCCGTGTCTCCTGTACCGCATCACTCCATCGCTTCTCTAGCCCGTGCCTCCTGTACCACATCACTCCATCTCTTCTCTAGCCCCGTGCCTCCTGTACCCCATCTACTCCATCTCTTCTCTAGCCCGTGCCTCCTGTACCACATCACTCCATCTCTTCTCTAGCCCGTGCCTCCTGTACCACGTCACTTCATCTATTCTCTAGCCCCGTGCCTCCTGTACCACATCACTCCATCACTTCTCTAGCCCGTGCCTCCTGTACCACATCACTCCATCTCTTCTCTAGCCCCGTGCCTCCTGTACCACATCACTCCATCTCTTCTCTAGCCCCGTGCCTCCTGTACCGCATCACTCCATCTCTTCTCTAGCCCGTGCCTCCTGTACCACATCACTCCATCTCTTCTCTAGCCCGTGCCTCCTGTACCACGTCACTCCATCTCTTCTCTAGCCCCGTGCCTCCTGTACCCCATCACTCCATCTCTTCACTAGCCTATGCCTCCTGTACCACGTCACTCCATCTCTTCTCTAGCCCCGTGCCTCCTGTACCACATCACTCCATCTCTTCTCTAGCCCCGTGCCTCCTGTACCACATCACTCCATCTCTTCTCTAGCCCCGTGCCTCCTGTACCGCATCACTCCATCTCTTCTCTAGCCCCGTGCCTCCTGTACCACGTTACTCCATCACTTCTCTAGCCCCGTGCCTCCTGTACCACATCACTCCATCTCTTCTCTAGCCCATGCCTCCTGTACCACGTCACTCCATCTCTTCTCTAGCCCCGTGCCTCCTGTACCACGTCACTCCATCTCTTCTCTAGCCCCGTGCCTCCTGTACCACATCACTCCATCTCTTCTCTAGCCCCATGCCTCCTGTACCACATCACTCCATCTCTTCTCTAGCCCGTGCCTCCTGTACCACGTCACTCCATCTCTTCTCTAGCCCCGTGCCTCCTGTACCACGTCACTACATCTCTTCTCCAGATCGGTGCCACACCCGTTGAGCCCCCTCTATCCGGCCAAACAGCAGCTGCTTGGGCATGCGGTGGCTGGGCATGCGGGCTACATGACCCAGCCAACGCAGCCATGCCTGCCGGAGGAGCTCACCGATGGGACTTTGCCCAGATCTCTAGAGAATCTGTGAGCTCCTCAGACTTTCCAGTCTGGTTAAACCCCGGATGTATCTTAGACAGAAGAGACAGGCACAGAGACGCAATACAGACATGGACACAGGCAGAGAGACACACGGGTAGACGCACCAAAACCCACGATTCGCCACAATTATGGTAATGTCACCACGGCACTTATGCTAGGCCAGGTTGCACTTTGAGACCGCGTGAAGTGTCAAAGGCTCGCTAACAGGAGGTCACCGGACAGACCCAGCAGGTGCCATGAGCTGGCTGACTGAGATGATTGGCAGATGCACCACCAGCTGTACCCCCCTACTGTGCCAGGATAGGTACAGGAGGAGGTCACCGGACAGACCCAGCAGGTGCCATGAGCTGGCTGACTGAGATGACTGATAATGCACCACCAGCTTTGCCCCCTGCTGTGCTAACTTGCTGGATTTATTTATCCGCCCGGCGCTCCGCTCGTTGTTGTGAGCGTCGCTCCTCTGCCCTCCCGTTGTTGCTGCAGAGGCGACTGTCCTCCAACGTATCGGTAGCAGCGTCCTTCACGAGCCTCCTCCATGGAGGCCGACACCGCTGGTAACAGTCTTCGGCAAAGTCTACTCAGCTCCACATCACTCCATCTCTTCTCCAGCCCACGTCGTGCCTATTTAGCCCCCTCTATGCGGCCAAACAAAAGCTGTTTGGGGCATGCAGTGGCTGGGCATGCGGGCTACATGACCTAGCCAAGGCAGCCTTGCCTGCCGGAGTAATTTATTTTCTTTCCACGTGACTTTACCGATAGAACCAAAGAGTAATCCCTGCAGTCACGAAAGTTTCGGAATCTAGTTTGATGGGAATATGTCCAGATATTTCAAGGCTTTGTGAATTCACACAACGCAGCCTGGTTAAACTCAGGATGGAACGTAGGCAGGCCAGCCTGAATGTTTATAACCGGCGTGGATGTTCCATTAGAGGGGGTCCACGTTTCACAAGCGTAGAGGAACGAGGGCATGACTGTGGCCGAGAAGACCCGAAACTTCGGGTGAAGCGACAGACCAGGCAGCTTCCACAGAGCATTACGCAGCCGATGAAAATACAATGCCGCTCGACTGATTTGGAGCGAGATCTCTGCTGTCAAACCGGAGCTGGTCATGAGCACACTGCCCAGGTATGGAAAACTCTCCACTCTCTCCACAACTGCTCCATAACCAATGGAGACCTGACGGGGTGGAGTGTTTGATGGTGCTTAGTTTTGGTGGGGCTGATGGTTAAACCTCACCTCTCGGTGGCACGCTCCAGGTTCACCAGCAGCGCCTCCAACTCCTCTGCGTGAGCAGCAATCACCAGATAATCAGCATGCGCAACGTGGTTCCCCAATAGGGAGCCATCCCTCGACTGCACCGGGGCATCGATCAGCCTCGCATTTTGTTTGAACCAGATTGGAAATGCGTGTGGTCCAGTCACGGAGAGCTTCTCAAACTACGTGGCCAAAGATAGCGTTAAATAATGTGGGAGCTAAAGGACATCCCTGCCGCACCCCAAGGTGAATAGGGAATGGCTCTGACTCCTTGTCACGAAGCATTACCCGTTGCCTGCCCACCATCATGAAGCCCCTTAATCGTTCAAAGCAGAGATTCAAGGATTCCAAAAGCACGAAGAATAGCCCAGAGCCCTGGGCCTGTTGATGCCATCATAGGCCTTGACCAAGTAACAAAATAGCAGAGAAGTAGGTCTTGTTGGAATTCCCCACACATCTGCTGTTGCAGACATACAGAGAATTTGACATCCGTGCAGGACCACCCTGGCCTAAAACCGCATTGGGGCTCCGCAAAGCCTCTCCCCTCAGCGTGCTAGGCAAGGTGATGTTGATTAATCCTTGCCCAGGACCTTACACGGCACACTGAGATGAGAGATGCCCCTGTGGTTGTTGCAATTTCTACACACCAGGGCACCTTTACAATCCTGCGGAACGGCGTCCTGTGGTCCAGACAGTCGTGACGATGTCACGTAGGGCAGTCTGCAGACAGAATGCCACTCCTCCCTCGGCATTTTGCTTGGGAGATCGTCTGTGTCCGGCATTCTTCCTGGTTCTCGCCCCTCTCACTTCCCCCACAGAAGGCCAACCACCTCAGAAGGGGTGGCTACTTCCTGCAAATATTTGAGACACGGCAGCCCTTGCTCGAGAAATGATTTGCAAACCTGCGAACCTGTCCCTGGGGGGTTGGATACGGGATCACCGTTCTTTCCCTTCACATGGCGATAGGTGAGGCTCTGCAAGTTACTTTGTAGATGGAATTAAAGAGCGTTTTGTGATTGTGGGCCACTGGGGCAGACTCCATCTCAGTAATCCGCGCCCGCCACTCATCCTTGCAGGGCCGCACAGATCTTCGAACCTTCCGAGCGAAGGCTGCGGTAAGAGAGACTCACACAGAGACACACACAGAGACACACACAGAGAGACTCACACAGAGACACACAGAGAGACTCACATAGAGACACAGAGAGAGACTCACACAGAGACACAGAGAGACACAGACACACAGACACAGAGACACACACAGAGAGACTCACACAGAGACACACAGAGAGACTCACACAGAGACACAGAGAGACACAGACACAGAGACACACAGAGACACACAGACACACAGAGACACACACAGAGACACACAGAGACACACAGACACACAGAGACACAGGCATCGCGAGACGCACAGACACACAGAGACACAGAGACACACAGAGACGCAGGCATCGCGAGACGCACGGTGCACGTGGGAATGAGTTCACAGCAGAGTCGGTGCAGTGCAATGGAAGCAACGTTTATTGTGACTCTGAGACACACAGAGACACACACAGAGACACACACACACACAGACACACACAGAGACACACACACAGACACACAGAGACACACACAGAGACACACACACAGACACAGACACACACAGAGACACACACAGACATACACAGAGACACACACAGAGACACACACAGAGACACACACAGAGACACACACAGAGACACACACAGAGACACACACAGACACACACAGAGACGCACACACAGACACACACAGACACACACAGAGACACACAAAGACACACAGAGACACACACAGACAGACAGAGACACACACAGAGACACACACAGACACACACAGAGACACACAGAGACACACAGAGACACACACACACAGACGCACACATGCACGCACACACATACGTCAGTCTCAGAGTCCGAACTTGACCTCAGGCGGATTCAGATCGGGGGTGGTGGTGGTGTGGGTCACGGGGACAGAGTGTGTGTGTGTAGGTCACTCAGAGGTCACGGGGCTGGCGTGAGTGTGTGTAGGTCACTTAGAGGTCAGGGGGCTGGCGTGAGTGTGTGTAGGTCACTCAGAGGTCACGGGGCTGGTGTGAGTGTGGTTCACTCAGAGGTCACGGGGCTGGTGTGTGTGTGTGGGTCACTCAGAGGTCACGGGGCTGGTGTGTGAGTGTGGTTCACTCAGAGGTCACGGGGCTGGTGTGAGTGTGGTTCACTCAGAGGTCACGGGGCTGGTGTGTGAGTGTGGGTCACTCAGAGGTCACGGGGCTGGTGTGTGTGTGTGGGTCACTCAGAGGTCACGGGGCTGGTGTGTGTGTGTGGGTCACTCAGAGGTCACGGGGCTGGCGTGTGTGTGTGGGTCACTCAGAGGTCACGAGGCTGGTGTGTGTGTGTGGGGGTCACTCAGAGGTCACGGGGCTGGCGTGTGTGTGGGTCACTCAGAGGTCACGGGGCTGGTGTGTGGGGGTCACTCAGAGGTCACGAGGCTGGTGTGTGTGTGTGGGGGTCACTCAGAGGTCACGGGGCTGGCGTGTGTGTGGGTCACTCAGAGGTCACGAGGCTGGTGTGAGTGTGGGGGTCACTCAGAGGTCACGGGGCTGGTGTGTGGGGGTCACTCAGAGGTCACGGGGCTGGTGTGTGGGGGTCACTCAGAGGTCACTCGTCACGGAGCGGCGCACTCAGCGGCGACGCAGCGGCAGCGCTGGGCCAGGGCCACGTCGGCGCTCAGCTCCGTGCCGTTGGGGCACAGCAGCGGCACGGAGACGACGACGGGCCCACCGGGGCCGCCGGGCCCACCGGGGCCGCCGGGCCCACCGGGGCCGCCGGGCCCACCGGGGCCGCCGGGCCCACCAGGGCCGCCGGGGCCGCCGGTCTCCCGGCAACACGAGCAGCTGCCTCGCCACGGCTGAGGCGCAGCGCCGGTCGCCGTGGAGACCGAGGATGAGGAGGATGGGGAGGAGGAGGACCACGCGTCCGGCCTGCAACGAAGGTGACAAGGTAAAGGTCGGCCACCCCAGGTAGCCTCTCGCGGCAGGGCTCTAGGGGGCAAGTGCCGTCAGTAGTAAGTGGATGTGGGGGATGGTTGATATTAATAATGATGATGCCGCGATGATGATGATGATGACGTGACCATGATGATGATGTAACGACGGTGTAACCATGGTGACGGCGTTACCATAGTGACGGCATAACCATGGTGACGGTGTAACCATGGTGACGGAGTAACCATGGTAACGGCGTAACGATGTTGACTTTATAATCATGTTGACGGCGTAACCATGGTGACGGCGTAACCATGTTGACTTTGTAACCATGTTGACGGCGTAACCATGGTGACGGTGTAACCATGTTGACGGTGTAACGATGTTGACGGTGTAACGATGGTGACGGCGTAACCATGGTGACGGTGTAACCATGGTGACGGCGTAACCATGTTGACTTTGTAACCATGGTGACGGTGTAACCATGTTGACTTTGTAACCATGTTGACGGTGTAACCATGGTGACGGTGTAACCATGGTGACGGTGTGACGTCGCCGTTCCGCTCACAGGGTACTGGAGAAGCAGGTGCCCACACATTTGGTGACCTCCACCGGCCCCTTGCTGCTGCAGTCACCCACGCTGATGACCGTCCAGAAGTTTTGAGGTTGGCAGCTTTCCTGGGGGGCTGCTAGGGGTGTGGTGTAGTGGGGGTGGGGTGGGGGGGGTAGACAGAGATAAAGTAATCCCAGGTAGCCTCTAACAGGGATGTAGGGGCAAGTGCTGTTAAGTAGCGAGCAGCAGCAGCAGCGGCGATAGTAATACACGAAGATCCCCCCCCCGTATAGCCCGAGCAGACTGTTGGGGCAAGTGCTGTTAGCCAGCACCTCACACAGACACACACAGAGACCAACACACTCGCACACACAACAACAACCGCCATTCGCCACTAAGTGGCGGTGACGTCACCACGACGCTTGAGCCAGGCCATGTGCACCTTGAGGCCACGTGAAGTGTCGAACGCCCGCCGGCAGGAGGTCACTGGGCAGACCCAGGTGCCACGGGTCGACTGACTGAGATGACTGAGATGACTGAGATGACTGGCCGATGCACCACCTGTGCCCCCTACTGTGCCAACCTGCTGTGCCTTAGCCACCCGGCGCTCCGCTCGTTGTTGTGAGTGTCGCTCCTCCGCCCTCCGTTTTTGTTGGAGGGCGACTGCCTCCAACTGCCCAGTAGCGTCCTTCACGAGCCTCCTCCACAGAGGCCGATCTTGACACTGCTGGTACCAGTCATCGGCAAGTCCACTCAGCTCCACGTCCTCCTGTACCACATCACTCCATCTCTTCTCTAGCCCGTGCCGCGCCCGTTTAGCCCCCTCGATCCGGCCGAACAAAAGCTGTTTCGGCATGCGGTGGCTGGGCATGCGGGCTACATGACCCAGCCAACGCAGCCTTGCCTGCCGGAGGAGCTCACCGATGGGACCTTGCCCATATCTTTCAAGGATATGTGAGCTCCTCACACAATCCAGCCTGGTTAAACCGAGGATGTATCGTAGGCAGGCCAGCCTAAATGTTTCTAACCGGCGAAGATGTTCCATTAGGGGGGTCCACGTTTCGCAAGCGTAGAGAAGGGAGGGAATGACCGTGGCCAAGAAGACCTGAAGCTTCGTGCGGAGCAACAGACCAGGTAGCTTCCATACAGCGTTACGCAATCGATGAAAATATTAATAGTAAAGGTTTTTGGGTTAGATCGCATTATTTATACGTGTCGCAACCATTCGACACGGCAAATCAGTAAAAAAAAGTGTCACGTTGACAAAAGACAAATAGTTCACTACTTTAGCCCACCGGTGTGTTGAAGAGTGAATCCACAACATTTACAATTGTTGAGTTCGACGTTTCGCTGGTAATTACATCCAGCATCATCGGGCAATTTGCCAGAATAGTGAAGCCCTACACTTGCTCCCGATCTTAAATAGAGCAGCAGGGTGATGTCATCATTTAACCCATCAGGTGCAGAGATCAGAGGCAGAGAGGGGGGGGGGGGTTATTGTAATTATATACTACGTTAGTCATCATTCAATTAGTATGTGTTTCCCCTATAAGGAATTGTATACACTCCCAGGCCACACTAAGCCTGTAGCTGTCAGAGCGATTAAAGTTATTTCTATTTCCCTCAATTTCAATGAATTCTCT
The DNA here is from genome assembly GCF_048934315.1 of Petromyzon marinus. Classification (NCBI taxonomy): domain Eukaryota; kingdom Metazoa; phylum Chordata; class Hyperoartia; order Petromyzontiformes; family Petromyzontidae; genus Petromyzon; species Petromyzon marinus. The sequence continues at coordinate 116,860 of NW_027422631.1, forward strand.
AATTAGTCTTGGACAGTAATAATTAGTTTCACACAACACTTCAACGTTATAAAAATCAATTGAGTGTCCTTGTTGACAAGCATGTTCTGCCACTGCCGACAGTTGTGTTTGAGAGTATTTAATATTTCTTTGGTGTTCTTTTAGTCTTACGCTGATGTTACGTCCCGTCTGTCCAATATAGAATCTGCTACATACGCAATGAATCCGATACACACCTTCTGTTGATAACGTAGGCAATTCATCTTTAGTACAAGATACTAGTTTTATTTTTATTTTGTATACTGTACCAAATATTTTACTTTAATGTTTTGCTTCTGCAACACACGGGCTAATTTGTCAGTTACTCCTGAGATGTATGGTATTTTAATTGTTTCAATAATCTGATCGCTTTCAGCAGTGTTGCTTTGCGTTCGTGATTTGGCATTCAGTGCTCTGTTAATTTGACAATTATTGTAGCCATTCTGTCTTAGTGCTTCTGTAACGTGTTTGATCTCTCTCACTAGACTTTCACCATCTGACACTGTTTTAGCCTGATGTATGAGCGTCTTCATTAGAGAAGATTTCTGAGCTGGGTGGTGATGCGAATCTGCATTCAGATAGGCATCAGTGTGCGTTTGTTTTCTGTAAACGCTGTGTGTTATTTTGCCATTTAGGCCATGTCCAAGCAAAATATCTAGGAACGGGAGTGTATTATTCACCTCCACTTCCATGGTGAACTGGATGGCCGGGTTTTGTTGCAATTAGATGATTTAGAAATTAATTAAGTGTATCTTTACCATGTGGTCAGACAACCAAAGTGTCATCCACATATCTAAACCAAAAAGATGGTTTTAATGTGCTTGAGGCAAGTGCTCTTGTTTCAAAGTTTTCCATGTACAGATTTGCTATAGCAGGAGATAAAGGAGAGCCCATTGCTGCTCCTTCCTTTTGTTTAAATAAATCCCCTCTCCATAAGAAGTAAGTGTTATTTAAACAATGGTCAGCTAGTTTTGGAATATCTTTTGGTAAACCTATATTCTTTACTAGTGTATCAAGTAATTTAAGCGACTCATTAACTGGAACCTTGGTGAATGGAGAAATCACATAAAAACTCACCAGAATATCATTAGGGTTAAGTTTAATATCTGTAATCACATTCACAAGATGTTCTGAATTTCGCATGAATGAAGATGTCCTACCAATGTAGGGCTGTATTTGTTTAGTGATATATTTTGCTAATTTACATGTGGCAGAGCCAATTGTACTTACTATGGGTCGTAATGGGATGCCGATTTTATGAATCTTTGGTAGCCCATACAGTCTACAGTGAATCAATTTATAACATTTTTGACATGCGTTTTTCTGGATTTTGTTGTTGTTATTCTGTCTCTCACTGTTCAAATAAACCTACCATTAAAATTATAGACTGATCATTTCTTTGTCAGTGGGCAAACGTACAAAATCAGCAGGGGATCAAATACTTTTTTCCCTCACTGTAGGTGGTTTTGAGGCCCTTGGCTTAATTTCGTATTGCTCAGCCTTGGGGATTAATGCATTTACAATGATTGCAGTAGTCTTAAGTTCTAAAGTATTAGTTGGATCTCGTTTAATTTGAGTGTAGGTACTTTCCTCTAGTAAATCTTTAATTGTATTATCATAATCTGCTCGTGACATCACTACCGTAGTGCGGCCTTTATCAGCTGCCAGAATTTGAATATCTGTATTTAATCGGAGCTCTCTTGAGGCTTTTGCTTCTATAGAGCTAATATTTACTTTTGGTACTTTTCTATTCTCAATTATTTTAGCAACCTCGTGTCGAGTCATCTCTGCCTCATTATGTGGAAGGAGTCTTACTGCTGATTCTACCTCAGCAATGATCTCATCAACTGGAATTGTGCGTGGGGTAACGGCAAAGTTAAGGCCTTTAGAAAGGACGGAAATCATGTCGCTGGTTAAAACGATGTTAGTCAAGTTCGTTACGGTTTTGTTTTTAAATTGTTCGTTTTTAGTTGGGAATTGTTTGTTATGACGTCTAGAGAATTGATTAATTTGGTAAGTTTTTGCTAGATTAAATACATTATCTGCCGATTGTTGTTATAGTATCGATTGTATTCCAGGAATGCATGGATACACTATGGCTTATATTTAAGTGCAAGTGCCTTAAAGATTCCGAAATGTGAGATAATTCACTCCTATTGTGCTGTATTCTCTCGAGTAATAATTAGCTGGCTTTGGTTAGCTTTAACAGACTTCATGTGATGTGTTATTTTAACTGCGTTTGGTATTACCTTCGAATCTCTGCACCTGTTTAGGGACGCCAGTGAAGGCATCAATTTTAGCCGCTTAATGCGGAGTTTCTCCAATTTTCTGGTCTTAAGAAAAGTATCCTCCCGATAGAGGTCAGTCAGTTTAACATCAAGGCTTTCGCGACTCGACTGATTCGGAGTGAGACCTCTGCTATCAAACCTGAGTCGGTCATGAGCACTCTGCCCGTGAATGGGAAACTCTCCACTCTCTCCACAACTGCCCCATCACCAATTGGGACATGTGGGGGTGGAGTGTCCGATGATACAAAATACCCTGGCAGGTGCTTAGTTTTGGTGGGGCTGATGGTAAGGCCCCACCTCTTAGTGGCACGATCCAGGTTCAGCAGTAGCGTCTACAACTCCTCCTCTGAGTGAGCGGCAATTACCAGATCATCGGCATACATAGTGTGGTTGACCAATAGGGAGCGATCCCTTGACCGCACCTGGGCATCGATCAGTCTTCCATTGTATTTCTAACAGATGGAAATCCCTCCGATACAGTCATCGAAGGCTTCACGAACTAATTGGTCGAAATAGATGTTAAATAATATGGGAGCCAGAGGACATCCCTGTCGCACCCCAAGGTGAACAGGGAATGGCTCCGACTCCCAGCCACGTAGTTTTACCCGGGCCCGCTCACCATCATGAAGGTCCTTAATGATCGTGAGCAGAGGGTCAGCGACTCTGAAAGCAGGAAGAACAACCCAGAGCCCAGGCCAACTGATGGTATCATAGGCCTTGACCAGATCAATAAAGCAGAGATGTAGGTCTTGTTGGAATTCCCTACACCTCTGCTGTAGCAGACGGACAGAAAATATGGCATCTGTGCAGGACCACCCTTTCCTGAAACCGCATTGGGGCTCCGCAAGCCTCTCCTCAGCGTGCCTGGCAAAGCCACCAGGGTACCCTTCCAATCCTGCGGAAACCGTCCAGTGGTCCAGACTGTTGTTATGATGTCATGTAGGGCAGTCTGTGCACAAACGCCACCCTCCCTCAGCATTTTGCTTGGGAGACCATCTCTGCCCGGTGCCTATCCTGGTCTCAGACTCTGGATCGCCTTCAGTACTTCCTCAACAGATGGCACCTCAGCCAGCCACTCACAGGGGGTGACTTCTGTTCCCAATATTTGAGGTACGGCAGCCTCAGCAGGGCCATCTCCATTTTGTCCCACGATGTTTTCCAGGCTGAGGGATTTCCCCTCCCCCAGGACCTCACAGAAATGTTAAGAAAATATGCAAACCTGTTCCTGGGGGTCGGAGATTGGATTACCAGTCTTTCCCCTAATGATGGTAATAGGTGTGGTGCTGCAAGTTACTTTTTTGATGGAGTTAATCAGCAATTTGTGATCGCGAGCCATTGAGGCAGGTTCCATCTCCTCGGCAACCCGCAACCACCACCCATCCTTGCAGCATCTCACAGCTCTGCAAACCTCTGAGCGAATGCTGCGGTAAGCCTCCTCATTCCCTGCCGTGGGATGCTGTAGCCGATTAGAGTGGGCCTGTCGCTTTTTCTCAGACAGCCTGAACACCTCTGTCAGCCAGGGTCTCTGGGGAGGTCTGGACCATGTACCCAAGGCAACCATTGCAGCTGCATGAGCCACAGCCCTAAACCTCAGCCATTTACCCTCGACATCAGGAGGAGTGGGGGATGATGGCAACCCCTGCCGCAATTGATAATGGAATTCTCGCTTGCAACTTTCATCAGATAACTGACACCAGGCTACTATGGGTGTGAATGGGGTCCTGGGTGTACACCCACCACCGGAGTGGAAGAATGGCAGGCGCATCTTACAGATGACTAGTCAATGGTCTGTGGGCAGATCAGCTCCACGGCAGGTCCTGGTGTCAAGGACATGGGCCCGCATCCGCTGTTCCGTCACTACGTAGTCCAGCAGATGTTCTTGCTTGGACCCGGCATGCATCCATGATGTTGTGTGGATGCGCCGATGCCGGAACAGCGTGTTGGTAATTACAAGCCCATGGGCTGCACAAATATCTAGCAGCCTCCTACCATTGTTATTGAGCTGATCTGGCCCATGCCCTCCAATCACTCCAGACCAGGTGCCAGCATCATGACCAACTCGGGCATTGAAGTCACCCAAGGGGCCACTTTAGCCAGCACCTGTGACAGGAGGTCATAGAAGGCATCTGACTCATCGGCCTTGCCTGCATCCCTCAACAGATGTTCATCTTCAGTGGGGGCATAAGTAACCACGACCACCACTCCTCGCCTCTGGTTGATGGGAAGGCGAGCCCAAAATAGCCTGGGGCTTACAGCTTCCCACACCTCGCCGCCTGCCCCGAGTAGAGGACTGTCCACCCCTCATGGTGGCAGGAGCCAGAACCGGTCCACCGGACCTCCTGAATACCACAGAGATCCAGGCGGTACCGGTCCAGCTCCCGACAGAGGAGTGGCAGCCTCTCCTCTGCAGTGAGCATTCGAACATTCCACGTGGCCACACGAAGTGGCTTTTTTCTGTTTCTGGAGGAACCCCGAGGGTAAGGATTCAGTCTCCTGGCTCCACCAAATGGGGTTTGGCCAGGAGATGTCACAGACGCCTGTCCCCCTAGGGCCTCCGGCACAAGCTTATTTAGATTTTGATCCCGTGGTTTAGTGGTAATTTATTTGAAGGTGGAGGGGGTTGCCAGCCCCTCGCACCCATCCAGAGCCCCCATTTGGCCACTTTGGTGGCTACAAACGCCATGAGAGGAATGGCCGATCGAAATTGTCCCTCCCCCGACGTCACTGCTCACCACAGCTTTGCCGTCCGGCACCAATGAGGAGGTGACACTCACACACAACAACAACCGCCATTCGCCACTTAGTGGCGGTGATGTCACCATGGCGCTTGTGCCAGGCTAGGTGCACGTTAAAGCCACGTCAACATCCAGCAACAACGGAGGTCAGAGGAGCGACGCTCACAACAATGAGCGGAGCGCCGGGCGGCTAAAACACAGCAGGTTGGCACAGTAGGGGGGCACAGATGGTGCATCAGCCAGTCATCTCAGTCAGTCGACCCGTGGCACCTGCAGGGTCTGTCCCGTGACCACTCACAAAGACAAAGATCTCCCGTGTAGCCTCTAAGAGGGCTGACCGGGGCAAGTGCTGTTAGTGGCGAGTAGCAGCAGCGCCTATGAAGGCTACCGGCACTGTGGCACACGAGGGGGTGGGTGGCCAGCACCACGCCCGGCCGCCTTTGTCTCCCCAGTGGCGATGTTTACACACCGCTACACCGGGTACTCATTTGAGGCTGAGTCGACCTAGGGGAGGCCCAGGACCGGTTCAGATAATCGTCACTGGTGTTGGCCATGAGCGGGAATCGAACCCGGGTCGCCAGGTTCGTAGCGCAGTGTAGCGCTAACCGCTACACTACCGCTCCCCACACAGACACATACACAGACACACACACAGACACACACACAGACACACACACAGACACACACAGACACACACAGACACACACAGACACATACACAGACACAACAACAACAACCGCCATTCACCACTAAGTGGCGGTGACGTCACCACGACGCTTGTGCCAGTCCACGTGCACCCTGAGGCCACGTGAAGTGTCGAACGCCCACTGGCAGGAGGTCACGGGGCAGATCCAGGTGCCACGGGTCGACTGACCGAGATGACTGGCTGATGCACCACCTGTGCCCCCTACTGTGCCAACCTGCTGTGCTTTAGCCACCCGGCGCTCCGCTCGTTGTTGTGAGCGTCGTTCCTCCGCCCTCCGTTGTTGTTGGAGGGCGACTGCCTCCAACTGCCCAGTAGCGTCCTTCACGAGCCTCCTCCACAGTGGCCGATCTTGACACCGCTGGTACCAGTCATCGGCAAGTCCACTCAGCTCCACGTCCTCCTGTACCACGTCACTCCATCTCTTCTCTAGCCCGTGCCGCGCCCGTTTAGCCCCCTCAATCCGGCCGAACAAAAGCTGTTTCGGCATGCGGTGGCTGGGCATGCGGGCTACATGACCCAGCCATCGCAGCCTTGCCCGCCGGAGGAGCTCACCGATGGGACCTTGCCCAGATCTTTCAAGGATTTGTGAGCTCCTCACACAATCCAGTCTGGTTAAACCCAGGATGGATCATAGGCAGGCCAGGCTAAATGTTTCTAACCAGCGAAGATGTTCCATTAGGGGGGTCCACATTTCGCAAGCGTAGAGAAGGGAGGGAATGACCGTGGCCGAGAAGACCTGAAGCTTAGTGCGGAGCGACAGACCAGGTAGCTTCCACACAGCGTTACACAACCGATCAAAAGATATTGCCGCTCGACTGATTCGGAGTGAGACCTCTGCTGTTAAACTGACACACAGGCAGACACACACACACAGACACGCGGTGAGGGTGAGTCAGTGCGATGTGAGTGTCTATTTACCATCGTTACACTTGTAGGTGATGCAGCACCCATGGACATCATAGACTACGCTGACCTAGGAGAGACAGCATCAGCACCATCATCATCAGCACCAGCATCATCATCAGCACCATCATCATCAGCACCATCATCATTATCAGCACCATCATCATCATCAGCACCATCATCATCAGCACCATCATCATCATCACCATCATCATCAGCACCATCATCATCAGCACCATCATCATCAGGGTTCCAGGCAGGTGATCTGGTGAGTGTATGAGTGAGTGTGTGTGTGAGTGAGTGTATGAGTGAGTGAGTGTATGAGTGAGCGTATGAGTGTATGAGTGAGTGAGTGTGTGAGTGAGTGAGTGTGTGAGTGTGTGTGTGAGTGAGTGTATGAGTGAGTGAGTGTATGAGTGAGTGTGTGTGAGTGTGTGAATGAGTGTATGAGTGAGTGTATGAGTGAGTGAGTGTATGAGTGAGTGTGTGTGTGTGAGTGTGTGTGTGGGTGAGTGAGTGAGTGTATGAGTGAGTGTATGAGCGAGTGAGTGTATGAGTGAGTGAGTGTATGAGCGAGTGAGTGTATGAGTGAGTGAGTGTATGAGTGAGTGAGTGTATGAGTGAGTGTGTGTGTGTGAGTGTGTGAGTGAGTGTATGAGTGAGTGTGTGTGAGTGTGTGTGTGAGCGAGTGTATGAGTGAGTGTGTGTGAGTGTATGAGTGAGTGAGTGTATAAGTGAGTGAGTGTATGAGTGAGTGTATGAGCGAGTGTGTGAGTGAGTGTCTGAGTGAGTGAGTGTCTGAGTGAGTGAGTGAGTGTCTGAGTGAGTGAGTGTCTGAGTGAGTGAGTCTCTGAGTGAGTGAGTGTATGAGTGAGTGAGTGTATGAGTGAGCGAGTGGCTGAGTGAGTGAGTGGCTGAGTGAGCGAGTGTATGAGTGAGTGGCTGAGCGAGTGGCTGAGCGAGTGACTCAGTGAGTGAGTGTATGAGTGAGTGTATGAGTGAGTGTATGAGTGAGTGTATGAGTAAGTCTCTGAGTGAGTGAGTGTATAAGTGAGTGAGTGGCTAGGTGAGTGAGTGGCCGAGTGAGTGAGTGACTCACATTTGTACACGTGTGTGGGTACTGGGGCTCCAGGCAGGTGATCTGGTGCTCCCTCAGCAACGCAGACCCCTGTGACTCCGTACACTCCAGGAACGAGCAGTTGTCCTTGTTCCATTGCTCCCCAACCTGCACACAGAGACAATCACCACCGGGAAGCCTTTCAATAGACTGCTGGGGCTGTTCGTATGTACGTGTGTGTGTACGTGTGTGTGTTTGTGTGTTTGTGTGTGTGTACGTGTGTGTACGCGTGTGTTTGTGTACGTGTGTGTGTACGTGTGTGTACGCGTGTGTGTGTGGACGTGTGTGTACGTGTGGACGTGTGTGTGTTTGTGTACGTGTGTGTGTACGTGTGTGTACGCGTGTGTGTGTGTACGCGTGTGTACGTGTGTGTGTACGTGTGTGTTTGTGTTTATGTGTGTGTATGTATGTGTGTGTGTACGCGTGTGTGTGTGTACGCGTGAGTCCGGCAAAACAACCCCCTACCTCCTCGCGGTGCCGGACGGGCAACTCTGTCGTGGACAGTGCTGTGGGGGGAGTTCCAATTTTGATTGGCTCCTCCCCTCATGGCATATGTGTCCACCACAGGGGCTAAACGGGGGCTCTGGACGGGTGCGAGGGGCTGGTAACCCCTCCACCTTCAATTAATTACCACAAAACCACGAATTAAAGTGAAATATGTAACAACTAAGCTTGTGCCGGAGGCCCCGGGGGGCCAGGCGTCTATGACGTCTCCTGGCCAAACCCCAATTGGCGGAGCCAGGAGATTGAATACCTACCCTCGGGGCTACTCCAGAAACAACGAAAAGCCACTACGGGTGGCCACGTGGAATGTTCGAACGCTCACTGCAGAGGAGAGGCTGCCACTCCTCTGTCGGGAGCTGGACCGGTACCGCCTGGATCTATGCGGCATTCAGGAGGTCCGGTGGACCGGCTCTGGCTCCTGCCACCATGAGGGGTGGACAGTCCTCTACTCGGGGCAGCAGACTGCCAAACAACAGGGTGTGGGTCTTCTTTTGAACAAAAGAATGAAGGGGTCGTGGGAGCGTGGCGGTGAGGTGTGGGAAGCTGTAAGCCCCAGGCTACTTTGGGCTCGCCTTCCCATCAACCGGAGGCGAGGAATGGTGGTCGTGGTTACTTATGCCCCCACCGAAGATGAACATCCGTGGAGGGATGCAGGCAAAGCCGATGAGTCAGATGCCTTCTATGACCTCCTGTCACAGGTGCTGGCTAAAGTGGCCCCTCGGGATAGAGTCATCATGTTGGGTGACTTCAATGCCCGAGTTGGTCATGATACTGGCACCTGGTCTGGAGTGATTGGAGGGCATGGGCCAGATCAGCTCAATAACAATGGTAGGAGGCTGCTAGATTTTTGTGCAGCCCATGGGCTTTTAATTACCAACACGCTGTTCCGGCATCAGCGCATCCACACAACATCATGGATGCATGCCGGGTCCAAGCAAGAACATCTGCTGGACTACATAGTGACGGACCAGCGAATGCGAGCCCATGTCCTTGACACCAGGACCTACCGTGGAGCTGATCTGCCCTCTGACCATCGACTAGTCATCTGTAAGATGCGCCTGCCATTCTTCCACTCCGGTGGTGGGTGTACACCCAGGACCCCATTCCAACCTAAAGTGGCCTGGTCTCAGTTATCTGATGAAAGTTGCAAGCGAGAATTTCATCATCGCTTGCGGCTGGGATTGGCATCGTCCCCGACTCCTCCTGATGTCGAGGGTAAATGGGCGAGGTTTAGGACTGTGACTCATGCAGCTGCAATGGCTGCTTTGGGTACGCGGTCCAGACCTCCCCAGACACCCTGGATGACAGAGGAGTTGTTCAGGATGGTTGAGAAAAAGCGACAGGCCCACTGTCATCGGCTACAGAATCCCACGTCAGAGAATGAGGAGGCTTACCGCAGCCTTCGCTCGGAGGTTCGGAGAGCCGTGAGGCGCTGCAAGGATGGGTGGTGGTCGCGGGTTGCTGAGGAGATGGAGTCTGCCTCAGTGGCCCGTGATCACAAATCGCTATTTAACTCCATCAAAAAAGTAACCTGCAGCGCCACACCTATTACCATCATTAGGGGAAAAAACGGTGATCCAATTTCCGACCCCCAGGAACAGGTTCGCAGATTTGCTGAGCATTTCTGTGAGGTCCTGGGGGAGGGAAAATCCCACAGCCAGGAAAACATCGTGGCACAAAGTGAGGATGACCCTGCTGAGGCTGCGGTGCCTCAAATATTGGATGAAGTCACCCCCTGTGAGTGGCTGGCTGAGGTGCCATCTGCTGAGGAAGTATTGAAGGCGATCCGGAGTCTGAGACCAGGAAAGGCAGCGGGCAGAGATGATCTCCCAAGCGAAATGCTGAGGGAGGGTGGCGTTTGTGCACAGACTGCCCTATATGACATCATAACAACAGTCTGGACCACTGGACGGGTTCCGCAGGATTGGAAGGATGCCCTGGTGGTCCCCCTTTTTAAGAAGGGGGACCGCACAGACTGTAACAACTACAGGGGCATCTCCCTCCTCAGTGTGCCGGGAAAGGTCCTGGCAAGGATTATTCAGCATCGCCTTGCCAGGCACGCTGAGGAGAGGCTTGCGGAGCCCCAATGCGGTTTCAGGAAAGGGCGGTCCTGCACAGATGCCATATTTTCTGTCCGTCTGCTACAGCAGAGGTGTAGGGAATTCCAACAAGACCTACATCTCTGCTTTATTGACCTGGTCAAGGCCTATGATACCATCAGTAGGCCTGGCCTCTGGGTCGTTCTTCGTGCTTTTGGAGTACCTGACCCTCTGCTCACGATCATTAAGGACCTTCATGATGGTGAGCGGGCCCGGGTAAAACTACGTGGCCGGGAGTCAGAGCCATTCCCTGTACACCTTGGGGTGCGACAGGGATGTCCTCTGGCTCCCACATTATTTAACATCTATTTTGACCACGTAGTTCGTGAAGCCTTCAATAGCTGTACCGGGGGAATCTCCATATGGTACAGATATAATGGGAGGCTAATCGATGCCCGGGTGCGGTCAAGGGATGGCTCCCTATTGCTCAACCACGTTATGTATGCTGATGACTTGGTAATAGCTGCTCAGTCAGAGGAGGAGTTGCAGACGCTGCTGCTGAGACTGGAGCGTGCCACTAAGAGGTGGGGCCTTACCATCAGCCCCACCAAAACTAAGCACCTGCCTGGGTATTTTGTACCATCGGACACTCCACCCCCACAACTCCCAATCGGTGATGGGGCAGTTGTGGAGAGAGTGGAGAGTTTCCCATACCTGGGCAGTGTGCTTATGACTGGCTCCAGTTTAACAGCAGAGGTCTCACTCCGAATCAGTCGAGCGGCAATATCTTTTCATCGGTTGCGTAACGCTGTGTGGAAGCTACCTGGTCTGTCGCTCCGCACTAAGCTTCAGGTCTTCTCGGCCACGGTCATTCCCTCCCTTCTCTACGCTTGCGAAACGTGGACCCCCCTAATGGAACATCTTCGCCGGTTAGAAACATTTAGGCTGACCTGCCTACGATCCATCCTGGGTTTAACCAGACTGGATTGTGTGAGGAGCTCACAAATCCTTGAAAGATCTGGGCAGGGTCCCATCGGTGAGCTCCTCCGGCAGGCAAGGCTGCGATGGCTGGGTCATGTAGCCCGCATGCCCAGCCACCGCATGCCGAAACAGCTTTTGTTTGGCCGGATTGAGGGGGCTAAGCGGGCGCGGCACGGGCTAGAGAAGAGATGGAGTGATGTGGTACAGGAGGACGTGGAGCTGAGTGGACTTGCCGATGACTGGTACCAGCGGTGTCAAGATCGGCCTCTGTGGAGGAGGCTCGTGAAGGATGCTACTGGGCAGTTGGAGGCAGTCGCCCTCCAACAACAACGGAGGGCGGAGGAGCGACGCTCACAACAGCGAGCGGAGCGCCGGGTGGCTAAAGCACAGCAGGTTGGCACAGTAGGGGGCACAGGTGGTGCATCAGCCAGTCATCTCAGTCAGTCGACCCGTGGCACCTGGGTCTGCCCCGTGACCTCCTGCCAGCGGGCGTTCGACACTTCACGTGGCCTCAGGGTGCACATAGCCTGGCACAAGCGTCGTGGTGACGTCACCGCCACTTAGTGGCGAATGGCGGTTGTTGTTGTTGTTGTTGTTGTGTACGCGTGTGTGTGTGTGTACGCGTGTGTGTGTGTACGCGTGTGTACGTGTGTGTGTACGTGTGTGTTTGTGTGTATGTGTATGTGTGTATGTGTATGTGTGTGTATGTGTGTGTGTACGCTGTGTGTGTACCTGTGTGTGTATGTGTGTGTATGTGTGTGTACGTGTGTGTGTGTACCCTGTGTGTGTATGTGTGTGTGTACGTGTGTGTGTATGTGTATGTGTGTATGTGTGTGTATGTGTGTGTACGTGTGTGTGTTGAACTTCTGTCACACCACCGCACGTAGCCAACCGCGCTAATCGGAGGTACGGGAGGGGGGGGGAAGAGGACAAGAAACTACCCAGCAGTGGGTGAGTGAGTGCGGTGAGTGAGTGGGTGAGTGAGTGCGGTGAGTGAGTGGGTGAGTGAGTTGGTGAGTGAGTTGGTGAGTGAGTTGGTGAGTGAGTTGGTGAGTGAGTGTGTGAGTGAGTGGGTGAGTGGGAAGGTGAGTGGGTGAGTTAGTGGGTGAGTTAGTGGGTGAGTGGGTGAGTGGGAAGGTGAGTGGGTGAGTTAGTGGGTGAGTTAGTGGGTGAGTTAGTTGGTGAGTGGGAAGGCGAGCGGGTGAGTTCGTGAGTCAGTGGGAAGGCGAGTGGGTGAGTTAGTTGGTGAGTGGGAAGGCGAGTGGGTGAGTTGGTGAGTCAGTGGGAAGGTGAGTGGGTGAGTTAGTTGGTGAGTGGGAAGGCGAGTGGGTGAGTTGGTGAGTCAGTGGGAAGGCGAGTGGGTGAGTTAGTGGGTGAGTTAGTTGGTGAGTGGGAAGGAGAGTGGGTGAGTTGGTGAGTGAGTGAGAGGCGAATGGGTGAGTTAGTGAGTGAGTGGGAAGGCGAGTGAGTGAGTTAGTGGGTGAGTGGGAAGGCGAGTGGGTGAGTTGGTGGGTGAGTGGGAAGGCGAGTGGGTGAGTTAGTGGGTGAGTGGGAAGGCGAGTGGGTGAGTTGGTGAGTGGGAAGGCGAGTGGGTGAGTTAGTGGGTGAGTGAGAAGGCGAGTGGGTGAGTTAGTGGGTGGGTGGGTGGATGAGTGGGTGAGTTAGTGGGTGAGTGGGAAGGTGAGTGGGTGAGTTAGTGGGTGGGTGGGTGGATGAGTGGGTGAGTGAGAAGGAAAATGGGTGAATTGCTGAGTGGGTGGTTGAGAGAGTCAGTGAGTGGGTGAGTGAGAAGGCGAGTGGGTGAGTTGGTGAGTGAGTGGGAAGGCGAGTGGGTGAGTTGGTGAGTGAGTGGGAAGGCAAGTGGGTGAGTTAGTTAGTGGGTGGATGAGTGGGTGAGTGAGAAGGAAAATGTGTGAATTGCTGAGTGGGTGGTTGAGAGAGTGAGTGAGTGGGTGGGAAGGCAGGTGGGTGAGTTGGTGAGTGAGTGGATGAGTGAGTCTCACCTGGTACATCTTGCCATTATATTCACATGTCGGCGAAGGCTCTGTGACACGCCACACACACGACACCACCACGCACAGTCGCCACTAAAGAACCACACAGCCACTGCGCCATAAGTGAGCGGGTGAGTGAGTGGATGAGCGGGTGAGTGCGTGGGTGAGTGGGTGACTAGGTAGGCGTTTGGGTGGCTGGGTCAGTGAGTGTGTGAATGAATGTGGCTGTGCGAGTGATTACGTGGGTCAATAAGTAGCTGAGTGAGTGAGTGACTGTGTGAGTGAGTGGCTGAATGAGTGAGGGGCTGAGTGAGTGAGTGGTTGAGTGAGTGAGTGGCTGAGTGAGTGAGTGGTTGAGTGAGCGAGTGGCTGAGTGAGTCTCTGAGTGAGCGAGTGGCTGAGTGAGTCTCTGAGTGAGTGGCTGAGTGAGTGAGGGGCTGAGTGAGTGAGTGAGTGGTTGAGTGAGTGGCTGAGCGAGTGGCTGAGTGAGTGAGGGGCTGAGTGAGTGAGGGGCTGAGTGAGTGAGTGGTTGAGTGAGCGAGTGGCTGAGTGAGTCCCTGAGTGAGCGAGTGGCTGAGTGAGTCTCTGAGTGAGCGAGTCTCTGAGTGAGTGAGGGGCTGAGTGAGTGAGTGGCTGAGTGAGTGCGGGGCTGAGTGAGTGAGCGGTTGAGTGAGCGAGTGGCTCAGTGAGTGAGTGGTTGAGTGAGTGAGTGGCTGAGTGGTTGAGTGAGTGAGTGGCAGGGTGGGTGAGTGGCTGAGTGAGTGAGTAGCAAGGTGAGTGAGTGGCTGAGTGAGTGAGTCGCAGGGTGAGTGAGTGGTTGAGTGAGCGAGTGGCTGAGTGAGTGAGCGAGTGGCTGCATGAGTGAGTGGCAGGGTGAGTAAGTGGCTGAATGAGTGAGTGGCTGAATGAGTGAACGAGTGGCTGAGTGGGCGAGGGACTGTGTGAGTGGCTGAGTGAGCGAGTGGCTGAGTGAGTCTCTGAGTGAGCGAGTGGCTGAGCGAGTCTCTGAGTGAGCGAGTGGCTGAGTGAGTCTCTGAGTGAGCGAGTGGCTGAGCGAGTCTCTGAGTGAGCGAGTGGCTGAGTGAGTCTCTGAGTGAGCGAGCGGCTGAGTGAGTCTCTGAGCGAGTGAGTGGCTCAGTGAGTGAACGAGTGGCTGAGTGAGTGAGCGAGTGGCTGAGTGAGTGAGTGAGTGGCTGAGTGAGTGAGCGAGTGAGTGGCTGAGCGAGTGAGTGAGTCTCTGAGTGAGCGAGTGAGTGGCTGAGTGAGTGAGTGAGTCTCTGAGTGAGCGAGTGAGTGGCTGAGTGAGTGAGCGAGTGAATGGCTGAGTGAGTGAGCGAGTGGCTGAGTGAGTGGCTGAGTGAGTGAGTGAGTCTCTGAGTGAGCGAGTGAGTGGCTGAGTGAGTGAGCGAGTCTCTGAGTGAGCGAGTGAGTGGCTGAGTGAGTGAGCGAGTGGCTGAGTGAGTGAGTGAACGAGTGGCTGAGTGAGTGAGTGGCTGAGTGAGTGAGTGGCTGAGTGAGTGAGCGAGTGGCTGAGTGAGTGAGCGAGTGGCTGAGTGAGTGAGTGAGTGGCTGAGTGAGTGAGTCTCTGAGTGAGTGAGCGAGTGAGTGAGTGGCTGAGTGAGTGAGTGAGTGGCTGAGTGAGTGAGTCTCTGAGTGAGTGAGCGAGTGAGTGAGTGGTTGAGTGAGTGGCTGAGTGAGTGAGTCTCTGAGTGAGTGAGTGAGTCCCTTACGAGGAACACATTCGTAGCTGCGGCAGCAGCTGTTCTGAGCGCTGCTCTCCATGAGCTCCATGAGAACGCTGCCGGGCGAACACGCCGGCACCGCACAGTCCTCCGGACAAACTACACACAGAGACAAAGACAAAGATCCCCCGTGTAGCCTCAACAGACTGTAGGGGCAAGTGCTGCTAGCGAGCAGCACCTACGAAGGCCGGTAACGGCACACGAGGGGGTGGGTGGCCAGCACCACGCCCGGCCGCCTTTGTCTCCCCAGTGGCGATGTTTTTACGCACCGCACCAGGTACTCATTTGAGGCTGAGTCGACCTAGGCGAGGTCCAGGACCGGTTCAGATAATCGTCACAGGTGTTGGCCGTGAGCGGGAATCGAACCCGGGTCGCCAGGTTCATAGCGCAGCGTAGCGCCTACACTACCGCTCCCCACACACAACAACAACAACTGCCATTCGCCACTAAGTGGCGGTGACGTCACCACGACGCTTGTGCCAGGCCATGTGCACGTTGAGGCAACGTGAAGTGTCGAACGCCCGCTGGAAGGTCACGGGGCAGACCCAGGTACCACGGGTCGACTGACTGAGATGACTGGCTGATGCACCACCTGTGCCCCCTACTGTGCCAACCTGCTGTGCTTTAGCCACCCGGCGCTCCGCTCGCTGTTGTGAGCGTCGCTCCTCCGCCCTCCGTTGTTGTTGGAGGGCGACTGCCTCCAACTGCCCAGTAGCATCCTTCACGAGCCTCCTCCACAGAGGCCGATCTTGACACCGCTGGTACCAGTCATCGGCAAGTCCACTCAGCTCCACGTCCTCCTGTACCACATCACTCCATCTCTTCTCTAGCCCTTGCCGCGCCCGCTTAGCCCCCTCAATCCGGCCAAACAAAAGCTGTTTCGGCATGCGGTGGCTGGGCATGCGGGCTACATGACCCAGCCATCGCAGCCTTGCCTGCCGGAGGAGCTCACCGATGGGACCCTGCCCAGATCTTTCAAGGATTTGTGAGCTCCTCACACAATCCAGTCTGGTTAAACCCAGGATGGATCGTAGGCAGGTCAGCCTAAATGTTTCTAACCGGCGAAGATGTTCCATTAGGGGGGTCCACGTTTCGCAAGCGTAGAGAAGGGAGGGAATGATCGTGGCCGAGAAGACCTGAAGCTTAGTGCGGAGCGACAGACCAGGTAGCTTCCACACAGCGTTACGCAACCGATGAAAAGATATTGCCGCTCGACTGATTCGGAGTGAGACCTCTGCTGTTAAACTGGAGCCAGTCATAAGCACACTGCCCAGGTATGGGAAACTCTCCACTCTCTCCACAACTGCCCCATCACCGATTGGGAGTTGTGGGGGTGGAGTGTCCGATGGTACAAAATACCCAGGCAGGTGCTTAGTTTTGGTGGGGCTGATGGTAAGGCCCCACCTCTTAGTGGCACGCTCCAGTCTCAGCAGCAGCGTCTCCAACTCCTCCTCTGACTGAGCAGCTATTACCAAGTCATCAGCATACATAACGTGGTTGAGCAATAGGGAGCCATCCCTTGACCGCACCCAGGCATCGATTAGCCTCCCATTATATCTGTACCGTATGGAGATTCCCCCGGTACAGCTATTGAAGGCTTCACGAACTACGTGGTCAAAATAGATGTTAAATAATGTGGGAGCCAGAGGACATCCCTGTCGCACCCCAAGGTGTACAGGGAATGGCTCTGACTCCCGGCCACGTAGTTTTACCCGGGCCCGCTCACCATCATGAAGGTCCTTAATGATCGTGAGCAGAGGGTCAGGTACTCCAAAAGCACGAAGAACGACCCAGAGCCCAGGCCTACTGATGGTATCATAGGCCTTGACCAGGTCAATAAAGCAGAGATGTAGGTCTTGTTGGAATTCCCTACACCTCTGCTGTAGCAGACGGACAGAAAATATGGCATCTGTGCAGGACCGCCCTTTCCTGAAACCGCATTGGGGCTCCGCAAGCCTCTCCTCAGCGTGCCTGGCAAGGCGATGCTGAATAATCCTTGCCAGGACCTTTCCCGGCACACTGAGGAGTGAGATGCCCCTGTAGTTGTTACAGTCTGTGCGGTCCCCCTTCTTAAAAAGGGGGACCACCAGGGCATCCTTCCAATCCTGCGGAACCCGTCCAGTGGTCCAGACTGTTGTTATAATGTCATATAGGGCAGTCTGTGCACAAACGCCACCCTCCCTCAGCATTTCGCTTGGGAGATCATCTCTGCCCGCTGCCTTTCCTGGTCTCAGACTCCGGATCGCCTTCAATACTTCCTCAGCAGATGGCACCTCAGCCAGCCACTCACAGGGGGTGACTTCATCCAATATTTGAGGCAACGCAGCCTCAGCAGGGTCATCCTCACTTTGTGCCACGTTGTTTTCCTGGCTGAGGGATTTTCCCTCCCCCAGGACCTCACAGAAATGCTCAGCAAATCTGCGAACCTGTTCCTGGGGGTCGGAAATTGGATCACCGTTTTTTCCCCTAATGATGGTAATAGGTGTGGCGCTGCAGGTTACTTTTTTGATGGAGTTAAATAGAGATTTGTGATCACGGGCCACTGAGGCAGACTCCATCTCCTCAGCAACCCGCGACCACCACCCATCCTTGCAGCGCCTCACGGCTCTCCGAACCTCCGAGCGAAGGCTGCGGTAAGCCTCCTCATTCTCTGACGTGGGATTCTGTAGCCGATGACAGTGGGCCTGTCGCTTTTTCTCAACCATCCTGAACAACTCCTCTGTCATCCAGGGTGTCTGGGGAGGTCTGGACCGCGTACCCAAAGCAGCCATTGCAGCTGCATGAGTCACAGTCCTAAACCTCGCCCATTTACCCTCGACATCAGGAGGAGTCGGGGACGATGCCAATCCCAGCCGCAAGCGATGATGAAATTCTCGCTTGCGACTTTCATCAGATAACTGAGACCAGGCCACTTTAGGTTGGAATGGGGTCCTGGGTGTACACCCACCACCGGAGTGGAAGAATGGCAGGCGCATCTTACAGATGACTAGTCGATGGTCAGAGGGCAGATCAGCTCCACGGTAGGTCCTGGTGTCAAGGACATGGGCTCGCATTCGCTGGTCCGTCACTATGTAGTCCAGCAGATGTTCTTGCTTGGACCCGGCATGCATCCATGATGTTGTGTGGATGCGCCGATGCCGGAACAGCGTGTTGGTAATTACAAGCCCATGGGCTGCACAAAAATCTAGCAGCCTCCTACCGTTGTTATTGAGCTGATCTGGCCCATGCCCTCCAATCACTCCAGACCAGGTGCCAGTATCATGACCAACTCGGGCATTGAAGTCACCCAACATGATGACTCTATCCCGAGGGGCCACTTTAGCCAGCACCTGTGACAGGAGGTCATAGAAGGCATCTGACTCATCGGCTTTGCCTGCATCCCTCCACGGATGTTCATCTTCGGTGGGGGCATAAGTAACCACGACCACCATTCCTCGCCTCCGGTTGATGGGAAGGCGAGCCCAAAGTAGCCTGGGGCTTACAGCTTCCCACACCTCACCGCCACGCTCCCACGCCCCCTTCATTCTTTTGTTCAAAAGAAGACCCACACCCTGTTGTTTGGCAGTCTGCTGCCCCGAGTAGAGGACTGTCCACCCCTCATGGTGGCAGGAGCCAGAGCCGGTCCACCGGACCTCCTGAATGCCGCATAGATCCAGGCGGTACCGGTCCAGCTCCCGACAGAGGAGTGGCAGCCTCTCCTCTGCAGTGAGCGTTCGAACATTCCACGTGGCCACCCGTAGTGGCTTTTCGTTGTTTCTGGAGTAGCCCCGAGGGTAGGTATTCAATCTCCTGGCTCCGCCAATTGGGGTTTGGCCAGGAGATGTCATAGACGCCTGGCCCCCCGGGGCCTCCGGCACAAGCTTAGTTGTTACATATTTCAGTTTAATTCGTGGTTTTGTGGTAATTAATTGAAGGTGGAGGGGTTACCAGCCCCTCGCACCCGTCCAGAGCCCCCGTTTAGCCCCTGTGGTGGACACATATGCCATGAGGGGAGGAGCCAATCAAAATTGGAACTCCCCCCACAGCGCTGTCCACGACAGAGTTGCCCGTCCGGCACCACAGACACACACACCACACACACCACACACACAGACACAGACACACAGAGACACACACACCACACACACAGACACACACACCACACACACCACACACACCACACACACCACACACACACACCACACACACTACACACAACACACAGTGCCATACCACACACACACACACACCACACACACACACACCACACACACAGACACACACACCACACACACACAGACACACCACACACACCACACAGTGCCATACCACACTGGTAGTGCGGGCAGCACTCTCCGGGCCGCGTGGTGGCCACGGGGAACGAGCCGTGCTTGTGACACTCGCTGGCGCTCCAGTCGCACGACTTGGTGACCACCACTCGCTGGGCCCCCGTGCACGAGTGGACGAACAGAGAGACGCACGCCGTCACCGGCCTCTCCTCCTCCTGGCGGCGGGAAGCGACCACGGCAACGTGGAGGGTATAGTGGTGTAGTGTAGTGTGTAGTGTAGTAGTAGTGTAGTGTGTAGTGTAGTAGTGTGTAGTGTAGTGTGTAGTGTAGTGTGTAGTGTAGTAGTGTAGTGTATAGTGTAGTGTGTAGTGTAGTAGTGTGTAGTGTAGTGTATTAGTGTGTAGTGTAGTGTGTAGTGGTGTAGTGAGTAGTGTAGTGTGTAGTGTAGTAGTGTGTAGTGTAGTGTGTAGTGTAGTGTGTAGTGTAGTAGTGTAGTGTATAGTGTAGTAGTGTATAGTGTGTAGTGTAGTGTGTAGTGTAGTGTGTAGTAGTGTATAGTGTAGTGTATAGTGTAGTGTATAGTGTAGTGTATAGTGTTTGTGTGTAGTGTGGTGTATTGCAGTGTATAGTGTAGTGGTGTAGTGTATAGTGTAGTGTAGTAGTGTAGTGTGTAGTGTAGTGTATAGTGTAGTGTATAGTGTAGTGTATAGTAGTGTAGTGTATAGTAGTGTAGTGTATAGTAGTGTAGTGTAGTGCATAGTAGTGTAGTGTATAGTAGTGTAGTGTATAGTGTAGTGTATAGTAGTGTAGTGTATAGTGTAGTGTATAGTGTAGTGTATAGTAGTGTAATATACAGTTTAGTGTATAGTGTAGTGTATAGTAGTGTAGTGTATAGTGGATTGTGTAGTGTATAGTAGTGTATCGTCGTGTATAGTGTAGAGTATAGTAATGCAGTGTGTAGTGTATAGTAGTGTATAGTGTAGTGTATAGTAGTGTAATGTATAGTAGTGTATAGTGTAGTGTATAGTAGTGTAGAGTATAGTAGTGTAGTGTATAGTGTAGTGTATCGTGTAGTGTATAGTGTATAGTAGTGTAGTGTATAGTCGTGTAGTTTACAGACAGTCCCCGGGTTACGGAAGGGTTAGCTTCCCCGAGATCGATCCATAACCCGAATTCCCTGCGTGTCGGTAACTGAAAATGCCACCCCCCTCCCCTCCCAAAATCAACGACAGAATCCCACAGCCGGGTGTAGCTGTTGCCTCCACTACCACCCCATCAATGGGTTCCTTTTCTCTCGGTGCCCCGCGTTATATCCCTCTGCAATACGTCCTGTGCTTATCTACGATTCTTTCATTTCGATCGAACGTCCACCTTCCCGCTGACCACCACCGTTGTTAAACTCACGGGACATTTTCCCGCATCCCCATTTTGTCTCACGAACACCACGGAACATTTCAACGTCGGTTGTTTAACGGAAAAGGCGGTCGTTCCCGAATGTCCGTTTACACAGTCTTTGGTCTTTCACGGTCAAGTCACGTAGGTAAAATAAAAATAAAATAAAATAACTAACTTAAACCACGACGTTTCCGAGGCAACACAAGCTTCCGTCTTCAGGTGGAACAGACACAACAAAGTTCGCTGCATCAAGTTGGGAGCTCTGGGACACCCGAGATTATATACAGGTTAAGGTGGGGGGGGGGGGGGGGCGGGAGGAGCCAGGCATCTTTTGAGGAAGGTCAGCGTCTCGATGAGCTGTGACTTCTTATCTTGTCGTCTGTTAAAAGCTCTAACGGATAGGTGGAAATCCTCCCCGTAGAGGTCATTAACTCGAGGCGTCTCGTTTGCCGTTCAGCGGCCTAGGCCCGATCGCCTCCGACGGGTGTTGAGCGAATCGGGGGCGCGGTCGCGTCAACTCAAGTACGCGCGGTGAAGACACGCGCGAAATGAACTCAAAATGAAGAGAAGCAGCCGCGTAAAGCTGAGATGTAACGAGACGGCGTGGCGGGTGTAACAGCTCGGCCGACAGCGCAGAGCGGCGATAACGCCGCCGCCGCCGCCTTACGCCTCGCCCCGCTCCGCGTTGCGTTCGATCGCGACCTCGCTGCGCTGCAAAGCTCGGCAATTCTGTTGACTGACGTGATTTACGGGAGCATTTCCGTATGTTGCGTTCCGCGGCAACCCGGCGACTTGTTGTGCTGCAGCGTGGTGAACAGTGTTACTTCAGCGTAGTGTGGTGCGTAGTGTACGTATGCACAACTTCTAGTGGCGAACGGCCGTTGTTGTGCATGTGTGTGTGCGTGCGAGTTTGTGTGCGCGGATCCGAGCACGAGCGGGAACGTCCCCACAGGCACTCACCTTGCAGACCGTCGCCGGGGACAAAGTGGTGGTGGCGGCTGAAGCTGCAACACAAAGGCGGAAGGTCACTTCGGGGGCAAACGGGTGGCCACCTCACGTCCGGCCCAGGTCATCCCCACCGTACAACCACACACTCATCCGCTCACCCACTCATCCACTCATCCACTCACCCACTCACCGACTCATCCACCCACCCACTCATCCATTCACCCACTCACCGACTCATACACTCACCCACCCACCCAACCACCCAACTACTCACCGACTCAACCACTAAAGCACTCACCCACCCACTCAACTAGCTAACCACTCACCCACTCACCTGCCCGACCGCCCAGCCAGCCACTCACCCACCCACCCACTCATCCACTCACCCACCCAACCACCCACCCACCCAATCACCCACTTAACCACTGACTCAACCACCCACTCACCCACCCACCTACTCATCCACTCACTCGTAGTGCAGTAGTGTAGCGTGTAGTGTATAGTAGTAGAGCATGTAGAGAATAGTAGTGTGTATTAGTTTATAGTAGTGTACTGTGTATAGTGTAGTATATAGTAGTGTAGTGTATAGCAGTGTATTTAATAGTAGTGTAGTGTGTAGTGTATTGTATAGTAGTGTAGGTTGTATTAGTGTATAGTGTATAGTATGTATAGCATAGGCGACTCCAACACCTACGACCACTCACTACAGGCGACCCCCGCACCTACTACCACTCACTACAGGTGACCCCCGCACCTACAACCACTCACTACAGGTGACCCCCGCACCTACTACCACTCACTACAGGTGACCCCCGCACCTACAACCACTCACTACAGGTGACCCCCGCACCTACAACCACTCACTACAGGTGACCCCCGCACCTGCAACCACTCACTACAGGCGACCCCCGCACCTACAACCACTCACTACAGGTGACCCCCGCACCTACAACCACTCACTACAGGTGACCCCCGCACCTACAACCACTCACTACAGGTGACCCCCGCACCTACAACCACTCACTACAGGTGACCCCCGCACCTACGACATCAGCGGCCGTCTTCAGGAAGACGACCGCTCGCGTTATCTTTTGCTATTTTCTTTGAACCTATCTACGTGACCTTACCGAACAACCCAAGAATATTAATTCCTGCAGTCACGAAAGCTTTACGCCTGCGTAAGCACAAGTCGGGGATCACCTGCAGTGTGTAGTAGTGTAGCGGGTAGCGTAGCACCGCCACCGTAGCACGTAGCCAACGGCGCCAATCACGGGCGCAGCTGCGTTTTGTGAACAAACCTGCTGGCGTGCCGGGCGGCGGCGGCGGCGTCGTCGTCGCAGCGGTGATATTGGATTTGGCCCCGCAGAGGAAGCGGACGGCGTAGTTGAGGCACAGCGGCCTGGGCCCGCTCTGGTCGGCGTTGCGGCAGATCAGGCCGACGAGACGGTCGCAGATGACCTTCTGCCCCAGCGTGGAGACGTCCCGGCCCGGGTACATCACGGCCTGGCACTGGACGCCCACGGGCTCCGAGCAGACGCCGACGCCGGCGTTCCTGACCTTCTGGATCGTCTCGATGTCCCCCTCGTTGTCCGGCGTCGGCGCGGACACGTCGAACCAGCGCGTCCACTCGGCCGGCTTGATGTCGGGCTCGGTGGAGTTCGCTTCCCAAGGCGGAGTCGGAACGGAGCTCAGCGACACGCCCGGAGCGACGGAAGATGTCGCGGCGGTCGGCCTCATCGTCGTCGTCGGCCCGGTCGCCGGCGCGCACAAGAACTTGACGGCGTAGTCCAGGCACAGCGGCCTGGGCCCGCTCTGGTCGGCGTTGCGACAGATCAGGCCGACGAGACGGTCGCAGATGACCTTCTGCCCCAGCGTGGAGACGTCCCGGCCCGGGTACATCACGGCCCGGCACTGGACGGCCACGGGCTCCGGGCAGACGTCGACGCCGGCGTTCCTGATCCTCTCGATCGTCTCGACGTCCCCCTCGTTGTCCGGCGTCGGCGTGGACACGTTGAGCCAGGGCGACCACTCGGCGGGCTTGACGGTGAGCTCCGTCGAGGCCGCGGGAGTGGGCCCGGCCACCGTGGTGGTGGTCTTGGTGAGGCCCGGGGCCTCCGGCGATCTAGAGACGGACGAAACAATGCAACGAACATTTGGGCTCCGTCGTGGTGGGGCACTTTCACATACAAACTCTCTGACTGTAATAATAAAATTACTGCCCAATCATTTCAGCTCAAGGCTTGGCATGTTTAAACAGTATACTGTGTTTTAATTCTACTTAAAAGGTACGATTCGTATTGAAGAATTCCTTCCCCCAATGAAGGGCATGAAAATGGAATGACCCATGTTGATACATTCGATGCAATACACAGCGTGCTCATGCAGATCATCCCAGGGCACCTTAAAATACAAAACTCTGACGATTATAAAGACCACTAGCTAATCATTCCAGCTCCAGGATTGGCTAATTAAAACTATTTGTTTTCTTAGTTAACGGTATGACCTGCATTTATATCTTCCCCCCCCCCACCAGTGAAAAGCATTAAATGGTCTGACCCAGCTTGCATAATCAATCACGAGGGTGACTGAATCTGGATCAGACTGGTTCGAGTTAGAGTAACCACGTGGTGAGACACGTGGCCATTTATCAAGAAAACCATTGATGTTTGGCCCCCATGACCGGGAGAAGTACAGGCGACCCCAACACCTACGACCACTCACTACAGGTGACCCCAACACCTACTACCACTCACTACAGGCGACCCCAACACCTACTACCACTCACTACAGGCGACCCCAACACCTACTACCACTCACTACAGGTGACCCCAACACCTACGACCGCTCACTACAGGTGACCCCCTCACCTACGACCACTCACTACAGGCGACCCCCACACCTACAACCACTCACTACAGGCGACCCCCACATCTACTACCACTCACTACAGGCGACCCTAACACCTACATCCGCTCACTACAGGCGACCCCCTACACCTACGACCACTCACTACAGGCGACCCCCACACCTCCAACTTAATTAGTTCCTGGATGGCGGTGGCAAGTGGAACCATCGTACGTTGAAACTTAATTTCCCACAGGCCACACTGTTATACATTCGGGTTCCCTTCCTGGAAACCCATTATTGCTTTAATAGATTGTGTCAGTATAAATGCGTCGTAAGACCCGCCACCACCCACCCGACGCAGGCGATCGTTAAGGTTCGTCACGTAAACAAAACGTGCCAATTCGTCACTAGTTCAGCAGACCGGTGTGTGCTGGAGAATAAACCCACTGCAACATTTACAATTGTTAATGACAAACCTTCCCAATTGGCCGTGCCGGGTGGTGGAGGGTTTAATGACACATTTAATATGTATACGATCTAAACCAAAAAAAAACATTCTACTGTCAAAAATAAATCTAGAATAAGTTTTGATTTAAAGCTTTCGTGACTGCAGGGATTCATATTCTTGGTTCTTTCGGTAAAGTCACCACCACGTAGAAGGGAAACAATAAAATAATAAAAATATAAAACAATAAAATTCTCACGACGTTTCGACTGCAACACAAGAAGCAATCATCATCAGGTGAGAATTTTATTGTTTTATATTTTTATTATTTTATTGTTTCCCTTCTACGTGGTGGTGACTTTACCGAAAGAACCAAGAATAAAAATCAAGAATAGGTCACGTTTTTGTGGAAATGACCCTTCCTCGTAGTAACCATGAGATAAGTCGACCACCACAGGCACGTGTTTATTTTCTTTACCGACACTATACCCTCCGAGCAGTTGTCTACGCACGCATGACGTGAGCAGCAGACTTAAGCCCGGCGAGGTTGTTGGACGAGACGGCTTCACCCTCACCTGTCCGCTGGGGTCGGGGATGAAGCCGATTTCAACGACACCGGTGGAGCGATGGACGACGTCGCCACGGTGGTCATCGTCGTCGTCGTCATCGTCGTCGGCCTGGTCCTCGGCGCGCACAAGAACTTGACGGCGTAGTTGAGGCACAGCGGCCTGGGCCCGCTCTGGTCGGCGTTGCGGCAGATCAGGCCGACGAGACGGTCGCAGATGACCTTCTGCCCCAGCGTGGCGACGTCCCGGCCCGGGTACATCACGGCCTGGCACTGGACGCCCACGGGCTCCGAGCAGACGCCGACGCCGGCGTTCCTGACCTTCTGGATCGTCTCGATGTCCCCCTCGTTGTCCGGCGTCGGCGCGGACACGTCGAACCAGCGCGTCCACTCGGCCGGCTTGATGTCGGGCTCGGTGGAGTTCGCTTCCCAAGGCGGAGTCGGAACGGAGCTCAGCGACACGCCCGGAGCGACGGAAGATGTCGCGGCGGTCGGCCTCATCGTCGTCGTCGGCCCGGTCGCCGGCGCGCACAAGAACTTGACGGCGTAGTCCAGGCACAGCGGCCGGCTTCCGCTCTGGTCGGCGTTGCGGCAGATGAGGCCGACGAGACGGTCGCAGATGACCTTCTGCCCCAGCGTGGAGACGTCCCGGCCCGGGTACATCACGGCCTGGCACTGGACGGCCATGGGCTCCGGGCAGACGTCGACGCCGGCGTTCCTGATCCTCTCGATCGTCTCGACGTCCCCCTCGTTGTCCGGCGTCGGCGTGGACACGTTAAGCCAGGGCGACCACTCGGCGGGCTTGACGGTGAGCTCCGTCGAGGCCGCGGGAGTGGGCCCGGCCACCGTGGTGGTGGTCTTGGTGAGGCCCGGGGCCTCCGGCGATCTAGAGACGGACGAAACAATGCAACGAACATTTGGGCTCTGTCATGGTGGGGCACTTTCACATACAAACACTCTGACTGTAACAATAAAATTACTGCCCAATCATTTCAGCTCAAGGCTTGGCATGTTTAAACAGTATACTGTGTTTGAATTCTACTTAAAAGGTACGATTCGTATTGAAGAATTCCTTCCCCCGATGAAGGGCATGAAAATGGAATGACCCATGTTGATACATTCGATGCAATACACAGCGTGCTCATGCAGATCATCCCAGGGCACCTTAAAATACAAAACTCTGACGATTATAAAGACCACTAGCTAATCATTCCAGCTCCAGGATTGGCTAATTAAAACTATTTGTTTTCTTAGTTAACGGTATGACCTGCATTTATATCTCCCCCCCCCCCACCAGTGAAAAGCATTAAATGGTCTGACCCAGCTTGCATAATCAATCACGAGGGAGACTGAATCTGGATCAGACTGGTTCGAGTTAGAGTAACCACGTGGTGAGACACGTGGCCATTTATCAAGAAAACCATTGATGTTTGGCCCCCATGACCGGGAGAAGTACAGGCGACCCCAACACCTACGACCACTCACTACAGGTGACCCCAACACCTACTACCACTCACTACAGGCGACCCCAACACCTACTACCACTCACTACAGGCGACCCCAACACGTACTACCACTCACTACAGGTGACCCCAACACCTACGACCGCTCACTACAGGTGACCCCCTCACCTACGACCACTCACTACAGGCGACCCCCACACCTACTACCACTCACTACAGGCGACCCTAACACCTACATCCGCTCACTACAGGCGACCCCCTACACCTACGACCACTCACTACAGGTGACCCCCACACCTCCAACTTAATTGGTTCCTGGATGGCGGTGGCAAGTGGAACCATCGTACGTTGAA
This sequence comes from Petromyzon marinus, assembly GCF_048934315.1. NCBI lineage: Eukaryota > Metazoa > Chordata > Hyperoartia > Petromyzontiformes > Petromyzontidae > Petromyzon > Petromyzon marinus. The sequence goes on from NW_027422631.1 coordinate 144,171, forward strand.
ACTTAATTTCCCACAGGCCACAATGTTATACATTCGGGTTCCCTTCCTGGAAACCCATTATTGCTTTAATAGATTGTGTCAGTATAAATCGTCGTAAGACCCGCCACCACCCACCCGACGCAGGCGATCGTTAAGGTTCGTCACGTAAACAAAACGTGCCAATTCGTCACTAGTTCAGCAGACCGGTGTGTGCTGGAGAATAAACCCACTGCAACATTTACAATTGTTAATGACAAACCTTCCCAATTGGCCGTGCCGGGTGGTGGAGGGTTTAATGACACATTTAATATGTATGCGATCTAAACAAAAAAAAAACATTCTACTGTCAAAAATAAATCTAGAATAAGTTTTGATTCAAAGCTTTCGTGACTGCAGGGATTTATATTCTTGGTTATTTCGGTAAAGTCACCACCACGTAGAAGGGAAACAATAAAATAATAAAAATATAAAATAATAAAATTCTCACCTGATGATGATTGCTTCTTGTGTTGCAGTCAAAACGTCGTGAGAATTTTATTGTTTTATATTTTTATTATTTTATTGTTTCCCTTCTACGTGGTGGTGACTTTACCGAAAGAACCAAGAATATAAACCTAGAATAGGTCACGTTTTTGTGGAAATTTACTTCCTCGTAGTAACCATGAGATAAGTCGACCACCACAGGCACGTGTTTATTTTCTTTACCGACACTATACCCCCCGAGAAGTTGTCTACGCACGCATGACGTGAGCAGCAGACTTAAGCCCGGCGAGGTTGTTGGACGAGACGGCTTCACCCTCACCTGTCCGCTGGAGTCGGGGATGAAGCCGATTTCAACGACACCGGTGGAGCGATGGACGACGTCGCCACAGTGGTCATCATCGTCGTCGTCGTCGTCGTCGGCCTGGTCGCCGGCGCGCACAAGAACTTGACGGCGTAGTTGAGGCACAGCGGCCTGGGCCCGCTCTGGTCGGCGTTGCGGCAGATCAGGCCGACGAGACGGTCGCAGATGACCTTCTGCCCCAGCGTGGAGACGTCCCGGCCCGGGTACATCACGGCCTGGCACTGGACGCCCACGGGCTCCGAGCAGACGCCGACGCCGGCGTTCCTGACCTTCTGGATCGTCTCGATGTCCCCCTCGTTGTCCGGCGTCGGCGCGGACACGTCGAACCAGCGCGTCCACTCGGCCGGCTTGATGTCGGGCTCGGTGGAGTTCGCTTCCCAAGGCGGAGTCGGAACGGAGCTCAGCGACACGCCCGGAGCCACGGAAGATGTCGCTGCGGTCGGCCTCATCGTCGTCGTCGGCCCGGTCGCCGGCGCGCACAAGAACTTGACGGCGTAGTCCAGGCACAGCGGCCTGGGCCCGCTCTGGTCGGCGTTGCGGCAGATCAGGCCGACGAGACGGTCGCAGATGACCTTCTGCCCCAGCGTGGAGACGTCCCGGCCCGGGTACATCACGGCCCGGCACTGGACGCCCACGGGCTCCGGGCAGACGTCGACGCCGGCGTTCCTGATCCTCTCGATCGTCTCGACGTCCCCCTCGTTGTCCGGCGTCGGCACGGACACGTTAAGCCAGGGCGACCACTCGGCGGGCTTGACGGTGAGCTCCGTCGAAGTCTTCCTCACCGTCGTTGACGCCGCAGCCGTGCCAGACACTGGCGAGGGACTGGTCGACAGCGTGGTGTGCGCCACATCCGGCTTCGTGGGACTGGCCGATGAATGTTCAGAGTCTGGCTTGGTGGGACTGGCCGATGAATGTTCAGAGTCCGGCTTCGTGGGACTGGCCGATGAATGTTCAGAGTCCGGCTTCGTGGGACTGGCCGATGACACCTGAGCCGCTGAGCTTGTGGGAGCAACGGGAGTAGTCGCGGCGAGGTCTCTGCACTGGGGGACACCGCTCACGCAGTCGCTGCAAGAGAGAGCGTGACGGCACTCAGGTTAGAGCATCCACACGCACTTAGTCTGTGGGCAATGTTAGAGATGGTGCCATGTTAGTCTATGTCTATGGTACCATGTTAGTCTGTGGGCAATGTTAGTCTATGTACAATGTTAGTCTATGTACAATGTTAGTCAATGGTACAATGTTAGTCTATGGTACTATGTTAGTCTATGGTACCATATTAGTCTATGTACAATGTTAGTCTATGTACAATGTTAGTCAATGGAACAATGTTAGTCTATGGTACCATGCTAGTCTCTGGTACAATGTTAGTCTGTGGTACAATGTTAGTCTATGGTACAATGTTAGTCTGTGGGCAATGTTAGTCCATGTACAATGTTAGTCTATGGTACTAGGGTACAATGTTAGTCTATGTACAATGTTAGTCTATGTACAATGGTAGTCTATGTACCATGTTAGTCTATGTATAATGTTAGTCTATGGTACAATGTTAGTCTATGGTACAATGCTAGTCTATGGTACAATGTTAGTCTGTGGTACAATGTTAGTCTATGTACAATGTTAGTCTATGTACAATGTTAGTCTATGGTACCATGCTAGTCTATGGTACCATGCTAGTCTATGGTACAATGTTAGTCTGTGGTACAATGTTAGTCTATGTACAATGTTAGTCTATGTACAATGTTAGTCTATGGTACCATGCTAGTCTATGGTACCATGCTAGTCTATGGTACCATGCTAGTCTATGGTACCATGCTAGTCTATGCTAGTCTATGGTACTATGGTACCATGCTAGTCTATGGTAGTCTATGGTACCATGCTAGTCTATGGTAGTCTATGGTACCATGCTAGTCTATGGTACCATGCTAGTCTATGGTACCATGCTAGTCTATGGTACCATGCTAGTCTATGGTACCATGCTAGTCTATGGTACCATGCTAGTCTATGGTACCATGCTAGTCTATGGTACCATGCTAGTCTATGGTACCATGTTAGTCTATGGTACCATGCTAGTCTATGGTACCATGCTAGTCTATGGTACCATGCTAGTCTATGGTACCATGCTAGTCTATGGTACCATGCTAGTCTATGGTACCATGCTAGTCTATGGTACTATGTTAGTCTATGGTACCATGCTAGTCTATGGTACCATGCTAGTCTATGGTGCAGCCTGTGTGTGAAGTGCTGACCACGTGGTGGTGGTGGCGACGATGACGTTGGTGGCGTTGTGGGCGAGGCGAACGCCGTCAACGTAGCAGGGGCACTCCCGCAGAGCCACGCAGCGGTGGGACTCCTCGTCCCAGTAGGGGCGTGCCTTGACACAGCGTGGGTAGCACCCTGTCAACAACAACATCATCAACAACAACATCAACAACAACAACATTAACAACAACATCAACAACAACATCAACAACAACAACATAAACAACGATAGCGAGGCACTAACACAGTGGTGGGACTCCTCGTCCCAGTAGGGGCGTGCCTTGACGCAACGCGGGTAGCAGCCTGTCAACAACAACCACCACCGCAGTGTACGTGTGTGTGTGTACGTGTGTGTGTGTGTACGTGTATATTTTCTGTCCGTCTGCTACAGCAGAGGTGTAGGGAATTCCAACAAGACCTACATCTCTGCTTTATTGACCTGGTCAAGGCCTATGATACCGTCAGTAGGCCTGGGCTCTGGGTCATTCTTCGTGCTTTTGGAGTACCTGACCCTCTGCTCACGATCATTAAGGACCTTCATGATGGTGAGCGGGCCCGGGTAAAACTACGTGGCCGGGAGTCAGAGCCATTCCCTGTACACCTTGGGGTGCGACAGGGATGTCCTCTGGCTCCCACATTATTTAACATCTATTTTGACCACGTAGTTCGTGACGCCTTCAATAGCTGTAACGGGGGAATCTCCATATGGTACAGATATAATGGGAGGCTGATCGATGCCCGGGTGCGGTCAAGGGATGGCTCCCTATTGGTCAACCACGTTATGTATGCTGATGATTTGGTAATAGCTGCTCAGTCAGAGGAGGAGTTGGAGACGCTGCTGCTGAGACTGGAGCGTGCCACTAAGAGGTGGGGCCTTACCATCAGCCCCACCAAAACTAAGCACCTGCCTGGGTATTTTGTACCATCGGACACTCCACCCCCACAACTCCCAATCGGTGATGGGGCAGATGTGGAGAGAGTGGAGAGTTTCCCATACCTGGGTAGTGTGCTTATGACTGGCTCCAGTTTAACAGCAGAGGTCTCACTCCGAATCAGTCGAGCGGCAATATCTTTTCATCGGTTGCGTAATGCTGTGTGGAAGCTACCTGGTCTGTCGCTCCGCACTAAGCTTCAGGTCTTCTCGGCCACGGTCATTCCCTCCCTTCTCTACGCTTGCGAAACGTGGACCCCCCTAATGGAACATCTTCGCCGGTTAGAAACATTTAGGCTGGCCTGCCTACGATCCATCCTGGGTTTAACCAGACTGGATTGTGTGAGGAGCTCACAAATCCTTGAAAGATCTGGGCAAGGTCCCATCGGTGAGCTCCTCCGGCGGGCAAGGCTGCGATGGCTGGGTCATGTAGTCCGCATGCCCAGCCACCGCATGCCGAAACAGCTTTTGTTCGGCCGGATTGAGGGGGCAAAGCGGGTGCGGCACGGGCTAGAGAAGAGATGGAGTGATGTGGTACAGGAGGACGTGGAGCTGAGTGGACTTGCCGATGACTGGTACCAGCGGTGTCAAGATCGACCTCTGTGGAGGAGGCTCGTGAAGGATGCTACTGGGCAGTTGGAGGTAGTCGCCCTCCAACAACAACGGAGGGCGGAGGAGCGACGCTCACAACAACGAGCGGAACGCCGGGTGGCTAAAGCACAGCAGGTTGGCACAGTAGGGGGCACAGGTGGTGCATCAGCCAGTCATCTCAGTCAGTCGACCCGTGGCACCTGGGTCTGCCCCGTGACCTCCTGCCAGCGGGCGTTCGACACTTCACGTGGCCTCAGGGTGCACATAGCCTGGCACAAGCGTCGTGGTGACGTCACCACCACTTAGTGGCGAATGGCGGTTGTTGTTGTTGAGTGTACGTGTGTGTGTGTGTGTACGTGTGTGTGTACATGTGTGTACGTGTGTGTGTGTACGTGTGTGTACGTGTGTGTAAGTGTGTACGTGTGTACGTGTGTACATGTGTGTGTGTGTACATGTGTGTCCGGCAAAACAACCCCCTACCTCCTCGCGGTGCCGGACGGGCAACTCTGTCGTGGACAGTGCTGCGGGGGGAGATCCAATTTTGATTGGCTCCTACCCTCATGGCATATGTGTCCACCACAGGGACTAAACGGGGGCTCTGGACGGGTGCGAGGGGCTGGTAACCCCTCCATCTTCAATTAATTACCACGAAACCACGAGTTAAACTGAAATATGTAACTAATAAGCTTGTCTTCTTTGGTTCTTTCGATAAAGTCACGTACAATGAGAATAAAATAATAAATTGATAAAATAAAATAACACAATAATATTCTCACGACGTTTCGGCCACAACACAAGCGGCCTTCATCAGGTGAAGGGAGCGAGACTGTCTGGTAGGACAGCGCTGGAGTGAGAGAGCCACGTTCAGATCACGGCTTTTAAGCTGTGTGAGAGGAACAAAGAGCCTTGACGAAGGAATTAGCATAAAATTTAGCATTGAAAAGGCTGAATGATTAGCTTGTGACTGGTCACAGAAATAGCTATGTTAAAAGTTAAAGCATACACATCCGCAGAGGCACCCATTGTTAAAAGGAATTAGCATAGAATTTAGCATTGAAATAGCTAAATTAAGGCATTCGCTTGTAACTGCTACAGAAATAGTTACGTTGAAGTCAGAGCATACACATTCACCGAGGCACTTAGTACAAATCAAAACAGTAGAATTTAGCATTGAAATAACTAGGCGAATTTAGCATTGAAATAACTGGGTGATTTGCTCGTGACTGGTCACAGAAATGACTACACATCTGAGATATTCACAGTACTATATAGTGAACCAATAAAAACTAAAATATTAATTACCTTCATGTTATCAATAAACTCTATATTCTCCAATCAGCTAAGCTACCAACCATAAGTCGTTATATATCACAATGCTATATGGCGAAAAAATGGGTGGATTCTTACCCTCAAATTTCCGTACCACGGATAGCTACGGGCCCCGTTCAGACGGACGAGTTCGTCCATGGTCGGAACAGAGGAGGGGGAGAGAGACAGCTGCGAAGCCCTAGTATACTCCATGTTGTAAACCATACCATTAACCGTGGTGTGAGAGGTATTAAGAGGCAATGCTGGCGAAAGAGCTGCGGTCTGAAGGTTATCGTAAAATTACAATTAATTAAGAACAGAAATGATTTAACACATCTTTCCAGTGGTTACTAAGCCTGAATCCATCTTCTCGGTTGAAATTGTCTCTGTGCTTGTATATGTGAATGGCCTCATGAACGAATCTCTCATGGTAGCCAGTTGGTTTGCAAAGAACCTCCGTCTTGGAGAAGTCAATGTCATGTGAGCCCACTGAATTGTAACAGTGATCTGCCACGGCAGAGGAGTTCGTCTTACCGTGTTTCAAGTCTGCTTTATGTTCGCGGATGCGGTCCGAGATATGTCTTTTGGTTTCTCCAATGTAGCTACTACCACAGAGGCACTTTAGTTTGTAAACGCCCGGGTACTGTATGTCTGGAAGAGCATCTTTTACAGATGGAACTAAATCACGGATTTTGTGTACTGTGTTGAATCGGACCTGGATCTTGTGTTTATTCAGGATTTTGGAGATCTTTTTAGTGACCCCTGCAATGTAGGGTAAGGTGATGGTTTTGAGTGGCCTTCAGAGCTGCGGTCTGAAGGTCATCTTACGATGACCTTCAGACCGCAGCTCTTTCGCCAGCATTGCCTCTTAATACCTCTCACACCACGGTTAATGGTATGGTTTACAACATGGAGTATACTAGGGCTTCGCAGCTGTCTCTCTCCCCCTCCTCTGTTCCGACCATGGACGAACTCGTCCGTCTGAACGGGGCCCGTAGCTATCCGTGGTACGGAAATTTGAGGGTAAGAATCCACCCATTTTTTCGCCATATAGCATTGTGATATATAACGACTTATGGTTGGTAGCTTAGCTGATTGGAGAATATAGAGTTTATTGATAACATGAAGGTAATTTATATTTTAGTTTTTATTGGTTCACTATATAGTACTGTGAATATCTCAGATGTGTAGTCATTTCTGTGACCAGTCACTAGCAAATCACCCAGTTATTTCAATGCTAAATTCGCCTAGTTATTTCAATGCTAAATTCTACTGTTTTGATTTGTACTAAGTGCCTCGGTGAATGTGTATGCTCTGACTTCAACGTAACTATTTCTGTAGCAGTTACAAGCGAATGCCTTAATTTAGCTATTTCAATGCTAAATTCTATGCTAATTCCTTTTAACAATGGGTGCCTCTGCGGATGTGTATGCTTTAACTTTTAACATAGCTATTTCTGTGACCAGTCACAAGCTAATCATTCAGCCTTTTCAATGCTAAATTTTATGCTAATTCCTTCGTCAAGGCTCTTTGTTCCTCTCACACAGCTTAAAAGCCGTGATCTGAACATGGCTCTCTCACTCCAGCGCTGTCCTACCAGACAGTCTCGCTCCCTTCACCTGATGAAGGCCGCTTGTGTTGTGGCCGAAACGTCGTGAGAATATTATTGTGTTATTTTATTTTATCAATTTATTATTTTATTCTCATTCTACGTGACTTTACCGAAAGAACCAAAGAAGATGGATCATTGCAGTCACGAAAGCTTTAAATCGAAATTTAATAAGCTTGTGCCGGAGGCCCCGGGGGGCCAGGCGTCTATGACGTCTCCTGGCCAAACCCCAATTGGCGGAGCCAGGAGATTGAATACCTACCCTCGGGGCTACTCCAGAAACAACGAAAAACCACTACGGGTGGCCACGTGGAATGTTCGAATGCTCACTGCGGAGGAGAGGCTGCCACTCCTCTGTCGGGAGCTGGACCGGTACCGCCTGGATCTATGCGGCATTCAGGAGGTCTGGTGGACCAGCTCTGGCTCCTGCCACCATGAGGGGTGGACAGTCCTCTACTCGGGGCAGCAGACTGCCAAACAACAGGGAGTGGCTCTTCTTTTGAACAAAAGAATGAAGGGGGCGTGGGAGCGTGGCGGTGAGGTGTGGGAAGCTGTAAGCCCCAGGCTACTTTGGGCTCGCCTTCCCATCAACTGGAGGTGAGGAATGGTGGTCGTGGTTACTTATGCCCCCACCGAAGATGAACATCCGTGGAGGGATGCAGGCAAAGCGATGAGTCAGATGCCTTCTATGACCTCCTGTCACAGGTGCTGGCTAAAGTAGCCCCTCGGAATAGAGTCATCATGTTGGGTGACTTCAATGCCCGAGTTGGTCATGATACTGGCACTTGGTCTGGAGTGATTGGAGGGCATGGGCCAGATCAGCTCAATAACAACGGTAGGAGGCTGCTAGATTTTTGTGCAGCCCATGGGCTTGTAATTACCAACACGCTGTTCCAGCATCGGCGCATCCACACAACATCATGGATGCATGCCGGGTCCAAGCAAGAACATCTGCTGGACTACATAGTGACGGACCAGCGGATGCGAGCCCATGTCCTTGACACCAGGACCTACCGTGGAGCTGATCTGCCCTCTGACCATCGACTAGTCATCTGTAAGATGCGCCTGCCATTCTTCCACTCCGGTAGTGGGTGTACACCCAGGACCCCATTCCGACCTAAAGTGGCCTGGTCTCAGTTATCTGATGAAAGTTGCAAGCGAGAATTTCATCATCGCTTGCGGCTGGGATTGGCATCGTCCCCGACTCCTCCTGATGTCGAGGGTAAATGGGCGAGGTTTAGGACTGTGACTCATGCAGCTGCAATGGCTGCTTTGGGTACGCGGTCCAGACCTCCCCAGAGACCCTGGCTGACAGAGGAGGTGTTCAGGATGGTTGAGAAAAAGCGACAGGCCCACTGCCATCGGCTACAGAATCCCACGTCAGAGAATGAGGAGGCTTACCGCAGCCTTCGCTCGGAGGTTCGGAGAGCCGTGAGGCGCTGCAAGGATGGGTGGTGGTCGCGGGTTGCTGAGGAGATGGAGTCTACCTCAGTGGCCCGTGATCACAAATCTCTACTTAACTCCATCAAAAAAGTAACCTGCAGCGCCACACCTATTACCATCATTAGGGGAAAAAACGGTGATCCAATCTCCGACCCCCAGGAACAGGTTTGCAGATTTGCTGAGCATTTCTGTGAGGTCCTGGGGGAGGGAAAATCCCTCAGCCAGGAAAACATCGTGGCACAAATTGAGGATGACCCTGCTGAGGCTGCGGTGCCTCAAATATTGGAAGAAGTCTCCCCCTGTGAGTGGCTGGCTGAGGTGCCATCTGTTGAGGAATTACTGAAGGCGATCCGGAGTCTGAGACCAGGAAAGGCAGCGGGCAGAGATGATCTCCCAAGCAAAATGCTGAGCGAGGGTGGCGTTTGTGCACAGACTGCCCTATATGACATCATAACAACAGTCTGGACCACTGGACGGGTTCCGCAGGATTGGAAGGATGCCCTGGTGGTCCCCCTTTTTAAGAAGGGGGACCGCACAGACTGTAACAAATACAGGGGCATCTCACTCCTCAGTGTGCCGGGAAAGGTCCTGGCAAGGATTATTCAGCATCGCCTTGCCAGGCACGCTGAGGAGAGGCTTGCGGAGCCCCAATGCGGTTTCAGGATAGGGCGGTCATGCACAGATGCCATATTTTCTGTCCGTCTGCTACAGCAGAGGTGTAGGGAATTCCAACAAGACCTACATCTCTGATTTATTGACCTGGTCAAGGCCTTTGATACCATCAGTAGGCCTGGGCTCTGGGTTGTTCTTCGTGCTTTTGGAGTACCTGACCCTCTGCTCACGATCATTAAGGACCTTCATGATGGTGAGCGGGCCCGGGTAAAACTACGTGGCCGGGAGTCAGAGCCATTCCCTGTACACCTTGGGGTGCGACAGGGATGTCCTCTGGCTCCCACATTATTTAACATCTATTTTGACCACGTAGTTCGTGAAGCCTTCAATAGCTGTACCGGGGGAATCTCCATATGGTACAGATATAATGGGAGGCTGATCATATATGCCCGGGTGCGGTCAAGGGATGGCTCCCTATTGCTCAACCACGTTATGTATGCTGATGATTTGGTAATAGCTGCTCAGTCAGAGGAGGAGTTGGAGACGCTGCTGCTGAGACTGGAGCATGCCACTAAGAGGTGGGGCCTTACCATCAGCCCCACCAAAACTAAGCACCTGCCTGGGTATTTTGTACCATCGGACACTCCACCCCCACAACTCCCGATCAGTGATGGGGCAGTTGTGGAGAGAGTGGAGAGTTTCCCATACCTGGGCAGTGTGCTTATGACTGGCTCCAGTTTAACAGCAGAGGTCTCACTCCGAATCAGTTGAGCGGCAATATCTTTTCATCGGTTGTGTAACGCTGTGTGGAAGCTACCTGGTCTGTCGCTCCGCACTAAGCTTCAGGTCTTCTCGGCCACGGTCATTCCCTCCCTTCTCTACGCTTGAGAAACGTGGACCCCCCTAATGGAACATCTTCGCTGGTTAGAAACATTTAGGCTGGCCTGCCTACGATCCATCCTGGGTTTAACCAGACTGGATTGTGTGAGGAGCTCACAAATCCTTGAAAGATCTGGGCAAGGTCCCATCGGTGAGCTCCTCTGGCGGGCAAGGCTGCGATGGCTGGGTCATGTAGCCCGCATGCCCAGCCACCGCATGCCGAAACAGCTTTTGTTCGGCCGGATTGAGGGGGCAAAGCGGGCGCGGCACGGGCTAGAGAAGAGATGGAGTGATGTGGTACAGGAGGACGTGGAGCTGAGTGGACTTGCCGATGACTGGTACCAGCGGTGTCAAGATCGACCTCTGTGGAGGAGGCTCGTGAAGGATGCTACTGGGCAGTTGGAGGTAGTCGCCCTCCAACAACAACGGAGGGCGGAGGAGCGACGCTCACAACAATGAGCGGAGCGCCGGGTGGCTAAAGCACAGCAGGTTGGCACAGTAGGGGGCACAGGTGGTGCATCAGCCAGTCATCTCAGTCAGTCGACCCGTGGCACCTGGGTCTGCCCCGTGACCTCCTGCCAGCGGGCGTTCGACACTTCACCTGGCCTCAGGGTGCACATAGCCTGGCACAAGCGTCGTGGTGACGTCACCGCTACTTAGTGGCGAATGGCGGTTGTTGTTGTTGTACGTGTGTTGCGGTGCCGGACGGCAACTCTGTCGTGGACAGTGCTGTGGGGGGAGGTCCAATTTTGATTGCCTCCTCCCCTCATGGCATATGTGTCCACCACAGGGGCTAAACGGGGGCTCTGGACGGGTGCGAGGGGCTAATAACCCCTCCACCTTCAATTAATACCAATAAACCGCGTATAAAATATATAACTAATAAGCTTGTGCCGGAGGCCCCGGGGGGGCAGGCGTCTATGACGTCTCCTGCCCAAACCCCAATTGGCGGAGCCAGGAGATTGAATCTCTACCCTCGGGGCTCCTCCAGAAACAACGAAAAACCACTACGGGTGGCCACGTGGAATGTTCGAACGCTCACTGCGGAGGAGAGGCTGCCACTCCTCTGTCGGGAGCTGGACCGGTACCGCCTGGATCTATGTGGCATTCAGGAGGTCCGGTGGACCGGCTCTGGCTCCTGCCACCATGAAGGGTGGACAGTCCTCTACTCGGGGCAGCAGACTGCCAAACAACAGGGTGTGGCTCTTCTTTTGAACAAAAGAATGAAGGGGGCGTGGGAGCGAGTCGGTGAGGTGTGGGAAGCTGTAAGCCCCAGGCTACTTTGGGCTCGCCTTCCCATCAACCGAAGGTGAGGAATGGTGGTCATGGTTACTTATGCCCCCACCGAAGATGAACATCCGTGGAGGGATGCAGGCAAAGCCGATGAGTCAGATGCCTTCTATGACCTCCTGTCACAGGTGCTGGCTAAAGTGGCCCCTCGGGATAGAGTCATCTTGTTGGGTGACTTCGATGCCCGAGTTGGTCATGATACTGGCACGTGGTCTGGAGAGCCCCAATGCGGTTTCAGGAAAGGGCGGTCCTGCACAGATGACATATTTTCTGTCCGTCTGCTACAGCAGAGGTGTAGGGAATTCCAACAAGACCTACATCTCTGATTTATTGACCTGGTCAAGGCCTTTGATACCATCAGTAGGCCTGGGCTCTGGGTTGTTCTTCGTGCTTTTGGAGTACCTGACCCTCTGCTCACGATCATTAAGGACCTTCATGATGGTGAGCGGGCCCGGGTAAAACTACGTGGCCGGGAGTCAGAGCCATTCCCTGTACACCTTGGGGTGCGACAGGGATGTCCTCTGACTCCCACATTATTTAACATCTATTTTGACCACGTAGTTCGTGAAGCCTTCAATAGCTGTACCGGGGGAATCTCCATATGGTACAGATATAATGGGAGGCTGATCGATGCCCGGGTGCGGTCAAGGGATGGCTCCCTATTGATCAACCACGTTATGTATGCTGATGATTTGGTAATAGCTGCCCATTCAGAGGAGGAGTTGGAGATGCTGCTGCTGAGGCTGGAGCGTGCCACTAAGAGGTGGGGCCTTACCATCAGCCCCACCAAAACTAAGCACCTGCCTGGGTATTTTGTACCATCGGACACTCCACCCCCACAACTCCTAATCGGTAATGGGGCAGTTGTGGAGAGAGTGGAGAGTTTCCCATACCTGGGCAGTGTGCTTATGACTGGCTCCAGTTTAACAGCGAGAGGTCTCACTCCGAATCAGTCGAGCGGCAATATCTTTTCATCGGTTGCGTAATGCTGTGTGGAAGCTACCTGGTCTGTCGCTCCGCACTAAGGCTCAGGTCTTCTCGGCCATGGTCATTCCCTCCCTTCTCTACGCTTGCGAAACGTGGACCCCCCTAATGGAACATCTTCGCCGGTTAGAAACATTTAGGCTGGCCTGCCTATGATCCATCCTGGGCTTAACCAGACTGGATTGTGTGAGGAGCTCACAAATCCTTGAAAGATCTGGGCAAGGTCCCATCGGTGAGCTCCTCCGGCGGGGAAGGCTGCGATGGCTGGGTCATGTAGCCCGCATGCCCAGCCACCGCATGCCAAAACAGCTTTTGTTTGGCCGGATTGAGGGGGCTAAGCGGGCGCGGCACGGGCTAGAGAAGAGATGGAGTGATGTGGTACAGGAGGACGTGGAGCTGAGTGGACTTGCCGATGACTGGTACCAGCGGTGTCAAGATCGGCCTCTGTGGAGGAGACTCGTGAAGGACGCTACTGGGCAGTTGGAGGCAGTCGCCCTCCAACAACAACGGAGGGCAGAGGAGCGACGCTCAGAACAACGAGAGGAGCGCCGGGTGGCTGAAGCACAGCGGGTAGGCACAGTAGGGGGCACAGGTGGTGCATCAGCCAGTCATCTCAGTCAGTCGACCCGTGGCACCTGGGTCTGCCCCGTGACCTCCTGCCAGCGGGCGTTCGACACTTCACGTGGCCTCAGGGTGCACATAGCCTGGCACAAGCGTCGTGGTGACGTCACCGCCACTTAGTGGCGAATGGCGGTTGTTGTTGTGTACGTGTGTGTGTACGTGTGCGTGTGTGTGTGTGTGCATGTGTGTGTGTGCGTGTGTGTGTACGTGTGTGTGTGTGCATGCTCATCGGAGGTACACCGCACCACGTGGGTAGCAGCCTGCAAACACCACCACCACCCAACAACCACAACAGCAACAACAACCGCATTGCACCATGGGGCACGGGTAGCAGTCTGGCAACAACAACAACAACCGCCATTCGCCACTAATTGGCGGTGACGTCACCATGAAGCTTGTGCCAGGCTAGGTGTGCTTTGAGGCCCACATTTGAATTGTTGAAGCCTCGCTGCTGGCAGGAGGAGGTCACGGGACAGACCCAGCAGGTGCCATGGGTTGACTGCTGTACCAGGCTAGGTGCAGGAGGAGGTCACGGGACAGACCCAGCAGGTGCCATGCGTTCCCTGGTGTACCAGGCTAGGTGCAGGAGGAGGTCACGGGACAGACCCAGCAGGTGCCATGGGTTGACTGACTGAGATGACTGAGACGACTGGCTGATGCACCACCTGTGCTCCCACTGTGCCAACTTGCTGTGTTTGAGCTGCCTGGTGCTCCGCTCATTATTGTTACTGAATGGGTGACTGAGTGGGTGAGCGAGTGGGTGAGGGAGTGGGTGAGCGAGTGGGTTAGCGCGTGAGTGGGTGAGTGAGTGAACGAGTGACTGAGTGAACGAGTGACTGAGCGAGTGACTGAGCGAGTGACTGAATGGGTGACTGAGTGGGTGAGCGAGTGGGTGAGTGAGTGAACGAGTGACTGAGCGAGTGACTGAGCGAGTGACTGAATGGGTGACTGAGTGGGTGACTGAGTGGGTGACTGAGTGGGTGAGCGAGTGAGTGGGTGAGTGAGTGAACGAGTGACTGAGCGAGTGACTGAATGGGTGAGTGAGTAGGTGACTGAGTGGGTGAGTGAGTAGGTGACTGAGTAGGTGAGTGAGTAGGTGAGCGAGTGAGTGGGTGAGTGAATGAACGAGTGACTGAGCGAGTGACTGAATGGGTGAGTGAGTAGGTGACTGAGTGGGTGAGTGAGTAGGTGACTGAGTAGGTGAGTGAGTGAGTAGGTGAGTAGGTGAGTGAGTAGGTGAGTGAGTAGGTGACTGAATGGGTGACTGAGCGAGTGACTGAGTGGGTGAGCGAGTGAGTGAGTGAGTAGGTGAGCGAGTAGGTGAGCGGGTGAGTGAGTAGGTGAGTGAGTAGGTGAGTAGGTGAGTGAGTAGGTGAGTGGGTGACTGAATGGGTGACTGAGCGAGTGACTGAATGGGTGACTGAGTGGGTGAGCGAGTGAGTGAGTAGGTGAGTGAGTTGGTGAGCGAGTAGGTGAGCGGGTGAGTGAGTGAACGAGTGACTGAGCGAGTGACTGAATGGGTGAGTGAGTAGGTGACTGAGTGGGTGAGTGAGTAGGTGACTGAGTAGGTGACTGAGTAGGTGAGTGAGTAGGTGAGTAGGTGAGTGAGTAGGTGAGTGAGTAGGTGAGTAGGTGAGTGAGTAGGTGAGTAGGTGACTGAGTAGGTGAGTGAGTAGGTGAGTGAGTAGGTGAGTGAGTAGGTGACTGAATGGGTGACTGAGTGGGTGACTGAATGGGTGACTGAGCGAGTGACTGAGTGGGTGAGCGAGTGAGTGAGTGAGTAGGTGAGTGAGTAGGTGAGTGAGTAGGTGAGCGAGTAGGTGAGCGGGTGAGTGTGTGGGCACCGCTCACCCTCCAGTGTGTTCAGCTCGCTGCTCAGGTTGCCACCGGGCGCTGTGGGGCAGATGGCGGAGAGGGCGCTGCAGGCACTGTAGTGCCACGTGCACTCCCCCTCCTCGTTGTAGAAGTCACAGAACACGGCTGGGAGGAACCACAGACGCACACACAGTTACACACAAAGACAAAGATCCCCCGTGTAGCCTTAACAGACTGTAGGGGCAAGTGCTGTTAGCGAGTACCTACGAAGGCCGGAACGGCACACGAAGGGGGTGGGTGGCCAACACCACGCCCGGCCGCCTTTGTCTCCCCAGTGGCGATGTTTACACATCGCACCAGGTACTCATTTGAGGCTGAGTCGACCTAGGGGAGGCCCAGGACCGGTTCAGGTAATCGCCATCACCGGTGCTGGCCGTGAAGGGGAATCGAACCCGGGTCGCCAGGTTCGTAGAGCAGCGCGCTAACCGCTACACTACCGCTCCCCACAGTTACACACACGCACAACAACAACCGCCATTCGCCACTAAGTGGTGGTGACGTCACCACGACGCTTGGGCCAGGCCATGTGCACCTTGAGGCCACGTGAAGTGTCGAACGCCCGCTGGCAGGAGGTCACGGGGCAGACCCAGGTGCCACGGGTCGACTGAGATGACTGGCTGATGCACCACCTGTGCCCCCTACTGTGCCAACCTGCTGTGCTTTAGCCACCCGGCGCTCCGCTCGTTGTTGTGAGCATCGCTCCACCGCCCTCCATTGTTGTTGGAGGGCGACTGCCTCCAACTGCCCAGTAGCAGCGTCCTTCACGAGCCTCCTCCACAGAGGCCGATCTTGACACCGCTGGTACCAGTCATCAGCAAGTCCACTCAGCTCCAACATCCTCCTGTACCAAATCACTCCATCTTTTGTCTAGCCCATGCCGCGCCCATTTAGCCCCTTCCATCCGGCCGAACAAAAGCTGTTTCGGCATGCGGTGGCTGGGCATGCGGGCTACATGACCCAGCCAACGCAGCCTTGCCTGCCAGAGGAGCCTGGTTAAACCCAGGATGGATCATAGGCAGGTCAGTCTAAATGTTTCTAACCGGCGAAGAGGTTCCATTAGGGGGGGGGGGGTCCACCTTTCGCAAGCGTAGGGAAGGGAGGGAATGATTGTGGCCGAGAAGACCTGAAGCTTCATGCGGAGCGACAGACCAGGTAGCTTCCACACAGCGTTACGCAACCGATGAAAAGATAATGCCACTCGAGTGATTCGGAGTGAGACCTCTGCTGTTAAACTGGAGCCAGTCATAAGCACACTGCCCAGGTATGGGAAACTCTCCACTCTCTCCACAACTGCCCTATCACCAATTTGGAGTTATGGGGGTGGAGTGTCCAATGGTACCAAATACCCAGGCAGGTGCTTAGTTTTGGTGGGGCTGATGGTCAGTCCCCACCTCTCAGTGGCAAGTTCCAGGTTAAGCAGCAGCGCCTCGAACTCCTCCTCCGAGTGAGCGGCAATTACCAGATAATCGGCATACATAACGTGGTTGAGCAATAGGGAGCCATCCCTTGACCGTACCCGGGCATCGATCAGCCTCCCATTGTATCTGTACCAGATGAAATTCCTCCGGTAAGCTATTGAAGGCTTCACGAACTACGTGGTCGAAATAGATGTTAAATAATGTTGGAGCCAGAGGACATCCCTGTCACACACCAAAGTGAACAGGGAATGGCTCCGACTCCTGGCCACTTAGTTTTACCCGAGCCCGCTCACCATCATGAAGGTCCTTATGAGCGTGAGCAGAGGGTCAGGGACTCCAAAAGCACGAAGAACAACCCAGAGCCCAGGCCTACTGATGGTATCATAGGCCTTGACCAGGTCAATAATGCAGAGATGTAGGTCTTGTTGGAATTCCCTACACCTCTGCTGTAGCAGACGGACAGAAAATATGTCATCTGTGCAGGACCACCATTTCCTGAAACCGCATTGGGGCTCTGCAAGCCTCTCCTCAGTGTGCCTGGCAAGGTGATGTTGAATAATCCTTGCCAGGACCTTTCCCGGCACACTGAGGAGTGAGATTCCCCTGTAGGTATTACAGTCTGTGCGGTCCCCTTTCTTAAAGAGGGGGACCACCAGGGCATCTTTCCAATCCTGTGGAACCCGTCCAGTGGTCCAGACTGTTGTTATGATGTCATATAGGGCAGTCTGTGCCACACGCCACCCTCCCTCAGCATTTCGCTTGGGAGATCATCTCTGCCCAGTGCCTTTTCTGGTCTCAGGCTCCGGATCGCCTTCAGTACTTCCTCAACAGATGGCATCTCAGCTAGCCACTCACAGAGAGCGACTTCTTATTCAAATATTTGAGGCACCGCAGCCTAAGCAGGGTCATCCCCACTTTGTCCCATGTTGTTTTCCAGGCTGAGGGATTTCCCCTCCCCCAGGACCTCACAGAAATGCTGAGCAAATCTGCAAACCTGTTCCTGGGGGTCGGAGATTGGATCACCGTTCTTTCCCCTAATGATGGTAATAGGTGTGGCGCTGCAGATTACTTTTTTGATGAAGTTAAAGAGTGATTTGTAATCACGGGCCATTGAGGCAGACTCCATCTCCTCAGCAACATGCAACCACCAACCATCTTTGCAGCGCCTCACGGCTCTCTGAACCTCTGAGCGAAGGCTGAGGTAAGCCTCCTCATTCTCTGACGTGGGATTCTGTAGCCAATGACAGTGGGCCTGTCCCTTTTTCTCAACCATCCTGAACACCTCCTCTGTCAGCCAGGGTCTCTGGGGAGGTCTGGATCGCGTACCCAAAGCAGCCATTGCAGCTGCATGAGTCACAGTCCTAAACCTCGCCCATTTACCCTCGACATCAGGAGGAGTCGGGGACGATGCCAATCCCAGCCGCAAGCGATGATGAAATTCTCGCTTGCAACTTTCATCAGATAACTGAGACCAGGCCACTATGGGTTTGAATTAGATCCTGGGTGTACACCCACCACCGGAGTGGGAGAATGGCAGGCGCATCTTACAGATGACAAATAGATGGTCAGTGGGCAGATCAGCTCCACGGTAGGTCTGGGTGTCAAGGACATGGGCCCGCATCCGCTCTTCCGTCACTATGTAGTCCAGCAGATGTTCTTGCTTGGACCCGGCATGCATCCATGATGTTGTGTGGATGCGCCGATGCCAGAACAGCGTGTTGGTAATTACAAGCCCATGGGCTGCACAACAATCTAGCAGCCTCCTACTGTTGTTATTGAGCTGATCTGGCCCATGTCTTCCAATCACTCCAGACCAGGTGCTAGCATCATGACCAACTCGGGCATCGAAGTCACCCAACAAGATGACTCTGTCCCGAGGGGCCACTTTAGCCAGCACCTGTGACAGGTCATAGAAGGCATCTGACTCATCGGCTTTGCCTGCATCCCTCTACTGATGTTTGTCTTCGGTAGGGGCATAAGTAACCACCACTACCACTCCGCGCCTCTGGTAAATGGGAAGGCGAGCCCAAAGTAGCCTGGGGCTTACAGCTTCCCACACCTCACCGCCACGCTGCCACACCCCCTTAATTCTTTTGATCAGAAGAAGAGCCACTCCCTGTTGTTTGGCAGTCTGCTGCCCCGAATAGAGGACTGTCCACCCCTCATGGTGGCAGGAGCCAGAGCTGGTCCACCGGACCTCCTGAATACCACAGAGATCCAGGCGGTACCGGTCCAGCTCCCCACAGAGGAGTGGCAGCCTCTCCTCCGCAGTGAGCAGTCGAACATTCCACGTGGCCATCCTTAGTGACTTTTTGTTGTTTCACAGTTACATGCACAGTTACACACACATACAGTTACACACACACAGTTACTCACACACATAGTTACAGTTATACCAATACCAATAGCCGCCATTCGCCACTATGAGTGGGTGGGCGAGTGAGTTGGTGAGTAGGTGGGTGAGAGGGAGGGTGAGAAAGTCGGTGAGCCAGTAGGTGAGCGAGTTGGTGAGCGGGCGAGTTGATGAGTGAGTGAGTGGGTGAGTGAGTGTGTGAGTGGGTAGGTTAGCAGGCTGAGTGGGCGGGTGTGTGAGTGGGCAAGTCAGTGAGCCAGTGAGTGAGTCGTTGAGCGAGTGAGGGTGAGTAAATGGATGAGTTGATCAGTGAGTGAGCGGGTGGGCGAGCGAGTGAGCGAGAGGGTGAGTGAGTGTGGGGGGATGGTCAATGGGTGGGGGGGGTGGTGGTGAGTGAGTGGGGATGAGTGAGTGGGGGTGTGGTGAGTGAGTGGGGGGGCGGTGAGTGGGGGGGTCGTGAATGAGTGGGGGGGGGGGGTGGTGAGTGAGTGGGGATGAGTGAGTGGGGGTGTGGTGAGTGAATGGGGGGGCGGTGAGTGGGGGGGTCGTGAATGAGTGGGGGGGGGGGTGAGTGGGGGGGGTGGTGAGTGTGCGAGTAGGTGAGCGAGTGAGGGGGTGGTGAGTGAGTGGGGGAGGTGGTGAGTGAGTGGGGTGGTGGTGAGTGAGTGCGGGGGGGGGATGGTGAGTAAGTGGGGGGGTGGTGAGTAAGTGGGAGGTGGTGAGTGAGTGGTGAGTGAGTGAGTGGCGAGCGAGTGGTGAGTGAGTGAGTGAGCAAGTGAGTGGTGAGTGAGTGAGTGAGTGGTGAGCGAGCGAGTGGTGAGCGAGTGAGGGAGGTGGTGAGTGAGTGGTGAGTGAGTGGTGAGCGAGTGAGTGAGTGGTGAGCGAGTGGTGAGTGAGTGAGTGAGCGAGGGAGGTGGTGAGCGAGTGGTGAGTGAGTGAGTGGTGAGCGAGCGAGCGAGTGAGTGAGTGGTGAGCGAGTGAGTGGTGAGCGAGCGAGTGAGTGGTGAGTGAGTGAGTGAGTGGTGAGCGAGCGAGTGAGTGAGTGAGTGAGTAAGTGGTGAGCGAGCGAGTGGTGAGCGAGCGAGCGAGTGGTGAGCGAGTGTGTGAGTGGTGAGCGAGTGAGTAGGTGAGTGAGTGAGTGAGTGGTGAGCGAGCGAGTGAGTGAGTGAGTGGTGAGCGAGCGAGCGAGTGAGTGAGTGGTGAGTGAGTGGTGAGTGAGTGGTGAGCGAGCCTCACGACACATGTCGGGAGTCCTCCAGTGCACACAGACGCCGTGGTCGCGGCAGGCGCGAGCGTACGCGGCCACGGCAGTGCACACGCACTCGCAGTCGCCGCCGCCGTCGCACGCACACGCGTCACGCACGCACGCCTCCAGGTACGGCACGTGGTACACCTGGGGGGGAGGGGGGAGACACGGGGGGGGGAAGGGGGGGTGGTGGACGCACGGGGGAGAGACACCACGGTGAGACACGGTGACGGGGGTGTGGCGGGGGTGAGTGTGTTGGGGTGGTCGTGGTGG
The DNA here is from genome assembly GCF_048934315.1 of Petromyzon marinus. Classification (NCBI taxonomy): domain Eukaryota; kingdom Metazoa; phylum Chordata; class Hyperoartia; order Petromyzontiformes; family Petromyzontidae; genus Petromyzon; species Petromyzon marinus. Next base: position 164,686 of record NW_027422631.1, read on the forward strand.
GGTGGGCGTGGCGTGTTGGGGTGGGCGTGGTGGGGTGAGAGGGTGAGAGGGTGAGAGGGTGAGAGGGTGACCCTCCCCCCACCCCCCCTCCCACCCTTCCTCCCTCCCCTCCGCCCGTGACCCACCTGTGCGTGGCACTCGGCGAAGGCGTCGCCCCCGATGACCGCGCAGCGTCTCTGCGCCCACACTTGGCGGTAGGGGTTGGCGCGGCACGGATCCATCGCCACCAACGCCGTCGAGCTGGACGAGGAGGATGAGGACGAGGAGGACGACGAGGAGGATGAGGAGGAGGATGAGGAGGATGAGGAGGAGGAGGGAGGCGCCGGGGCGCCGGATCCCCCGCACGGAGCAGCGCGCCAGCCCCTGGCCAGGGCCGTCGGCGAGGCCACCCTGGCGCCATCGCGGCCCACAAAGTCGTCCGAGACGTCGCCGTTGTTGTTGCCGCACAGGCCGCAGACGCGGCCCTGGGTGGGGGGTGGGGTGGGGGGAGTGCAGCGAGTTGGGAGAGGATTGTTATCGTCGGCTCGTCTCTGATCACTGATCCAATCTCTCTCTCTCTGGTTCTCTCTCTCCGGTTCTCTCTCTCCGGTTCTCTCTCTTGCCCCGATCTCTCTCCGGCCGACGCCGACGCCGCCGACGCCGGCGCCGCCGCCGCCGCCCACCTGGTACGACGGCGGCAGGGAGAGGGTCAGGCTGGTCCTGCGGTCCCACGTGAGCGTGAGTCCCACCGCCGTGGACACGACGAGGTAGAGGCCACGTGACACCACGGTGTGACGCCGCTCGGGAGACGCGGCGGGGCCGACGCGAGACGCGGAGTAGTTCCCGTCGTGCAGGTAGATCTCCACGTCCTACAGGGGGGCGCGCGCGGGCACAGCGCACGTGGACACAGCGATGCGGAACGACAAGTTAAGCCCGCAGCCTGTGGTTAGGGCCAGAGCTTGAATTATGGCCCCGGCAAGCGGCCCCAAAGCCTGAGGTAGACCCAAGCGCCGTTGGCTATGCACGGCGTGAAAAGAAGGTCAACCTACGTACAAACGAGGAGCATGATTTAGGCCCAAAGCCTGAATAAGCCCAGACAAGGATCCTGAGTTGGGCCCAGAAAAGGAGCCTGAGTTAGGCCCAAAAAGCCTGAGTTAGGCCCAGACAATGTGCCTGTGGTTAGGGCCAGAGCCCGAGTTAGGCCCAGACAATGTGCCTGTGGTTAGGGCCAGAGCTTGGGTTGGGCCCAGAAAAGGAGCCTGAGTTAGGCCCAAAAAGCCTGAGTTAGGCCCAGACAAGGCGCTTGAGTAAAGGCTCAGAGCCTGAGTTAGGCCCAGGCAAGGCGCTTGAGTAAGACCCAGAGTCTGAGGTGTGCCACATTGCCGCCCTGCACAGGCGCTGCAACTCCCGACTAACAGCACTTTGCCTCAACAGCCTGTTCAGGCTATACGGCGGGATCTTTGTTCAACACGTAGGCTTTTGCGACCAAACGCAGTTAAACTAACTCATTAACCCCCCCCCCCCTCCTTCTGGTCTTCGCACCTGATTGGCTCACAAGTGGCAACATCACATTTATCCCCCGTCTATCTCAGGCCCAGACCAGCATCATTTGGCCGTCGCCTGATGATGTTAGTTGTAATTACCGGTGAAATGTCATGGTACTCGAATTGCAAATGTTGTGGGTTTACTCTCCAACACACAACCGGTTAGTGCCTTACCATAAACTAATTGTCATCTTTTGTTTACGCGACAAACAACACCAGTTGGCTGTGTCAGGCGGTGGCGGGTTTAACGGCACATTTGTATTCACGCGATCTAACCCAACAACCTCTATTGTGGATATTTGCGCGTGTCGTCCGAGTGTGTCTGAGCGTGCCCCAAAGTGACCCTCACCTCCAGAATGATTCTGACTGCCCGGGAGCAAGTGGTCCCAGACGTTCCGCACGGCAAGTTCTCCGTGATGACGCGGAACGTGCCCTGCTGCTGCTGCTGATCCCCGCAGTAATCCTGAGAGACATGCAAACGCATGCAAAGACGCACACACGCGCGCGCGCGAACACGCACGCAGATGCACACACACACACATCGACCTGGATTATATTTCTCAGTCAGACGGGGCCTCAAACACAGATGACAATTCCTGGCAATGCTTGGCTCAGTTCGGCCCAGACACAGACCCTGAGTAAGGCCAGAAACAGAGCCTGAGTTAGGCCCAGATAGTAAATTAGGCCCAGACACGCAGCCTGAGGGTCAGGCCCGGATGAAAAGCTTGAGTTAGGTCCTGGCACACAGCCCAATTACATTCAGCTTTCCAAAAGCAAAAAAGGGTCCCACAGACATAACTGCTCGACCCAAGCCATTAATACTTTGATACTGGTGTAGTGAGACATTTCGTAGGGAGGGGGGGGGCACGTCTTTATTATCCACATGTACCCTAACCACTATACATCAATTCTTCACGCAGTTCATCTTGAGGACCTCTTCCACGTGGTATATCATACGCCTCCCCGTGTTTGCGTGCCTAACCCGACTACGCTCCGGGTCCTCCGGCTATAATATACGATGTGAGACTACCTGACCTGACCCAGCCAAGGTACAGGTCCAACACTGACCTCATCACAGAGCTTCGGCCCTTAAAAGGACGGCGAAGCTAGGGGTTCAGAATCCTACTCTAGCAGCGTCTTCTCTTGCTTCAACTGGTTATCTTCAACTGGTTATCTTCAACTGGTTATCTTCAACTGGTTATCTTCAACTGGTTATCTTCAACTGGTTATCTTCAACTGGTTATCTTCAACTGGTTATCTTCAACTGCTCCGGTCTCCAACTGCTTCGGTTTTTAAACCGCCTGGACCTCTCCAGAAGTTCGCCCTACATCCGTTTCTCAGCCGAGGTGCGGACCCTCAGTGAGGGACGCGGGTGACCCCAGTCCCCCACTGAGGTCCGCATGTCTGCCGTTGCGGGTCAGCGCAGCCGCAGCCACCCAACTGCTTCACGGCTGCCTGTCATTGCCTGCAAGCGCAGCCCATCCATGGCGCTGCACTGCCATTGGCTTGGTGCTGTTCGCCTTTTGGCATCATTCTGTGATCCAACACTGGCGCAGAGACACGGCCACAGAGGTAAGCTGCAGGTCTGGCGCGGGCCAATCGGTTGCAAGGACAAACGCGTACACAGCGATTTGTCAAGGCGCGTTCGTTTTTTTGACCACGACGCGTGGTTGGGCAGGCATGACGCCGCCTTTCAGTCGACAACAACAGCTGTCACCTTAGTCCGGCGTTTGAACATCTTACAACACAACGGGCTAAAGGGCACCCCAGTTCGATGCGTAGGCTTTCGCGACCGATGTCGTTAATTTGTCGTGGGTATATATTAAAAAAAAACAACAACAGCGGCAAAAAAAAATCCCTATTACACTTTTTTCTTTTGATTTAAAGCTTTCGTGACCGCAGTAATTCATATTCTTGGCTCTTTCGGTAAAGTTGCGTTGAAGGGAAACAATAAAATAATAAAAAATATATACATAAAACAATAAAGAATCTCACGACGTTTCGACCACAACACAAAATGGTCATTGACCGTTGTTTTATATATATTTTATTATTTTATTGTTCCCCTTCAACGTGACTTTACCGAAAGGGCTAAGGATATACATTTTTTCAGCGCTAACAAAAGGGCGCCGGTGCCTGCGGCGGTCGGCTCCGAAGCCGAATCGCCCGAGGGCACGGTCCACGTACCGCCGGCTCAGCGAGCCACCCCCCCACACCCCTCACCTGAGCCACGACGAACTCGCAAGAGCCGTCGAGCACGAACTGGCGCCCGTCAAAGGAGCTGTAGTGCCCGTCGCCGAACACGGAGCACGTGGAGAGGCAGGGCTCCTGGCGACGCGCCTGGCAGGCCCACTGGCCCCCACGGCACGTGCTGGGACACACGGACGCACGCACGCACGACAGCAAGAGGCAAAGATCTCCCCCACGCCACCTTCTCGTGTGTGTGGGCGTGTGTACGTGTGTGCGTGTGTGTGTACGTATTAAACGAAACGGTAAGCTCACAACTTGTCATACTTGGTGGTGGTGACGGTGGCGGTGGTGGTGATGATGATGGTGGTGGTTATGTTGGTGATGCAAGCACCACACTCACCACTTCTCACACTTGGTGGTGACGGTGATGGTGATGATGATAATGATGGTGGTGGTGGCGGTGGTGATACAAGCACCACACTCACCACTTCTCACACTTGGTGGTGATGGTGGTGGTGATGGTGATGATGATGATGGTGGTGGTGGCGGTGGTGAAACAAGCACCACACTCACCACTTCTCACACTTGGTGTTGACGGTGGTGGTGATGGTGATGATGATGATGGTGGTGGTGGCGGTGGTGATACAAGCACCACACTCACCACTTCTCACACTTGGTGGTGACGGTGGTGGTGATGGTGATGATGATGATGGTGGTGGTGGTTATGTTGGTGATGCAAGCACCACACTCACCACTTCTCACACTTGGTGGTGATGGTGGTGGTGATGATGATGATGATGATGCAGCACCACCACACTCACCACTTCTCACACTTGGTGGTGACGGTGGTGGTGACGGTGATGACGGTGATGATGATGATGGTGGTGGTAATGATGATGCAGCACCACCACACTCACCACTTTTCACACTTGGTGGTGACGGTGCCGCCGCTGCTGTAGGAGCGGCCGTTGCGGCTGCAGGGGCAATCCCGGGGGGCCACACAGCCCCCCACGCCGTCCGCCAGCAGACCCCGGGGACACCCACAGCCCGGCTCACAGCGGACACTCAGCTAAGCGGAGACACGGGGAGACACGGGGAGACGCGGGGAGACACGGGGAGACACGGAGAGACACGGGGAGACAAGGGGAGACACGGGGAGACACGGGGAGACACGGAGAGACACGGGGAGACACGGGGAGACACGGAGAGACACGGAGAGACACGGGGAGACACGGGGAGACAAGGGGAGACACGGGGAGACACGGGGAGACACGGGGAGACAAGGGGAGACACGGGGAGACACGGGGAGACAAGGAGAGACACCGGGAGACACGGGGAGACACGGTGAGACACGGGGAGACACGGGGAGACACGGGGAGACACGGGGAGACAAGGAGAGACACGGGGAGACACGGAGAAACACGGGGAGACACGGTGAGACACGGGGAGACACGGTGAGACATGGGGAGACACGGAGAGACACGGGGAAACACGGGGAGACGCGGTGAGACACGGGGAGACACGGGGAAACAAGGGGAGACACGGGGAGACACGGTGAGACACGGGGAGACACGGAGAGACACGGGGAGACACGGAGAGACACGGGGAGACACGGGGAGACACGGGGAGACACGGGGAGACAAGGAGAGACACGGGGAGACAAGGAGAGACACGGTGAGACAGGGGGAGACAAGGAGAGACACGGTGAGACAGGGGGAGACACGGAGAGACACGGGGAGACACGGGGAGACACGGAGAGACACGGTGAGACAGGGGGAGACACGGAGAGACACGGTGAGACAGGGGGAGACAAGGAGAGACACGGTGAGACAGGGGGAGACACGGAGAGACACGGGGAGACACGGGGAGACACGGAGAGACACGGTGAGACAGGGGGAGACACGGAGAGACACGGGGAGACACGGGGAGACAAGGAGAGACACGATGAGACAGGGGGAGACACGGAGAGACACGGGGAGACACGGGGAGACACGGAGAGACACGGTGAGACACGGAGAGACACGGGGAGACACGGGGAGACACGGGGAGACACGGAGAGACACAGGAGAGACACGGGGAGACACGGAGAGACACGGGGAGACACGGGGAGACACGGAGAGACACGGTGAGACACGGAGAGACACGGAGAGACACGGGAGACACGGTGAGACACGGGGAGACACGGGGAGACACGGTGAGACACGGAGAGACACGGGGAGACACGGTGAGACACGGGGAGACACGGGGAGACACGGTGAGACATGAGGACATGGGTAGCTGAGTCAGGGAGCCATGGTTGTGGTGATGATGGTGATGTCAGTGACGATGTTGGTGATGTCGGTGACGATGTTGGTGACGTTGGTGATGTTGGTGATGTTGGTGACGATGTTGGTGATGTTGGTGATGATGTTGACGATGATGGTGATGTTGGTGATGTCGGTGATGATGTCGGTGAAGATGGTGACGATGTCGGTGACGATGTTGATGATGCTGACGATGTTGGTGATGATGTTGGTGATGTTGGTGACGATGTTGGTGATGTTGGTGATGATGTTGGTGATGTTGATGATGTCGGTGACGATGTTGACGATGTTGGTGATGTCGGTGACGATGTTGACGATGTTGGTGATGTTGGTGATGATGTTGGTGATGATGTTGGTGATGATGCTGGTGATGTTGACGATGTTAGTGATGATGTTGGTGACGATGTTGGTGACGATGTTGGTGATGATGATGGTGATGATGTTGGTGATATTGGTGATATCGGTGACGATGTCAGTGACGATGTTGGTGATGTTGACGATGTTGGTGACGATGTTGGTGACGATGTTGGTGATGTTGACGATGTTGGTGACCATGTTGACGATGTTGGTGACGATGTTGACGATGTTGGTGACGATGTTGACGATGTTGACGGTGATGTTGGTGATGATGTTGGTGATGTTGGTGATGATGTTGGTGATGTTGACGATGTTGGTGACGATGTTGGTGACGATGTTGGTGACGATGTTGGTGATGATGATGGTGATGATGTTGGTGATATTGGTGATATCGGTGACGATGTCAGTGACGATGTTGGTGATGTTGACGATGTTGGTGACGATGTTGGTGACGATGTTGGTGATGTTGACGATGTTGGTGACCATGTTGACGATGTTGGTGACGATGTTGACGATGTTGGTGACGATGTTGACGATGTTGACGGTGATGTTGGTGATGATGTTGGTGATGTTGGTGATGATGTTGGTGATGTTGACGATGTTGGTGACGATGTTGGTGACGATGTCGTCGATGGTGACGCCGGGCACTCACGCAGGGCGTCTTTGTGATCTTCCCGTGGCACGAGGGGGCACACCCCACTCCCTGTGCCGCTGTCGCCGCCTTCCCCGTGCAGTTGTAGCGCACCAGCGGAGCGGAGCACGTGCCTGTGACGTCACAACAGCCGCCAGCGAGTGGTGACGTCACAACAACGACGTCGTCGTCACGTCGCGGCAAGGTCGCGACGTCACAACAGCCGCCAGCGAGTGGTGACGTCACAACAACCGCCAGCGAGTGGTGACGTCACAACAACCGCCAGCGAGTGGTGACGTCACAACAGCCGCCAGCGAGCTGTGACGTCACAACAACCGCCAGCGAGTAGTGACGTCACAACAACCGCCAGCAAGTAGTGACGTCACAACAACCGCCAGCGAGTGGTGACGTCACAACAACGACGTCGTCGCATCGCGGAAAGGTCACGACGTCACAACAACGACGCCGTGACGTCACAACAACGACACCGTGACGTCACAACAACGACGTCGTGGCCTCAAATCTACGACGTCGTGACGTCACAACAACGCCGTCGTGACGTCACGGCGTTGTCACGGCCATCGCCGCGATGTAATCCGACATAAACTAAACTTAACAACAAATATTTTATATATTCTTGGTTCTTTCGGTAAAGTCACGTTGAAGGGAAACAATAAAATAATAAAATATATAATATATTTACAATAATAAAATATATAATATATTTACAATATATTATAACGAGGGAATGAAACCCGGTGTTTATAAAATAGTGCCCCCATTATTCTTGGTTCTTTCGGTAAAGTCACCACCACGTAGAAGGGAAACAATAAAATAATAAAAATATAAAACAATAAAATTCTCACGACGTTTCGACTGCAACACAAGAAGCAATCATCATCAGGTGTGAAAACCACTTTTTCTCTAATTTTCTTGCTGTGGGTTTCACACCTGATGATGATTGCTTGTGTTGCAGCCGAAACGTCGTGAGAATTTTATTGTTTTATATTTTTATTATTTTATTGTTTCCCTTCTATGTGGTGGTGACTTTACCGAAAGAACCAAGAATAACAATTTTATTGTTTTACAATAATTTTATTGTTTTATATTTTTATTATTTTATTGTTTCCCTTCTACGTGGTGGTGACTTTACCGAAAGAACCAAGAATAATAATTGTATTGTTTAATATTTTTATTATTTTATTGTTTCCCTTCTACGTGGTGGTGACTTTACCGAAAGAACCAAGAAGAATAATTTTATTGTTTTATCTTTTTATTATTTTATTGTTTCCCTTCTAACGTGGCGACTTTACCGAAAGAACCAAGAATATAAATCCCTGCAGTCACGAAAGCTTCACATCGAAACTTAACAACAACTATAAACTAATTCTAGATTTGAAGCTTTCGTGACTGCAAGGATCCATACGTACACATGTGTACGTGTGTACGTGTGTGTGTAGGTGTGTGTGTAGGTGTGTGTGTGTGTGTAGGTGTGTACGTGTGTGTGTAGGTGTGTGTGTAGGTGTGTGTAGGTGTGTGTGTAGGTGTGTGTGTAGGTGTGTACGTGTGTGTGTGTAGGTGTGTGTGTAGGTGTGTGTGTAGGTATGTACGTGTGTGTGTAGGTGTGTGTGTAGGTGTGTAGGTGTGTGTGTAGGTGTGTGTGTAGGTGTGTGTGTAGGTGTGTACGTGTGTGTGTAGGTGTGTAGGTGTGTGTGTAGGTGTGTGTGTAGGTGTGTGTGTAGGTGTGTGTGTAGGTGTGTGTGTAGGTGTATGTGTAGGTGTGTAGGTGTGTGTGGTGTGTAGGTGTGTGTGTGTAGGTGTGTAGGTGTGTGTGTGTAGGTGTGTAGGTGTGTGTGTAGGTGTGTACGTGTGTAGGTGTGTGTAGGTGTGTACGTGTGTAGGTGTGCGTGTGTGTAGGTGTGTGTGTGTGTAGGTGTGTGTGTAGGTGTGTGTGTAGGTGTGTAGGTGTGTGTGTGTAGGTGTGTAGGTGTGTGTGTAGGTGTGTGCGTAGGTGTATACGTGTGTAGGTGTGCGTGTGTGTAGGTATGTGTAGGTGTGTGTAGGTGTGTGTGTAGGTGTGTGTGTAGGTGTGTGTGTAGGTGTATGTGTAGGTGTGTAGGTGTGTGTGTAGGTGTGTGTGTGTAGGTGTGTAGGTGTGTGTGTGTAGGTGTGTGTGTAGGTGTGTAGGTGTGTGTGTGTAGGTGTGTAGGTGTGTGTGTAGGTGTGTGTAGGTGTGTACGTGTGTAGGTGTGTGTGTAGGTGTGTGTGTGTGTAGGTGTGTGTGTGTAGGTGTGTAGGTGTGTGTAGGTGTGGAGGTGTGTGTGTGTAGGTGTGTGTGTGTGTGCGTGTGGGGAGCGGTAGTGTAGCGGTTAGCGCGCTGCGCTATGAACCTGGCGACCCGGGTTCGATTCCCACTCACGGCCAACACCAGTGACGATTATCTGAACCGGTCCCGGGCCTCCGCTAGGTCGACTCAGCCTCAAATGAGTACCTGGTGTGGTGTGTAAACATTGCCACTAGGGAGACAAAGGCGGTCGGGCATGGTGCTGGCCACCCACCCCCTCGTGTACCGTTCCGGCCTTCATAGGTGCTCGCTAACAGCACTTGCCCCTACAGTCTGTTAAGGCTATATGGGGGATCTTTGTCTTTGTGTGTGCGTGTATACGTGTGTGTACGTGTTTGTGTGTGCGTGTGTAGGTGTGTGTGTAGGTGTGTAGGTGTGTGTGTGTGTGTGCATGTGTGTGCATGTGTGTGTACGTGTGTGTACGTGTGTGTGCGTGTGTGTGTAGGTGTGTAGGTGTGTGCGTGTGTGTGTGAGTGCCTGTACCGCACGTCCTCACCGTTGTCCACCTGTGCAGGTCTCTCACAATCGAGCACCCCGTTCTGACACGTGCTGCGCACACACAGCACACACGTAACACGTTAACTACACACTAACTACACACTAACTACACACTAACACAACACGTTAACTACACACTAACACAGCACGTTAACTACACACTAACTACACACTAACACAGCACGTTAACTACACACTAACTACACACTAACACCGCACACTAACTACACACTAACACAACACGTTAACTACACACTAACTACACACTAACACAACACTAACACAGCACGTGCTGCGCACACACAGCACACACGCAACACGTTAACTACACACTAACTACACACTAACACAACACGCTAACTACACACTAACACAACACACTAACTATACACTAACACAACACACTAACTACACACTAACACAACACGTTAACTACACACTAGCTACACACTAAGTACACACTAACTACACACTAACACAGCACGTTAACTACACACTAACAAAACACACTAACTACACACTAACACAACACGTTAACTACACACTAACACAACACTAACACAACACGTTAACTACACACTAACACAACACTCTAACTACACGTTAACTACACAAACACAGCACATTAACTGCACACTAACACAGCACGTTAACTACACACTAATACAACCTTAACACAACACGTTAACTACACACTAACACAACACGCTAACTACACCCTAACACAACACTAACACAGCACGCTAACTACACACTAACACAACACGCTAACTACACGTTAACTACACACTAACACAGCACGTTAACTGCACACTAACAGAGCACATTAACTACACATTAACACAACACACTAACTACATGTTAACCACACACTAACACAACATGTTAACTACACAATAACACAACACGCTAACTATAACACAGCACGCTAACTACACACTAACACAACACGCTAACACAACACGCTAACTACACACTAACTACACACTAACACAACACGTTAACTACACACTAGCTACACACTAAGTACACACTAACTACACACGAACACAGCACGTTAACTACACACTAACAAAACACACTAACTACACACTAACACAACACGTTAACTACACACTAACACAACACTAACACAACACGTTAACTACACACTAACACAACACTCTAACTACACGTTAACTACACAAACACAGCACATTAACTGCACACCAACACAGCACGTTAACTACACACTAACACAACACTAACACAGCACGCTAACTACACACTAACACAACACGCTAACTACACGTTAACAACACACTAACACAGCACGCTAACTACACACTAACACAACACGTTAACTACACACTAATACAGCACGTTAACTGCACACTAACAGAGGACATTAACTACACATTAACACAACACACTAACTATACGTTAACCACACACTAACACAACATGTTAACTACACAATAACACAACACGCTAACTATAACACAGCACGCTAACTACACACTAACACAACACGCTAACACAACACACTAACTACACACTAACACAGCACGCTAACTACACACTAACACAACACGCTAACTACACACTAACACAACACGCTAACACAACACTAACACAACACCCTAACTACACGTTAACTACACACTAACACACACAGCATGCTAATTACACACAAAGACAACACTAACACAACACTAACACAACACGCTAACTACACACTAACACAACACACTAAACGCTAACTACACACTAACTACACACAAACACAACACGCTAACTACACACTAACACAACACGCTAACTACACACTAACACAACACGCTAACTACACACTAACACAACACACTAACACAACACACTAACTACACACTAACACAACACACTAACTACACACTAACACAACACACTAACACAACACGCTAACTACACACTAACTACACACAAACACAACACACTAACACAACACTAACACAACACGTTAACTACACACTAACACAGCACGCTAACTACACACTAACTACACACTAACACAACACGCTAACTACACACTAACACAACACTAACTACACAGTAACTACACGCTAACTACACACTAACACAGCACGCTAACTACACACTAACTACACACTAACACAACACGCTAACTACACACTAACTACACACAAACACAACACACTAACACAACACTAACACAACACGTTAACTACACACTAACACAGCACGCTAACTACACACTAACTACACACTAACACAACACGCTAACTACACACTAACACAACACTAACTACACAGTAACTACACGCTAACTACACACTAACACAGCACGCTAACACTACACACTAAGACAACACACTAACACAACACACAACACGCTAACTACACACTAACACAACACTAACACAACACGCTAACTACACACTAACACAACACGCTAACACAACACTAACACAACACGCTAACTACACACTAACACAACACACTAACACAACACGTTAACTACACACTAACACAACACTAACAACACTAACTACACACTAACTACACACTAACACAACACGCTAACTACACACTAACACAACACTAACTACACAGTAACTACACGCTTACTACACACTAACACAACACGCTAACACAACACTAACACAACACGCTAACTACACACTAACACAACACTAACACAACACGCTAACACAACACTAACACAACACGCTAACTACACACTAACTACACACTAACACAACACACTAACACAACACGCTAACACAACACGTTAACTACACACTAACACAACACACTAACACAACACGTTAACTAGACACTAACACAACACGCTAACTACACACTAACATAACATTAACTACACACTAACACAACACACTAACACAACACGCTAACTACACACTAACACAACACTAACACAACACGTTAACTACACACTAACACAACACTCTAACTACACGTTAACTACACAAACACAGCACATTAACTGCACACTAACACAGCACGTTAACTACACACTAATACAACCTTAACACAGCACGCCAACTACACACTAACACAACACGCTAACTACACACTAACACAACACTAACACAGCACGCTAACTACACACTAACACAACACGCTAACTACACGTTAACTACACACTAACACAGCACGTTAACTGCACACTAACAGAGCACATTAACTACACATTAACACAACACACTAACTACATGTTAACCACACACTAACACAACATGTTAACTACACAATAACACAACACGCTAACTATAACACAGCACGCTAACTACACACTAACACAACACGCTAACACAACACGCTAACTACACACTAACTACACACTAACACAACACGTTAACTACACACTAGCTACACACTAAGTACACACTAACTACACACTAACACAGCACGTTAACTACACACTAACAAAACACACTAACTACACACTAACACAACACGTTAACTACACACTAACACAACACTAACACAACACGTTAACTACACACTAACACAACACTCTAACTACACGTTAACTACACAAACACAGCACATTAACTGCACACCAACACAGCACGTTAACTACACACTAACACAACACTAACACAGCACGCTAACTACACACTAACACAACACGCTAACTACACGTTAACTACACACTAACACAGCACGCTAACTACACACTAACACAACACGTTAACTACACACTAATACAGCACGTTAACTGCACACTAACAGAGGACATTAACTACACATTAACACAACACACTAACTATACGTTAACCACACACTAACACAACATGTTAACTACACAATAACACAACACGCTAACTATACACAGCACGCTAACTACACACTAACACAACATGCTAACACAACACACTAACTACACACTAACACAGCACGCTAACTACACACTAACACAACACGCTAACTACACACTAACACAACACGCTAACACAACACTAACACAACACCCTAACTACACGTTAACTACACACTAACACAACACGCTAACTACACACTAACTACACACTAACACAACACGCTAACTACACACTAACACAGCATGCTAATTACACACAAAGACAACACTAACACAACACTAACACAACACACTAACTACACACTAACACAACACACTAAACGCTAACTACACACTAACTACACACAAACACAACACGCTAACTACACACTAACACAACACGCTAACTACACACTAACACAACACGCTAACTACACACTAACACAACACACTAACACAACACACTAACTACACACAAACACAACACACTAACTACACACTAACACAACACACTAACACAACACGCTAACTACACACTAACTACACACAAACACAACACACTAACACAACACTAACACAACACGTTAACTACACACTAACACAGCACGCTAACTACACACTAACTACACACTAACACAACACGCTAACTACACACTAACACAACACTAACTACACAGTAACTACACGCTAACTACACACTAACACAGCACGCTAACACTACACACTAAGACAACACACTAACACAACACACTAACACAACACGCTAACTACACACTAACACAACACTAACACAACACGCTAACTACACACTAACACAACACGCTAACACAACACTAACACAACACGCTAACTACACACTAACACAACACACTAACACAACACGTTAACTACACACTAACACAACACTAACAACACTAACTACACACTAACTACACACTAACACAACACGCTAACTACACACTAACACAACACTAACTACACAGTAACTACACGCTTACTACACACTAACACAACACGCTAACACAACACTAACACAACACGCTAACTACACACTAACACAACACTAACACAACACGCTAACACAACACTAACACAACACGCTAACTACACACTAACACAACACTAACTACACACTAACACAACACACTAACACAACACGCTAACACAACACGTTAACTACACACTAACACAACACACTAACACAACACGTTAACTAGACACTAACACAACACGCTAACTACACACTAACACAACACTAACTACACACTAACACAACACACTAACACAACACGCTAACTACACACTAACACAACACGTTAACTACACACTAACACAACACACTAACACAACACGTTAACTACACACTAACACAACACGCTAACTACTCACTAACATAACACGTTAACTACACACTGACACAACACACTAACACAACACGTTAACTACACACTAACACAACACGCTAACACAACACACTAACACAACACTAACACACTAACACAACACACTAACACAACACACTAACACAACACACTAACACAACACACTAACTACACACTAACACAACACGCTAACTACACACTAACTACACACTAGCACAACACGCTAACTACACCCTAACACAGCACGCTAACTACACACAAACACAACACTAACACCACACTAACACAACACGATAACTACACACTAACACAACACACTACACGCTAACTACACACTAACTACACACAAACACAACACGCTAATTACACACTAACACAACACGCTAAATACACACTAACACAACACACTAACTACACACTAACACAACACACTAACACAACACACTAACTACACACTAACACAACACACTAACTACACACTAACACAACACACTAACACAACACACTAACACAACACACTAACACAACACACTAACACAACACACTAACACAACACACTAACACAACACACTAACACAACACACTAACACAACACACTAACACAACACACCAACACAACACACTAACACAACACACTAACACAACACACTAACACAACACTAACACAACACACTAACACAACACTAACACAACACACTAACACACACTAACACAACACACTAACACAACACTAACACAACACACTAACACAACACACTAACACAACACACTAACACAACACACACTAACACACACTAACACAACACACTACCTACACAACACACAAACACACACTAACACAACACACTAACACAACACACTACCTACACAACACACTAACACAACACTAACACACTAACACAACACACTAACACAACACTAACACAACACACACTAACACAACACACTAACACAACACACTAACACAACCCACTAACACAACACACTAACACAACACACTAACACAACACACTAACTCAACACACTAACACAACACACTAACACAACACTAACACAACACACTAACACAACACACTAACACAACACACTAACACAACACTAACACAACACACTAACACAACACACACTAACACAACACACACTAACACAACACACTAACACAACACACTAACACAACACCCTAACTACACGTTAACTACACACTAACACAACACGCTAACTACACACTAACTACACACTAACACAACACGCTAACTACACACTAACACAGCATGCTAATTACACACAAAGACAACACTAACACAACACTAACACAACACACTAACTACACACTAACACAACACACTAAACGCTAACTACACACTAACTACACACAAACACAACACGCTAACTACACACTAACACAACACGCTAACTACACACTAACACAACACGCTAACTACACACTAACACAACACACTAACACAACACACTAACTACACACTAACACAACACACTAACTACACACTAACACAACACACTAACACAACACGCTAACTACACACTAACTACACACAAACACAACACACTAACACAACACTAACACAACACGTTAACTACACACTAACACAGCACGCTAACTACACACTAACTACACACTAACACAACACGCTAACTACACACTAACACAACACTAACTACACAGTAACTACACGCTAACTACACACTAACACAGCACGCTAACACTACACACTAAGACAACACACTAACACAACACGCTAACACAACACGTTAACTACACACTAACACAACACTAACACAACACGCTAACTACACACTAACACAACACGCTAACACAACACTAACACAACACGCTAACTACACACTAACACAACACACTAACACAACACGTTAACTACACACTAACACAACACTAACAACACTAACTACACACTAACTACACACTAACACAACACGCTAACTACACACTAACACAACACTAACTACACAGTAACTACACGCTTACTACACACTAACACAACACGCTAACACAACACTAACACAACACGCTAACTACACACTAACACAACACTAACACAACACGCTAACACAACACTAACACAACACGCTAACTACACACTAACACAACACTAACTACACACTAACACAACACACTAACACAACACGCTAACACAACACGTTAACTACACACTAACACAACACACTAACACAACACGTTAACTAGACACTAACACAACACGCTAACTACACACTAACACAACACTAACTACACACTAACACAACACACTAACACAACACGCTAACTACACACTAACACAACACGTTAACTACACACTAACACAACACACTAACACAACACGTTAACTACACACTAACACAACACGCTAACTACTCACTAACATAACACGTTAACTACACACTGACACAACACACTAACACAACACGTTAACTACACACTAACACAACACGCTAACACAACACACTAACACAACACTAACACACTAACACAACACACTAACACAACACACTAACACAACACACTAACACAACACACTAACTACACACTAACACAACACGCTAACTACACACTAACTACACACTAGCACAACACGCTAACTACACCCTAACACAGCACGCTAACTACACACAAACACAACACTAACACCACACTAACACAACACGATAACTACACACTAACACAACACACTACACGCTAACTACACACTAACTACACACAAACACAACACGCTAATTACACACTAACACAACACGCTAAATACACACTAACACAACACACTAACTACACACTAACACAACACACTAACACAACACACTAACTACACACTAACACAACACACTAACTACACACTAACACAACACACTAACACAACACAACACACTAACTACACACTAACAACACACTAACAACACACTAACACAACACACTAACACAATACACTAACACAACACGCTAGCTACACACTAACACAACACGCTAACTACACACTAACACAACAAGCTAACTACACGCTAACTACACACTACCACAACACTAACACAGCACGTTAACTACACATTAACACAACACTAACACAACACGATAACTACACACTAACACAACACGTTAACTACACACTAACACAGCACGCTAACTACACACTAACTACACACTAACACAACACGCTAACTACACACTAACACAACACTAACGACACACTAACACAACACGTTAACTACACACTAACACAACACGCTAACACAACACACTAACACAACACGCTAACACAACACACTAACACAACACTAACACAACACACTAACACAACACTACCACAACACACTAACACAACACGCTAACTACACAACACGCTAACGCAACACACTAACATAACACACTAACACAACACTAACACAACACACTAACACAACACGTTAACTACACAACACACTAACACAACACACTAACACAACACACTAACACAACACACTAACACAACACACTAACACAACACACTAACTACACAACACACTAACACAACACACTAACACAACACTACCACTAACACAACACACTAACACAACACTAACACAACACACAAACACACACTAACACAACACACTAACACAACACACTAACACAACACACACTAACACAACACACACTAACACAACACGCTAACACAACACACTAACACAACACACACTAACACAACACACAAACACAACACACTAACTACACAACACACACTAACACACACTAACACAACACACTAACACAACACAACACACTAACACAACACACTAAGACAACACACACTAACACAACACACTAACACAACACAACACACACTAACACACACTAACACAACACACTAACTACACAACACACTTACAACACAACACACTAACACAACACTAACACTAACACAACACACTAACACAACACTAACACAACACACAAACACACACTAACACAACACTAACACAACACGCTAACACAACACTAACACAACACGCTAACTACACACTAACACAACACTAACTACACACTAACACAACACACTAACACAACACGCTAACACAACACGTTAACTACACACTAACACAACACACTAACACAACACGTTAACTAGACACTAACACAACACGCTAACTACACACTAACACAACACTAACTACACACTAACACAACACACTAACACAACACGCTAACTACACACTAACACAACACGTTAACTACACACTAACACAACACACTAACACAACACGTTAACTACACACTAACACAACACGCTAACTACTCACTAACATAACACGTTAACTACACACTGACACAACACACTAACACAACACGTTAACTACACACTAACACAACACGCTAACACAACACACTAACACAACACTAACACACTAACACAACACACTAACACAACACACTAACACAACACACTAACTACACACTAACACAACACGCTAACTACACACTAACTACACACTAGCACAACACGCTAACTACACCCTAACACAGCACGCTAACTACACACAAACACAACACTAACACCACACTAACACAACACGATAACTACACACTAACACAACACACTACACGCTAACTACACACTAACTACACACAAACACAACACGCTAATTACACACTAACACAACACGCTAAATACACACTAACACAACACACTAACTACACACTAACACAACACACTAACACAACACACTAACTACACACTAACACAACACACTAACTACACACTAACACAACACACTAACACAACACAACACACTAACTACACACTAACAACACACTAACAACACACTAACACAACACACTAACACAATACACTAACACAACACGCTAGCTACACACTAACACAACACGCTAACTACACACTAACACAACAAGCTAACTACACGCTAACTACACACTAACACAACACTAACACAGCACGTTAACTACACATTAACACAACACTAACACAACACGATAACTACACACTAACACAACACGTTAACTACACACTAACACAGCACGCTAACTACACACTAACTACACACTAACACAACATGCTAACTACACACTAACACAACACTAACGACACACTAACACAACACGTTAACTACACACTAACACAACACGCTAACACAACACACTAACACAACACGCTAACACAACACACTAACACAACACTAACACAACACACTAACACAACACTACCACAACACACTAACACAACACGCTAACTACACAACACGCTAACGCAACACACTAACATAACACACTAACACAACACTAACACAACACACTAACACAACACGTTAACTACACAACACACTAACACAACACACTAACACAACACACTAACACAACACACACTAACACAACACACTAACACAACACACTAACTACACAACACACTAACACAACACACTAACACAACACTAACACTAACACAACACACTAACACAACACTAACACAACACACAAACACACACTAACACAACACACTAACACAACACACTAACACAACACACACTAACACAACACACACTAACACAACACGCTAACACAACACACTAACACAACACACACTAACACAACACACAAACACAACACACTAACTACACAACACACACTAACACACACTAACACAACACACCAACACAACACAACACACTAACACAACACACTAAGACAACACACACTAACACAACACACTAACACAACACACTAACACAACACAACACACACTAACACACACTAACACAACACACTAACTACACAACACACTTACAACACAACACACTAACACAACACTAACACTAACACAACACACTAACACAACACTAACACAACACACAAACACACACTAACACAACACTAACACAACACGCTAACACAACACTAACACAACACGCTAACACAACACTAACTACACACTAACACAACACACTAACACAACACGCTAACACAACACGTTAACTACACACTAACACAACACACTAACACAACACGTTAACTAGACACTAACACAACATGCTAACTACACACTAACACAACACTAACTACACACTAACACAACACACTAACACAACACGCTAACTACACACTAACACAACACGTTAACTACACACTAACACAACACACTAACACAACACGTTAACTACACACTAACACAACACGCTAACTACTCACTAACATAACACGTTAACTACACACTGACACAACACACTAACACAACACGTTAACTACACACTAACACAACACGCTAACACAACACACTAACACAACACTAACACACTAACACAACACACTAACACAACACACTAACACAACACACTAACACAACACACTAACTACACACTAACACAACACGCTAACTACACACTAACTACACACTAGCACAACACGCTAACTACACCCTAACACAGCACGCTAACTACACACAAACACAACACTAACACCACACTAACACAACACGATAACTACACACTAACACAACACACTACACGCTAACTACACACTAACTACACACAAACACAACACGCTAATTACACACTAACACAACACGCTAAATACACACTAACACAACACACTAACTACACACTAACACAACACACTAACACAACACACTAACTACACACTAACACAACACACTAACTACACACTAACACAACACACTAACACAACACAACACACTAACTACACACTAACAACACACTAACAACACACTAACACAACACACTAACACAATACACTAACACAACACGCTAGCTACACACTAACACAACACGCTAACTACACACTAACACAACAAGCTAACTACACGCTAACTACACACTAACACAACACTAACACAGCACGTTAACTACACATTAACACAACACTAACACAACACGATAACCACACACTAACACAACACGTTAACTACACACTAACACAGCACGCTAACTACACACTAACTACACACTAACACAACACGCTAACTACACGCTAACACAACACTAACGACACACTAACACAACACGTTAACTACACACTAACACAACACGCTAACACAACACACTAACACAACACGCTAACACAACACACTAACACAACACTAACACAACACACTAACACAACACTACCACAACACACTAACACAACACGCTAACTACACAACACGCTAACGCAACACACTAACATAACACACTAACACAACACTAACACAACACACTAACACAACACGTTAACTACACAACACACTAACACAACACACTAACACAACACACTAACACAACACACTAACACAACACACACTAACACAACACACTAACACAACACACTAACTACACAACACACGAACACAACACACTAACACAACACTAACACTAACACAACACACTAACACAACACTAACACAACACACAAACACACACTAACACAACACACTAACACAACACACTAACACAACACACACTAACACAACACACACTAACACAACACGCTAACACAACACACACTAACACAACACACAAACACAACACACTAACTACACAACACACACTAACACACACTAACACAACACACTAACACAACACAACACACTAACACAACACACTAAGACAACACACACTAACACAACACACTAACACAACACACTAACACAACACAACACACACTAACACACACTAACACAACACACTAACTACACAACACACTTACAACACAACACACTAACACAACACTAACACTAACACAACACACTAACACAACACTAACACAACACACAAACACACACTAACACAACACACTAACACAACACACTAACACAACACACACTAACACAACACACACTAACACAACACGCTAACACAACACACTAACACAACACACACTAACACAACACACAAACACAACACACTAACTACACAACACACACTAACACACACTAACACAACACACTAACACAACACTAACACTAACACAACACTAACACAACACTAACACAACACACACTAACACAACACACTAACGCAACACAACACACTAACACACACTAACACAACACTAACACAACACTAACACAACACTAACACAACACTAACACAACACACACTAACACAACACACACTAACACAACACACTAAGACAACACACACTAACACAACACACTAACACAACACACTAACACAACACAACACACACTAACACACACTAACACAACACACTAACTACACAACACACTTACAACACAACACACTAACACAACACACTAACACAACACACTAACACAACACACTAACACAACACACTAACACACACTAACACAACACACTAACACAACACACTAACACAACACACTAACACAACACACTAACACAACACACTAACACAACACTAACACAACACACTACCTACACAACACACTAACACAACACTAACACAACACACTAACACAACACAACACACTAACACACCACTAACACAACACTAACACAACGCACTAACACAACACAACACACTAACACAACACTAACACAACACACTAACACAACACAACACACTAACACAACACACTAACACAACACGTGTGTGTGTGTGTGTACGCTACCACAGGGCGCCCCCCAGCCTGACGGCCTGCCCGCTGGGCAGGCTGCGTCCCGACGCCCCCACGCAGGGGCAGCGGCTGGGGGGGACGCACTGCCCCTGGGGCTCTTCGTAGCTGCCTTGGGCGCACACGCAGCCCTCCAGCCCCACCACGGCAGTGGAGGTGGAGGAGGAGGAGCCGCAGCCGAAGCCACGCCCCTGAGCAGCCCAGGCCGCCGCTGCCGTCCCCTCGCCGCTGCCGCCGCGCGCGAGCGACGCGCACGTGCGGTTGGCGCACGCGGCAGTCGCGCGGTAGGAGAAGACGCGGCCCGGAGCGCATGACGTCGTCGCCTTGTCTGGTGGGGGAGGGGGGAGGGGGAGGGGCATGGGCAGGGGGAGGAGTTAGTGGCCTTGTCTGGTGGGGGTGGGGCAGGGGGAGGGGTTAGTGGCCTTGTCTGGTGGGGGGAGGGGCAGGGGGAGGGGTTAGTGGCCTTGTCTGGTGGGGGGGTGGGGGGAGGGGCAAGGGGAGGGGTTAGTGGCCTTGTCTGGTGGGGGGAGGGGCAGGGGGAGGGGTTAGTGGCCTTGTCTGGTGAAAGCAGGGGAGAGGGGTTAGTGGACAATGTCAGCACGGGCACCGCTACCCACCACCACCACCACCCACCACCACTGGTACCCACCACCACTACCCACTAGTACCCACCACCACCCACCACCACCACCCACCACCACCCACCACCACCACCACCCATCACCACCACCCACCACCAGCCACCACCACCCACCACCACCACCAGCCACCACCACCCACCACCACCACCCACCACCACCACCCACCACCACCACCCACCACCACCCACCACCACCACCCACCACCACCACCACCCACCACCACCACCCACCACCACCCACCACCACCACCCACCACCACCACCCACCACCACCACCCACCACCACCACCACTACCCACCACACACGGGCACGAGTGAGCGCCACGCATCCACGGTGCGTCCGGCGAGGGCGCAGGCCTGCACGTAGGAGGCGAGGGCCGAGCAGAGCGATGCAGCCGCATCCTGGCCGGTGCAAACCTCGTAGCGGCACGCCTGTCACACACACACACAGATACATATACATGTACATACACACATACACACACATACACATAGACACACACACATACACACACATACACAGACACACACAGACATACACACACACATACACACAGATACACACAGATACACACAAACACACACACTCACACACACATATATACACACACACTCACACACACATACATACACACAAACATACACACACAGACACACAGACACACACACAGACACACACACAGACACACACACAGACACACACATACAGACACACACACAGATACACACAGACATACATACACACAGTGGGTGGGTGAGTGTGTGGGTGAGTGAGTGGATGAGTGAGTGAGTGGGTTGGTGAGTGAGGTGGTGGGTGAGTGAGTGGGTGAGTGAGTGAGTGGATCAGTGAGTGAGTGGGTGAGTGGGTGGGTGAGTGGGTGAGTAGGTGTGTGGGTGTGTGTGGGTCTGTGTGTGTGTGTGCGCGCGCAGTGGATGTGTGTGTGTGGGTCTGTGTGTGTGGGTCTGTGTGTGCGGTGTGTGTGTGTGGGTCTGTGTGTGTGTGTCTGTGTGTATGTGTGTGTGTCTGTATGTGTGTGTGTCTGTGTGTGTGTGTGCGGAGTGGATGTGTGTGTGTGTCTGTGTGTGTCTGTGTGTATGTCTAAGTGTGTGTGTGTGCGGAGTGGATGTGTGTGTGTGTGTGTGCAGAGTGGATGTGTGTGTGGGTGTGTGTGTGTGCAGAGTGGATGTGTGTGTGTGTGTGCGGAGTGGATGTGTGTGTGTGTGTGTGTCTGTGAAAAGCCACTACGGGTGGCCACGTGGAATGTTCGAACGCTCACTGCAGAGGAGAGGCTGCCACTCCTCTGTCGGGAGCTGGACCGGTACCGCCTGGATCTATGCGGCATTCAGGAGGTCCGGTGGACCGGCTCTGGCTCCTGCCACCATGAGGGGTGGACAGTCCTCTACTCGGGGCAGCAGACTGCCAAACAACAGGGTGTGGGTCTTCTTTTGAACAAAAGAATGAAGGGGGCGTGGGAGCGTGGCGGTGAGGTGTGGGAAGCTGTAAGCCCCAGGCTACTTTGGGCTCGCCTTCCCATCAACCGGAGGCGAGGAATGGTGGTCGTGGTTACTTATGCCCCCACCGAAGATGAACATCCGTGGAGGGATGCAGGCAAAGCCGATGAGTCAGATGCCTTCTATGACCTCCTTTCACAGGTGCTGGCTAAAGTGGCCCCTCGGGATAGAGTCATCATGTTGGGTGACTTCAATGCCCGAGTTGGTCATGATACTGGCACCTGGTCTGGAGTGATTGGAGGGCATGGGCCAGATCAGCTCAATAACAACGGTAGGAGGCTGCTAGATTTTTGTGCAGCCCATGGGCTTGTAATTACCAACACGCTGTTCCGGCATCGGCGCATCCACACAACATCATGGATGCATGCCGGGTCCAAGCAAGAACATCTGCTGGACTACATAGTGACGGACCAGCGAATGCGAGCCCATGTCCTTGACACCAGGACCTACCGTGGAGCTGATCTGCCCTCTGACCATCGACTAGTCATCTGTAAGATGCGCCTGCCATTCTTCCACTCCGGTGGTGGGTGTACACCCAGGACCCCATTCCAACCTAAAGTGGCCTGGTCTCAGTTATCTGATGAAAGTTGCAAGCGAGAATTTCATCATCGCTTGCAGCTGGGATTGGCATCGTCCCCGACTCCTCCTGATGTCGAGGGTAAATGGGCGAGGTTTAGGACTGTGACTCATGCAGCTGCAATGGCTGCTTTGGGTACGCGGTCCAGACCTCCCCAGACACCCTGGATGACAGAGGAGTTGTTCAGGATGGTTGAGAAAAAGCGACAGGCCCACTGTCATCGGCTACAGAACCCCACGTCAGAGAATGAGGAGGCTTACCGCAGCCTTCGCTCGGAGGTTCGGAGAGCCGTGAGGCGCTGCAAGGATGGGTGGTGGTCGCGGGTTGCTGAGGAGATGGAGTCTGCCTCAGTGGCCCGTGATCACAAATCGCTATTTAACTCCATCAAAAAAGTAACCTGCAGCGCCACACCTATTACCATCATTAGGGGAAAAAACGGTGATCCAATTTCCGACCCCCAGGAACAGGTTCGCAGATTTGCTGAGCATTTCTGTGAGGTCCTGGGGGAGGGAAAATCCCACAGCCAGGAAAACATCGTGGCACAAAGTGAGGATGACCCTGCTGAGGCTGCGGTGCCTCAAATATTGGATGAAGTCACCCCCTGTGAGTGGCTGGCTGAGGTGCCATCTGCTGAGGAAGTATTGAAGGCGATACGGAGTCTGAGACCAGGAAAGGCAGCGGGCAGAGATGATCTCCCAAGCGAAATGCTGAGGGAGGGTGGCGTTTGTGCACAGACTGCCCTATATGACATCATAACAACAGTCTGGACCACTGGACGGGTTCCGCAGGATTGGAAGGATGCCCTGGTGGTCCCCCTTTTTAAGAAGGGGGACCGCACAGACTGTAACAACTACAGGGGCATCTCACTCCTCAGTGTGCCGGGAAAGGTCCTGGCAAGGATTATTCAGCATCGCCTTGCCAGGCACGCTGAGGAGAGGCTTGCGGAGCCCCAATGCGGTTTCAGGAAAGGGCGGTCCTGCACAGATGCCATATTTTCTGTCCGTCTGCTACAGCAGAGGTGTAGGGAATTCCAACAAGACCTACATCTCTGCTTTATTGACCTGGTCAAGGCCTATGATACCATCAGTAGGCCTGGGCTCTGGGTCGTTCTTCGTGCTTTTGGAGTACCTGACCCTCTGCTCACGATCATTAAGGACCTTCATGATGGTGAGCGGGCCCGGGTAAAACTACGTGGCCGGGAGTCAGAGCCATTCCCTGTACACCTTGGGGTGCGACAGGGATGTCCTCTGGCTCCCACATTATTTAACATCTATTTTGACCACGTAGTTCGTGAAGCCTTCAATAGCTGTACCGGGGGAATCTCCATATGGTACAGATATAATGGGAGGCTAATCGATGCCCGGGTGCGGTCAAGGGATGGCTCCCTATTGCTCAACCACGTTATGTATGCTGATGACTTGGTAATAGCTGCTCAGTCAGAGGAGGAGTTGGAGACGCTGCTGCTGAGACTGGAGCGTGCCACTAAGAGGTGGGGCCTTACCATCAGCCCCACCAAAACTAAGCACCTGCCTGGGTATTTTGTACCATCGGACACTCCACCCCCACAACTCCCAATCGGTGATGGGGCAGTTGTGGAGAGAGTGGAGAGTTTCCCATACCTGGGCAGTGTGCTTATGACTGGCTCCAGTTTAACAGCAGAGGTCTCACTCCGAATCAGTCGAGCGGCAATATCTTTTCATCGGTTGCGTAACGCTGTGTGGAAGCTACCTGGTCTGTCGCTCCGCACTAAGCTTCAGGTCTTCTCGGCCACGGTCATTCCCTCCCTTCTCTACGCTTGCGAAACGTGGACCCCCCTAATGGAACATCTTCGCCGGTTAGAAACATTTAGGCTGACCTGCCTACGATCCATCCTGGGTTTAACCAGACTGGATTGTGTGAGGAGCTCACAAATCCTTGAAAGATCTGGGCAGGGTCCCATCGGTGAGCTCCTCCGGCAGGCAAGGCTGCGATGGCTGGGTCATGTAGCCCGCATGCCCAGCCACCGCATGCCGAAACAGCTTTTGTTTGGCCGGATTGAGGGGGCTAAGCGGGCGCGGCACGGGCTAGAGAAGAGATGGAGTGATGTGGTACAGGAGGACGTGGAGCTGAGTGGACTTGCCGATGACTGGTACCAGCGGTGTCAAGATCGGCCTCTGTGGAGGAGGCTCGTGAAGGATGCTACTGGGCAGTTGGAGGCAGTCGCCCTCCAACAACAACGGAGGGCGGAGGAGCGACGCTCACAACAGCGAGCGGAGCGCCGGGTGGCTAAAGCACAGCAGGTTGGCACAGTAGGGGGCACAGGTGGTGCATCAGCCAGTCATCTCAGTCAGTCGACCCGTGGCACCTGGGTCTGCCCCGTGACCTCCTGCCAGCGGGCGTTCGACACTTCACGTGGCCTCAGGGTGCACATAGCCTGGCACAAGTGTCGTGGTGACGTCACCGCCACTTAGTGGCGAATGGCGGTTGTTGTTGTTGTGTCTGTGTGTGTCTAGGTGTGTATGTGCGGAGTGGATGTGGTTTCGTGGTAATTAATTGGAGGTGGAGGGGTTACCAGCCCCTCGCACCCGTCCAGAGCCCCCGTTTAGCCCCTGTGGTGGACACATATGCCATGAGGGGAGGAGCCAATCAAAATTGGATCTCCCCCCACAGCACTGTCCACGACAGAGTTGCCCGTCCGGCACCGCGAGGAGGTAGGGGGTTGTTTTGCCGGACCTGGTCAAGGCCTATGATACCATCAGTAGGCCTGGGCTCTGGGTCGTTCTTCGTGCTTTTGGAGTACCAAAGCGGGCCCGGGTAAAACTACGTGGCCGGGAGTCAGAGCCATTCCCTGTACACCTTGGAGTGCGACAGGGATGTCCTCTGGCTCCCACATTATTTAACATCTATTTTGACCACGTAGTTCGTGAAGCCTTCAATAGCTGTACCGGGGGAATCTCCATATGGTACAGATATAATGGGAGGCTGATCGATGCCCGGGTGCGGTCAAGGGATGTATGCCGATGATTTGGTAATAGCTGCTCATTCAGAGGAGGAGTTGGAGACGCTGCTGCTGAGACTGGAGCGTGCAACTAAGAGATGGGGCCTTACCATCAGCCCCATCAAAACTAAGCACCTGCCTGGGTATTTTGTACCATCGGACACTCCACCCCCACAACTCCCAATCGGTGATGGGGCAGTTGTGGAGAGAGTGGAGAGTTTCCCATTCCTGGGCAGTGTGCTTATGACTGGCTCCAGTTTAACAGCAGAGGTCTCACTCCGAATCAGTCGAGCGGCAATATCTTTTCATCGGTTGCGTAACGCTGTGTGGAAGCTACCTGGTCTGTCGCTCCGCACTAAGCTTCAGGTCTTCTCGGCCACGGTCATTCCCTCACTTCTCTACGCTTGCGAAACGTGGACCCCCCTAATGGAACATCTTCGCCGGTTAGAAACATTTAGGCTGGCCTGCCTACGATCCATCCTGGGTTTAACCAGACTGGATTGTTTGAGGAGCTCACAAATCCTTGAAAGATCTGGGCAAGGTCCCATCGGTGAGCTCCTCCGGCGGGCAAGGCTGCGAAGGCTGGGTCATGTAGCCCGCATTCCCAGCCACCGCATGCCGAAACAGCTTTTGTTCGGCCGGATTGAGGGGGCTAAGCGGGCGCGGCATGGGCTAGAGAAGAGATGGAGTGATGTGGTACAGGAGGATGTGGAGCTGAGTGGACTTGCCGATGACTGGTACCAGCGGTGTCAAGATCGGCCTCTGTGGAGGAGGCTCGTGAAAGATGCTACTGGGCAGTTGGAGGCAGTCGCCCTCCAACAACAACGGAGGGCGGAGGAGCGACGCTCAGAACAACGAGCGGAGCGCCGGGTGGCTAAAGCACAGCAGGTTGGCACAGTAGGGGGCACAGGTGGTGCACCAGCCAGTCATCTCAGTCAGTCGACCCGTGGCACCTCGGTCTGCCCCGTGACCTCCTGCCGGCGGGCGTTCAACACTTCACGTGGCCTCAGGGTGCACATAGCCTGGCACAAGCGTCGTGGTGACGTCACCGCCACTTAGTGGCGAATGGCGGTTGTTGTTGTTGGAGTGGATGTGTGTGTGCCGCTCACCGTGTAGAAGCGTGCCGGGTCCACGTCACCGTGGCAGGCGCCGAAGGCGGATTGCTCGCTCAGCACCAGCGAGCACCACCGCTCGGCAAAGCCTGCTGCAGCGGCACAACCACCGTCACCACCGTCAACCACCACCACCACCGGCAACCACCATCGGCAACCGCCACCCCCGTCAACCACCACCACCACCGTCAACCACCACCACCATCAACCACCACCACCACCACCACCACCGTCAACCACCACCATCAACCACCACCATCAACCACCACCACCATCAACCACCACCGTCAACCACCACCACCACCGTCAACCACCACCACCAACCACCGTCAACCACCACCACCAACCACCGTCAACCACCACCACCGTCAACCACCACCACCGTCAACCACCACCACCACCACTGTCAACCACCATCACCACCACCGTCAACCACCACCACCACCACCACCGTCAACCACCACCACCAACCACCGTCAACCACCACCACCAACCACCGTCAACCACCACCACCGTCAACCACCACCACCATCAACCACCACCATCAACCACAATCAGCATCACAGCCGTCGTCACCACCACCGCCATTGCCAGCATCATCATCATCAGCAGCAGTATCATCATCAGCATCAGCATCATCATCAGCAGCAGCATCATCAGAGTCATCATCAGCGTCATCATCAGCATCATCAGCAGCAGCATCATCAGCATCATCATCAGCAGCAGCATCAGCAGCAGCATCATCAGCGTCATCATCAGCATCATCATCAGCAGCAGCATCATCATCAGCAGCATGTCCCCGTGGTGTCTCTGTCCCTCCCCCCCTCCAGCTGCGGTGTCTCTGTGTCTGTGTCTCTGTGGTGTCTCTGTGGTGTCTCTGTGGTGTCTCTGTGTCTCTGTGGTGTCTCTGTCTCTGTCTGTGTCTCTGTGGTGTCTCTGTGTCTCTGTGGTGTCTCTGTCTCTGTGTCTGTGTCTCTGTGGTGTCTCTGTGGTGTCTCTGTCTCTGTGGTGTCTCTGTCTCTGTGTCTGTGTCTCTGTAGTGTATCTGTGTCTCTGTGGTGTCTCTTTGTCTCTGTCTCGGTAGTGTCTCTGTGGTGTCTCTGTGGTGTCTCTGTGTCTCTGTCTCTGTAGTGTCTCTGTGTCTCTGTGGTGTCTCTTTGTCTCTGTCTCTGTAGTGTCTCTGTGGTGTTTCTGTGGTGTCTCTGTGTCTGTGTCTCTGTCTCTGTGGTGTCTCTGTGTCTGTGTCTCTGTGGTGTCTCTGTGTCTCTGTGGTGTCTCTGTCTCTGTGTCTCTGTGGTGTCTCTGTGGTGTCTCTGTCTCTGTGGTGTCTCTGTCTCTGTGTCTCTGTAGTGTCTCTGTGTCTCTGTGGTGTCTCTTTGTCTCTGTCTCTGTAGTGTCTCTGTGGTGTCTCTGTGGTGTCTCTGTGTCTGTGTCTCTGTCTCTGTGTCTCTGTGTCTGTGTCTCTGTGGTTTCTCTGTCTCTGTGGTGTATCTGTCTGTGTGTCTGTGTCTCTGTCTCTGTGACTCTGCCTCTGTGTCTGTCTCTGTGCCTCTGTCTCTGTCTCTGTGTCTGTGTCTCTGTCTCTGCGGTGTCTCTGTCTCTGTGTCTCTGTCTCTCTGGTTTCTCTGTCTCTGTGTCTCTGTCTCTGTATCTCTGCCTGTGTCTCTGTGTCTGTGTCTCTGTGTCTCTGTCTGTGTCTCTGTGTCTCTGTCGCTGTCTCTGTGTCTCTGTCTCTGTGGTTTCTCTGTGTCTGTGTCTCTGTGCCTCTGTCTCTGTGTCTCTGTCTCTCTGGTTTCTCCGTCTCTGTGTCTCTGTCTCTGTGTCTCTGCCTGTGTCTCTGTGTCTCTGTCTCTGTGTCTCTGTCTGTGTCTCTGTGTCTCTGTCGCTGTCTCTGTGTCTCTGTCTCTGTGGTTTCTCTGTGTCTGTGTCTCTGTGCCTCTGTCTCTGTGTCTCTGTCTCTGTCTCTGTGTCTCTGTCTGTGTCTCTGTGCCTCTGTGTCTCTGTGCCTCTGCCTCTGTGCCTCTGTGTCTCTGTCTCTGTGTCTCTGTGTCTGTGTGTGTGTCTCTCTGTGTCTCTGTGTCTCTGCCCCTGTGCCTCTGCCTCACCGGTGCTGGCGCTGGCAGCGCACGGCTCTGCCAGCGCGTCCCCTGCGGGGCGGCAGGAACCCCCCCCGCGCGCCCCGACCCCCCAGGAGTCGGCGAGAGCGGCAGCCGTGGCCTGCACCACCCCCTGGCTGCAGCGCCAATCGTCGCCCGCGACGCCGTTGAAGTTGCCGCACAGGCCTGCACACACAGGTTCGTGATCACACACACACACACAGGTACACACATACACACAGGTTCATGATCACACACACACACAGGTACACACACACACACAGGTTCATGATCACACACACACACAGGTACACACATACACACAGGTTCATGATCACACACACACACAGGTACACACACACACACAGGTTCATGATCACACACACACACAGGTACACACACACACAGGTTCATGATCACACACACACACAGGTACACACACACACACACAGGTTCATGATCACACACACACACAGGTACACACACACACAGGTTCATGATCACACACACACACACACAGGTACACACACACACAGGTTCATGATCACACACACACAGGTTCATGATCACACACACACAGGTTCATGATCACACACACACACAGGTTCATGATCACACACACACACACAAGTTCATGATCACACACACACACACAGGTTCATGATCACAGGCACCCACACCGGTTCATGATCACACACACACACACACAGGTTCATGATCACACACACACACAGGTTCATGATCACACATACAGGCACACACACACACAGGTTCATGATCACACACACACACAGGCACACACACAGGTTCGTGATCACACACACACACACAGGCACACACACACAGGTTCATGATCACACACACACACACACAGGCACACACACACAGGTTCATGATCACACACACACACAGGCACACACACACACACACACGGGTTCATGATCACACACACAGGCACACACACACACAGGTTCATGATCACACACGCACACACAGGTTCATGATCACACACACACACAGGTTCATGATCACACACACACACAGGCACACACACACAGGTTCATGATCACACACACAGGTTCATGATCACACACACACACAGGTTCATGATCACACACACACACAGGCACACACACACAGGTTCATGATCACACACACACACACAGGCACACACACACAGGTTCATGATCACACACACACACAGGCACACACACACACAGGTTCATGATCACACACACACAGGTTCATGATCACACACACACAGGTTCATGATCACACACACACACACAGGTTCATGATCACACACACACAGGTTAATGATCACACACACACACAGGTTCATGATCACACACACACACAGGTTCATGATCACACACACACACAGGTTCATGATCACACACACACAGGTTCATGATCACACACACACACACAGGTTCATGATCACACACACACACACAGGTTCATGATCACACACACACACAGGCACACAGGCACACACACACAGGTTCATGATCACACACACACAGGTTCATGATCACACACACACACAGGCACACACGCTGGTTCATGATCACACACACACACACACAGGCACACACACACACAGGTTCATGATCACACACACACACAGGCACACACACAGGTGCATGATCACACACACACACAGGTTCATGATCACACACACACAGGTTCATGATCACACACACACAGGTTCATGATCACACACACACACAGGTTCATGATCACACACACACACAGGTACACACACACACACAGGCACACACACAGGCACACACACACAAAGGCACACACACACACAGGTAGACACACACAAGCACACACACAAGCACACACACACAAGCACACACACAAGCACACACACACAAGCACACACACACAGGTTCATGATCACACACGCACACACACACAGGCACACACACACAGGTTCATGATCACACACACACACACAGGCACACACACAGGTTCGTGATCACACACACACACACACAGGCACAGGCACACACACACACAGGTTCATGATCACACACACACACAGGCACACACACACAGGTTCATGATCACACACACACACAGGCACACACACACACACGGGTTCATGATCACACACACACACACAGGTTCATGATCACACACACACACAGGTTCATGATCACACACACACACACAGGCACACACACACAGGTTCATGATCACACACACACAGGCACACACACAGGTTCATGATCACACACACAGGCACACACACACACAGGTTCATGGTCACACACACACAGGTTCATGATCACACACACACACAGGTTCATGATCACACACACACAGGTTCATGATCACACACACACACACAGGTTCATGATCACACACACACACACAGGTTCATGATCACACACACACACAGGTGCATGATCACACACACACAGGTTCATGATCACACACACACAGGTTCATGATCACACACACACACAGGTTCATGATCACACACACACAGGTTCATGATCACACACACACACAGGTTCATGATCACACACACACACACAGGTTCATGATCACACACACACACAGGTTCATGATCACACACACACAGGTTCATGATCACACACACACAGGTTCATGATCACACACGCACACAGGTTCATGATCACACACACACACAGGTTCATGATCACACACACACAAAGACAAAGATCCCCCATATAGCCTGTAACAGACTGTAGGGGCAAGTGCTGTTAGCGAGCACCTATGAAGGCCGAAACGGTACACGAGGGGGTGGGTGGCCAGCACCACGCCCGACCGCCTTTGTCTCCCTAGTGGCGATGTTTACACACCGCACCAGGTACTCATTTGAGGCTGAGTCGACCTAGGGGAGGCCCGGGACCGGTTCAGATAATCGTCACTGGTGTTGGCCGTGAGCGGGAATCGAACCCGGGTCACCAGGTTCATAGCGCAGCGCGCTAACCGCTACACTATCGCTCCCCACACACACACACACACAGGCACACAGGCACACACACACAGGTTCATGATCACACACACACAGGTTCATGATCACACACACACACAGGCACACACGCAGGTTCATGATCACACACACACACAGGCACACACACACAGGTGCATGATCACACACACACACAGGTTCATGATCACACACACACAGGTTCATGATCACACACACACACAGGTTCATGATCACACACACACACAGGTTCATGATCACACACACACAGGTACACACACACACACAGGCACACACACAGGCACACACACACAAGCACACACAGGCACACACACACAGGTAGACACACACACAAGCACACACACACAAGCACACACACAAGCACACACACACAGGCACACACACACAGGTTCATGATAATACAGGTACATGATCACATGTACCTGTGAACAACAACCGCCATTCGCCACTAAGTGGCGGTGACATCACCACAACGCTTGTGCCAGGCCATGTGCACCTTGAGGCCACGTGGAGTGTCGAACGCCCGCTGGCAGGAGGTCACGGGGCAGACCCAGGTGCCACGGGTCGACTGACTGAGATGACTGGCTGGTGCACCACCTGTGCCCCCTACTGTGCCAACCTGCTGTGCTTCAGCCACCCGGCGCTCCGCTCGTTGTTGTGAGCGTCGCTCCTCCGCCCTCCGTTGTTGTTGGAGGGCGACTGCCTCCAACTGCCCAGTAGTGTCCTTCACGAGCCTCCTCCACAGAGGCCGATCTTGACACCGCTGGTACCAGTCATCGGCAAGTCCACTCAGCTCCACATTCTCCCATCGTGCATCAGCTCCATCTCTTCTCCAGCCCGTGTCGTGCCCATTTAGCCCCCTCTATCCGGCCAAACAAAAGCTGCTTGGGCATGCGGTGGCTGGGGCATGCGGTGGCTGGGCACGCGGTGGCTGGGCACGCGGTGGCTGGGCATGAGGTGGCTGTGGCATGTGGTGGGCTACATGACCTGGGCCCATCCGTTCCAATCACTCTGAAACCAGGTGCCAGCATCACGACCTCTTCGTGCATTAAAGTGGACGAACTAGATTACGCTCAATGCATCGCTCCCCGCGTGTCCCCGTGTGTCTGTCTCCATGTCTAGCCACGAGTCCTTGTGTGTCTCACCCCGTGTCTCACCGTGTGTGTCTCACCCCGTGTCTCACCGTGTGTCTCACCCCGTGTCTCACCGTGTGTCTCACCCCGTGTCTCACCCCGTGTGTCTCACCCCGTGTCTCACCCCGTGTGTCACTCTCCGTGTGTCTCTCCCCGTGTCTCTCTCCACGTGTGTCTCTCTCTCCCCGTGTGTCTCTCCCCGTGTCCCCAGCCGCGTGGAGTCTCACCGCGCGTGAGTCCGCGCAGGTCCGGGCTGGCCGTGACGAACATCTGCATCGTGAGCTCCGTGCGGATCTGCAGGAGGAGCGAGGGGCTGGAGGAGCTGGAGGCGCCCTGGGTGGGTGGCAGGAGCAGACGCACCTCCACGAACATCGATGACACCCGCTGGACCTCCACCGAGTCTGTGTCGACACGCGGGGGGAGAGACGCGGGGGGAGACGCGGGGATGCGCAGTGAGAGACACAGACACAGATACGAAAGAGTTTAAAATTTTGATTTAAAGCCTTCGTGACTGCACGGATTCATATTCTTGGTTCTTTCGGTGAAGTCACCACCACGTAGAAGGGAAACAACAAAATAATACAAAAATATAAAACAATTCAATTATCATTCTTGGTTATTTTAATATAGATAGGGAAACGATAAAATAATAAAAAATTATAAAACAATAAATTTATCACGACGTTTCGACTACAACACAAAGAAGCAATCGTCATCAGGTGTGAAAACCACGGCAAGAACATTTGTGGTTTTCACACCTGATGATGATGATGATTGCTTCTTGTGTTGCAGTCGAAACGTCGTGATACATTTTATTGTTTTATATTTTTGTATTTTATTGTTTCCCTTCTACGTGGCAGTGACTTCACCGAAAGAACCAAGAATAATAATTTTATTGTTTTACAATAATTTTATTGTTTTATATTTTTATTATTTTATTGTTTTCCTTCTACGTGGCGGTGACTTCACCGAAAGAACCAAGAATAAAAATTGTATTGTTTTACAATATTTGTATTGTTTTATATTTTTGTATTATTTTATTGTTTCCCTTCTACGTGGCGGTGACTTTACCGAAAGAACCAAGAATAATAATTTTATTGTTTTATATTTTTGTATTATTTTATTGTTTCCCTATCTACGTGGCGGTGACTTCACCGAAAGAACCAAGAATATATTTCCCCAACAAGGCTGTGAAGGCTACACAGGGGCTCTGTAAACCTCTGTGTGTGTGTGCGTGTGATCACTAAACCCGCTGCTGAAGCAAGCACTTGCCCCACTAGCGTGCGCGAGGCTACCTGGGGGAGCTTTGCCTCTGGTACCTGTGACGTAGGGCAGGGGGAGGAGGTCCTCGCCCTGGCTCACGATGCTCGCGCTGGAGAATTCGATATACTCCTTCATCCAGCAGTGAGAGAGAAGAGGGAGGGGGAGGGAGGGGGAGGAGGGGGTGAGGAGGGGTGAGGAGGGGGGAGGAGGAGAAGGGGGTGAGGGAGATGGTAGTGAGGGTGAGGATGGTGGTGAGCGTGGGGTGAGGATGGGGGTGAGGATGACAATGGAGTCGAGGGTGGGGGTGAGGGTGAAGATGGAGGTGAGGATGGTGGTGAGCGTGGGGTGAGGATGGGGGTGAGGGTGAAGATGGAGGTGAGGATGGTGGTGAGCGTGGGGTGAGCATGACGGCACCACCACGAGGAGGTGCCGTCCGGCACCTCCTCGTGGTGCCGGACGGGCAACGCTGTCGTGGACAGTGCTGTGGGGGGAGGGCAAATTCCGATTGGCCTCTCTCCCCATGGCGTCTGTGACCACCACAGCGGCCACATGGGGGCTCTGGACAGATGCGAGGGGCTGGTAACCCCTCCAGCTTCAATTAACTACCACTAAACAACGATGTAAAAAATGTAATAAGCTTGTACCGGAGGCCCTGGGGGGGACAGGCGTCTATGACGTCTCCTGGCCAAACCCCAATTGGCGGAGCCAGGAGATTGAATCTCTACCCTCGGGGCTCCTCCAGAAACAACGAAAAACCACTACGGGTGGCCACGTGGAATGTTCGAACGCTCACTGCGGAGGAGAGGCTGCCACTCCTCTGTCGGGAGCTGGACCGGTACCGCCTGGATCTCTGTGGCATTCAGGAGGTCCGGTGGACCGGCTCTGGCTCCTGCCACCATGAGGGGTGGACAGTCCTCTACTCGGGGCAGGAGACTGCCAAACAACAGGGTGTGGCTCTTATTTTGAACAAAAGAATGAAGGGGGCGTGGGAGCGTGGCGGTGAGGTGTGGGAAGCTGTAAGCCCCAGGCTACTTTGGGCTCACCTTCCCATCAACCGGAGGCGAGGAGTGGTGGTCGTGGTTACTTATGCCGCCACCGAAGACAAACATCCGTGGAGGGATACAGGCAAGGCCGATGAGTCAGATGCCTTCTATGACGTCCTGTCACAGGTGCTGGCTAAAGTGGCCCTTCGGGATAGAGTCATCTTGTTGGGTGACTTCAATGCCCGAGTTGGTCATGATGCTGGCACCTGGTCTGGAGTGGTTGGAGGGCATGGGCCAGATCAGCTCAATAACAACAGGAGCAGGCTGCTAGAATTTTGTGCAACCCATGGGCTTGTAATTACCAACATGCTGTTCCGGCATCGGCGCATCCACTCAACATCATGGATGCATGCGAGCCCATGTCCTTGACACCAGGACCGACCGTGGAGCTGATCTGCCCACTGACCATCGACTTGTCATCTGTAAGATGCGCCTGCTATTCTTCCACTCCGGTGGTGGGTGTACACCCAGGATCCCATTCAAACCCATACCGGCATGGTCTCAGCTAGCTGATGAAAGTTGCAAGCGAGAATTTCATCATCGCGTGAGGCTGGGGTTGGAATCGTCGCCCACTCCGCCTGATATAGGAATAGGTTTTACCCTTTTAACTGGCACAAAAACTGACACCTTTATTCAAGGCATCATGTTTGCAATAACCACAACACAAGCAGTCAAAATGCAAGCAAAAAAGACAACTCTGATAATAATATGCACTGTCCTTGAATTTGATTGGTCCACACCCGAGACGGCTTTTCTTAGAGCCTAGTCTCCATTGGTGTTGGACCAGAAGACCTATTCCTAGATCTTGTTACTGGCAAAGGAGGTCTCATAATGTAAATGCTCACCCCGAGCCCTCAATACTCTGATAGTGCGCTGTTTTTGAGTTGTATGCCTTTTAGCGTCTTCTGGTCCAACACCAATGGAGACTAGGCTCTAAGAAAAGCCGTCTCGGGTGTGGACCAATCAAATTCAAGGACAGTGCCAATATTATTTTCAGAGTTGTCTTTTTTGTTTGCATTTTGACTGCTTGTGTTGTGGTTATTGCAAACATGATGCCTTGAATAAAGGTGTCAGTTTTTGTGCCAGTTAAAAGGGTAAAACCTATTCCTATATCTTGTTACTGGCAAAGGAGGTCTCATAACACTCCTCCTGATGTCGAGGGTAAATGGGCGAGGTTTCGGACTGTGGCTCATGCAGCTGCAATGGCTGCTTTGGTTACATGGTCCAGACCTCCCCAGAGACCCTGGCTGACAGAGGAGGTGTTCATGTTGGTTGAGAAAAAGCGACAGACCCACTCTCATCGTCTACAGCATTCCACGTCAGAGAATGTGGAGGCTTACCGCAGCCTTCGCTCGGAAGTTCGGAGAGCTGTGAGGGGCTGCAAGGATGGTTGGTGGTCGCGCGTTGCTGAGGAGATGGAGTCTGCCTCAGTGGCCCGTGATCACAAATCATTCTTTAATTCCACCAAAAAAGTAATCTGCAGTGCCATACCTATTACCATCATCAGGGGAAAGAACGGTGATCAAATCTACGACCACCAGGAACAGGTTTGCAGATTTGCAGAGCATTTCTGAGGTGCTGGGGGAGGGAAAATCCCTCAGCCAGGAAAACATCGTGGCACAAAGTGGGGATGACCCTGCTGAGGTTGCGGTGCCTCAAATATGGGAAGAAGAAGTCATCCCCTGTGAGTGGCTTGCTGAGGTGCCATCTGTTGAGGAAGTACTGAAGACGATGCAGAGTCTGAGAC
The DNA here is from genome assembly GCF_048934315.1 of Petromyzon marinus. Taxonomy (NCBI): domain Eukaryota; kingdom Metazoa; phylum Chordata; class Hyperoartia; order Petromyzontiformes; family Petromyzontidae; genus Petromyzon; species Petromyzon marinus. The sequence goes on from NW_027422631.1 coordinate 205,423, forward strand.
CAGGATAGGCACCGGGAAGAGATGATCTCCTAAGTGAAATGCTGAGGGAGGGTGGCATTTGTGCACAGACTGCCCTACATGACATCATAACAACAGTCTGGACCACTGGACAGGTTCTGCAGGATTGGAAAGATGCCCTGCGGTCCACCTCTTTAAGAAGGGGGACCGCACGGACTGTAACAACTACAGGGGCATCTCACTCCTCAGTGTGCCGGGAAAGGTCCTGGCAAGGATTATTCAACATTGCCTTGCCAGGCACGCTGAGCAGAGGCTTTTGGAGCCCCAATGTGGTTTCAGGAAAGGGCGGTTCTGCACAGATGCCATATTTTCTGTCCATCTGCTACAGCAGTCGGCCTATGATACCATCAGTAAGCCTGGGCTCTGGGTTGTTCTTCGTGCTTTCGGAGTCCCTGACCTGCTGCTCATGATCATTAAGGACCATCATGATGGTGAGCGGGCCTGGGTAAAACTACGTGGCCGGTAGTCGGAGCAATTCCCTGTACACCTTGGGGTGCGACAGGGGAGTCCTCTGGCTCCCACATTATTTAACATCTGTTTTGACCACGTAGTTCGTGAAGCCTTCAATAAATGTACCGGGGGAATTTCCATCTGGTACAGATATAATGGGAGGCTGATCGATGCCCGGGTGCGGTCAAGGGATGGCTCCCTATTGCTCAAACAACGTTATGTATGGCGATGATTTGCTAATAGCTGCTCATTCAGAGGAGGAGTTAGAAACGCTGCTGCTGAGACTGGAGCGTGCCACTAAGAGATGGATCCTTACCATCAGCCCCACCAAAACTAAGCACCTGCCTGTGTATTTTGTACCATCGGACACTCCACCCCCACAACTCCCAATCGGTGATGGGGCAGTTGTGGAGAGAGTGGAGAGTTTCCCATGCCTGGGCAGTGTGCTTATGACCGGCTCCAGTTTAACAGCAGAGGTCTCACTCCGAATCAGTCGAGCGGCAACATCTTTTCATTGGTTGCGTAACGCTGTGTGGAAGCTACCTGGTCTGTCGCTCCGCACGAAGCTTCAGGTCTTCTCGGCCATGGTCATTCCCTCCCTTCTCTACGCTTGCGAAACGTGGACCCCCCTAATGGAACATCATCGCCGCTTAGAAAGATTTAGGCTGGCCTACCAATGATCCATCCTGGGTTTAACCAAAGCCTGAACATGTTTTGTTCAGCCGGATAGAGGGGGCTAAACGGGCGCAGCACGGGCTAGCGAAGAGATGGAGTGATGTGGTACAGGAGGACGTGGAGCTGAGTGGACATGCCGATGACTGGTACCAGCGGTGTCAAGATCGGCCTCTGTGGAGGAGGCTCATGAAGGACGCTACTGGGCAGTTGGAGGCATTCGCCCTCCAACAACAATGAAGGGCAGAGGAGCGACGCTCACAACAACAAGCGGAGTGCCGGGTGGCTAAAGCACAGCAAGTTGGTACAGTAGGGGGCACAGGTGGTGCATCATCTTAGTCATCTCGGTCAGTCGACCCGTGGCACCTGGGTCTGCCCCGTGACCTCCTGCCAGCGGGTGTTCGACACTTCACGTGGCCTCAACGTGCACATAGCCTGGCACAAGCGTCGTGGTGATGTCACCGCCACTTAGTAGTGAATGGCGGTTGTTGTTGTTGTTGGTGGTGGTGGTGAGCGTGGTGGTGAGGTTACCTTTCCGTTGGTGATGAGGATGGAGTCAAGGCAAGTCTCTGATTCCGTGGCTCCGCACTGAGTGAAGGAGCCAACCAGGGTCCAGTTTCCTGCCTGGGTGAGTGACGGGGTGAGTGAGTGACCGTGTGAGTCATTGACCTTGTGATCATGTAACTGAGAGACTGTGTGAGTCAGTGACTGTGTGACCGAGTGACTGTATGAGTGAGTGACTGTGTGAGTCAGTGAATGAGTGAGTCAGTGACTGTGAGTCAGTGACTGTGTGACTGTGTAAGTGAGTGACTGAGTGAGTGACTGTGTGAGTGAGTGACAGTGTAAGTGAGTGGCTGTGTGAGTCAGTGACTGTGTGAGTGACTGAGTGACTGTGTGACTGTGTGTTTGAGTGACTGTGAGAGTGAGTGACTGTGTGACTGACTGAGTGACTGAGTGAGTGTGTGAGTGAGTGACTGTGTGAGTGACTGAGTGACTGTGTGACTGTGTGTTTGAGTGACTGTGAGAGTGAGTGACTGTGTGACTGACTGTGTGACTGTGTAACTGTGTGAGTGAGTGAGTGTGTGAGTGGGTGACTGTGTGAGTGAGTGAGTGACTGTGTGACCATGTGACTGAGTGACCGTGTGACTGAGTGACTGTGTGAGTGACTGTGTGAGTGAGTGAGTGACTGTGTGAGTGAGTGACTGTGTGAGTGAGTGAGTGATGGTGTAAGTGAGTGACTGTGTGATTGGGTGACTGTGTGAGTGACTGTGTGAGTGAGTGACTGTGTAACCGAGTGACTGTGTGAGTCAGTGACTGTGTGACTGAGTGACTGTGTGAGTGAGTGACTGTGTGAGTCAGTGACTGTGTGACTGAGTGACTGTGTGAGTGAGTGACTGTGTGAGTCAGTGACTGGGTGAGTCAGTGACTGTGTGACTGTGAGTGAATGACTGTGTGACTGTGTCACTGAGTGATTGAGTGAGTGAGTGACTGTGTGAGTGAGTGACTGAGTAAGTGACTGTGTGAGTGAGTGACTGTGTAAGTGAGTGACTGTGTGAGTGAGTGAGTGACTGTGTGACCATGTGACTGGGTTACTGTGTGACTGAGTGACTGTGTGAGTGACCGTGTGAGTGAGTGACCGTGTGAGTGACCGTGTGAGTGAGTGACTGTGTGAGTGACTGAGTGAGTGACCGTGTGACTGAGTGACTGTGTGACCGTGTGACTGAGTGACTGTGTGACCATGTGACTGAGTGACTGAGTGACCGTGTGACCGTGTGACTGAGTGACCGTGTGACCGTGTGACTGAGTGACCGTGTGCCTGAGTGACCATGTGACCGTGTGACCATGTGCCTGAGTGACCGTGTGCCTGAGTGACCATGTGACCGTGTGACCGTGTGCCTGAGTGACCGTGTGACTGAGTGACCGTGTGCCTGAGTGACCGAGTGACCGTGTGACCATGTGCCTGAGTGACTGAGTGACCGTGTGACCGTGTGACCGTGTGACCGTGTGACTGAGTGACTGTGTGCCTGAGTGACCGAGTGACCGAGTGACCATGTGCCTGAGTGACTGAGTGACCATGTGACCGTGTGACCGTGTGAGTGACTGTGTGAGTGACTGAGTGCGTGACCGTGTGACCGTGTGACTGAGTGACCGAGTGACCGAGTGACCATGTGCCTGAGTGACTGAGTGAGCCGCTGCACCTGCAGCAGGAGGTAGCGGCATGCCGCGTGGAAGCGGAACTCCACGTGGTCGAAAGTAGCCACGTGGGAGCCCCCATCCACCACGCACGTTGCCGCACATGGCCGCTCTGTACAGCTCCAACGGCCTCGCTCACACGCACTGGGCACGGGCGGGAGGGGGTAAGCGCCGTAACTTTACCGCTCCGGTACGTGACAAACGTTCCGTCTCGGAATTTGGTTTGGCTTAAAGGTCAGGGAGAGGTCAAATAATAAATTAAACTATGAACGATATACTAAACTAAACTATATACTAAGTTATAAACTATATGCCAAACTATGTACTAAAATATGATCTGAACTATATGCAAAACTAAAAAAAATCACTATATACTAAACTATATGCTAAACTATATGCTGAGCTATAAGCTAAACTATACACTAAACTATAAACTAAACTATATTCTAAACTATAAACTAAACTATATACTAAACTATAAACTAAACTATATACTAAACTATATACTAAACTAGATACTAAACTAAGCTAAACTATAAACTAAACTATATTCTAAACTATAAACTAAACTATAAACTAAACTAAATACTAAACTATATACAAAACTATATACTAAACTATAAACTAAACTATATACTAAACTATATACTAAACTATATACTAAACTATATACTAAACTAAACACTAAACTAAACACTAAACTATATACTAAACTATAATCTAAACTATTTACTAAACTATATACTAAACTATATACTAAACTATATACTAAACTATATACTAAACTATATACTAAACTAAACTATAAACTAAACTATATACTAAACTACATACTAAACTACATACTAAACTACATACTAAACTATATACTAAACTATAAACTAAACTATAAACTAAACTATATACTAAACTATATACTAAACTATATACTAAACTATATACTAAACTATACACTAAACTATACACTAAACTATACACTAAACTATATACTAAACTATATACTAAACTATATACTAAACTATAAACTAAACTATATACTAAACTATATACTAAACTAAATACTAAACTATATACTAAACTATATACTAAACTATATACTAAACTATATACTAAACTACATACTAAACTACATACTAAACTATATACTAAACTATATAAATTCAACTATACACTAAACTATATACTACACTATATAAATTAAACATTATACTAAATTAAACTATAATCTAAGCTATACATTAAACTATATAAATTAAACTATATAAATTAAACATTATACTAAATTAAACTATAATCTAAGCCATACACTAAACTATATAAAGTAAACTACTATAATAAGCTATACACTAAACTATATACTAAACTAAACTATATAAATTAAACATTATACTAAAGTAAACTATAATCTAAGCCATACACTAAACTATATAAAGTAAACTACTATAATTAAACTATAGACCAGTGGTTCTTAACCTTGTTGGAGGTACCGAACCCCACCAGTTTCATATGCGCATTCACCGAACCCCTCTTTAGTGAAAAATAAAATGTGATTTTTTTCAAATTCAAGACATAGATATGTTTTTTACTGGTACACAAAATGAGCCGTGCATGAACATTACCTTGTTCAAAGAATAAAACCAACACAATGCATAAACTCACAACAAATTACATACCTGGAAATCAATGTGACTTCTGCTGTTGCCTTTGAGAGATCAGTTCAGATATGCGTGGCTTCACCTTGGCAAGTGCCACTCTCATGTTATTTTCACAGCAAAGTCTGTTCCTTTTCTTCGTTTTTATGTCCAGCATCCTCGAAAAGGATTGCTCACAAAGATATGTTGTAACAAATGGTATAAAAAAAATCCAGGGCTTTCTTAGCAATAACTGGATACTTGTTCATTTGTCGACACCAAAACGTTGAGAGCGTTGTTGTTCTGAAGAGTTGCTGTTGAACCTGGCTCTGCTGAATTTCAATGATTTCGTCGAGGAATTCATCATTGACATCTGCTGTTTCAACAGCAAACGTGAACGGCTGTCTCACCCATGCTGGATATGACTCTCTTGTAGGGAAATATCCGTCGAGAGACTTTGCAAGCTCATCTAAGTGCGTGGCAATTGTTTGCTTCAGTTCCGTGGATACAGAAATATCTCCGATTCCAGACACATCTTCGATCTTACTTGCACAGTCGTCCAGAAGCGGGAAGTTTGCGAAGTTATTGTTCTCTGTTCGTCGTTTCCATAACGGTTAGCTTTTTTTGAAAAGCCTTCAGGTGTTCTTCCGCTTCCATGATATTGACTCCACCACCCTGCATCTGCTGATTGAGATGATTGAGAGCTGCGAATATATCAGCCATGTACGCTAAAATGAGAATGAACTCAGGATTTTTGAAGCAATCTGCATGGCAGTGTTGGTGCTCTTGCAAAAACAGGGCTAATTCCACACGCATGGCAAAAACACGATTCAGCACCTGTCCCCGGGATAACCACCGAATATTAGAATGGAGCAGAAGTACCTCAAATTCAGAGCCCATTTCTTTACACAGCTCACTGAAGATGCGGTGCCTCAGAGCACTTTTTCGCACATAGTTCACACATTCCACCACAGTTTTTAATACTTCTGCCATTTTTGGAGGTAAGGTTTTTGTTGCCAACGCATGCCTGTGCAGAATACAATGCGTCACAATGATGTGTGGTGCATCGGCCTTTACTAGCGCACCAAAACCAGACTTTCTTCCCAGCATGACTGGAGCTCCGTCCGTACAAACTGCAGAAACCATATCCCATGAAAGATTGTTGTCTCTGAAGAAGTCATCCACAAGCTTCTTCACATCGGCTGCCTTCGTTGTTGTTGTAAGAGGCTTACAAAATAAAAACTCTTCTTTTATCATGTCGTCTTTCACATAGCGTACAAAAACAGCAAGCTGGCTTAGATCAGAAACGTCTGTGGTTTCGTCAAGTTGAAGGCTGAATTTTGCCGGGCTTGAAATCAGATCCGCGACTACTTGAGCCAAGATGTCTTTACTCATGTCTTCTATTCTGTCACTGACGGTGTCATTTGAAAGGGGAATTTGGGATAATTTACCTTCGGCCGCTGTTCCGAGTATCAGATTCGCCATCTTTAATGCAGCTGGTTTCACAAGTGTTTCACCAATGGTGTGTGGCTTGCCCTGCTTTGCGATCAGGTAAGCAACTTCGTACGATGCTGTCAGGATCGGTTTGTTAACAGGTACAAATCCAAGAGCAGGCAGAGTGGCCCTTTCATCGAATCTGGCTCTCTTCACCCTGAATTCAGCAAGTGTTGTGTTCTTGTATTCCCCGTCTCCATGCAGCTTCAAGAAGTGTTCCTTTAGTTTTGCCGGTGCAAGACTAGAGTTGCTCAACTTGGCGTTGCAAATCATGCAGATAGGACGCTCACTCCCATCACGTTCCGTGATACATGAGAATCCATGTTGTACATATTCGTCCGACCACTTTCTTCTTTTGCCCGACATAGTTAGTATGGATAAAATATTAAAGAAATCACACGACGTACGACAACAACAGTCACACGTTGACTACTGAGTACGCACTAAATTCCCCGCAGCGCTGATTGGCCAAGCAGTGTAGCATGATCATCTGCAGCCAGTGATGGCCAAGCGGGCCGTGTGTGTCATCACAAATTTACACAATAATTCAAGTGTGTCCGGACCTCCGTGGCGGGGGATCTGCCGAACCCCTGAGATCGACTCACCGAACCCCTGGGGTTCGATCGAACCCAGGTTAAGAACCACTGCGATAGACTAAACTATGAGCTGCCAGGTGACGCCCCACTGACGCGTGGAGCTCCGTTGTCAGACAAGCGAACTGGCCAATCACAAATGGTCGCAGCTCAGCCGAGTGGCTGACGTCATCATCATCGTCATCATCATCGTCACGTGGAACATTTACACCAGCAGACAGCACACATTTTTGGACGGCGAGTGAGTGGTGAGGGTGAGGTGAGTGGTGAATGAGTGGTGAGTTGTGAGTGGTGAGTGAGTGTGAGTGGTAAGTGAGTGGTGAGTGAGTTGTGAGTGAGTTGTGAGTGGTGAGGTGAGTGAGTGAGCGGTGAGTGACTGGTGAGTGAGTGGTGAGTGAGTGGTGAGTGAGTGGTGAGTTGTGAGTGGTGAGTGAGTTGTGAGTGAGTTGTGAGTGGTGAGGTGAGTGAGTGAGCGGTGAGTGAGTGGTGAGTGAGTGAGTGGTGAGTGAGTGAGTGAGTGGTGAGTGAGTGGTGAGTGAGTGTGAGTGGTGAGTGAGTGGTGAGTGGTGAGTGAGTGTGAGTGGTAAGTGAGTGGTGAGTGAGTTGTGAGTGAGTTGTGAGTGGTGAGGTGAGTGAGTGGTGAGTGAGTGAGTGGTGAGTGAGTGAGTGGTGAGTGAGTGGTGAGTGAGTGGCGAGTGAGTCTGAGTGAGTGGTGAGTGAGTGTGAGTGGTGAGTGAGTGGTGAGTGAGTTGTGAGTGAGTTGTGAGTGGTGAGGTGAGTGAATGGTGAGTGAGTGTGAGTGGTAAGTGCGTGGTGAGTGAGTGTGAGTGAGTGGTGAGTGAGTGTGAGTGGTGAGTGAGTGAGTGTATGAGTAGTGAGTGAGTGAGTAGTGAGTGAGTGAGTAGTGAGTGAGTGTGTGAGTGAGTGAGTAGTGAGTAGTGTGTGTGTGAGTGTGTGTATGAGTAGTGAGTGGGTGAGTGAGTGGGTGAGTGATTGAGTGGTGAGTGAGTGAGTGATGAGTGAGTGGGTGAGTGAGTGAGTTGTGAGTGAGTGGTGAGTGAGTGAGTGGTGAGTGAGATTGAGTAGTGAGTGAGTGGTGAGTGGGTGAGTGAGTGAGTCGTGAGTGAGTGGGTGAGTGAGTGAGTGTATGAGTGAGTGGTGAGTGAGTGGTGAGTGAGTGAGTGGGTGAGTGAGTGAGTGGTGAGTGAGTGGTGAGTGAGTGGGTGAGTGAGTGAGTGGTGAGTGAGTAAATGAGTGAGTGGTGAGTGAGTGAGTGGTGAGTGAGTGAGTGGGTGAGTGAGTGAATGAGTGGTGAGTGAGTGAGTGTGTGAGTGAGTGAGTGATTGGTGAGTGAGTGGTGAGGGCCTGAGTGGGTGAGTGAGTGGGTGGGTGAGTGAGTGAGTGGGTGTGTGAGTGAGTGGTGAGTGTGTGAGTGAGTGGTGAGTGTGTGAGTGAGTGGTGAGTAGTGAGTGAGTGAGTAGTGAGTGAGTGTGTGAGTGAGTGAGTAGTGAGTAGTGAGTGTGTGAGTGAGTGTATGAGTAGTGAGTGGGTGATTGAGTGAGTGAGTGAGTGTATGAGTGAGTGGGTGAGTGAGTGGGTGAGTGAGTGGTGGGTGGTGAGTGAGTGAGTGATGAGTGAGTGGGTGAGTGAGTGGTGAGTGTGTGAGTGAGTGAGTAGTGAGTAGTGTGTGTGTGAGTGTGTGTATGAGTAGTGAGTGGGTGAGTGAGTGGGTGAGTGATTGAGTGGTGAGTGGTGAGTGAGTGAGTGATGAGTGAGTGGGTGAGTGAGTGAGTTGTGAGTGAGTGGTGAGTGAGTGAGTGGTGAGTGAGATTGAGTAGTGAGTGAGTGGTGAGTGGGTGAGTGAGTGAGTCGTGAGTGAGTGGGTGAGTGAGTGGTGAGTGAGTGTATGAGTGAGTGGTGAGTGAGTGGTGAGTGAGTAGTGAGTGAGTGAGTGGGTGAGTGAGTGAGTGAGTGGTGAGTGAGTGGTGAGTGAGTGGGTGAGTGAGTGAGTGGTGAGTGAGTAAATGAGTGAGTGGTGAGTGAGTGAGTGGTGAGTGAGTGGTGAGTGAGTGAGTGGGTGAGTGAGTGAATGAGTAGTGAGTGAGTGGGTGAGTGAGTGAGTGGTGAGTGAGTGGTGAGTGATTGGTGAGTGAGTGGTGAGTGAGGGCCTGAGTGGGTGAGTGAGTGGGTGGGTGAGTGGGTGTGTGACTGAGTGAGTGTGTGAGTGAGTGTATGAGTAGTGAGTGGGTGATTGAGTGAGTGAGTGTATGAGTGAGTGGGTGAGTGAGTGGGTGAGTGAGTGAGTGGTGGGTGGTGAGTGAGTGAGTGATGAGTGAGTGGGTGAGTGAGTGGTGAGTGTGTGAGTGAGTGAGTGATGAGTGAGTGGGTGAGCGAGTGGTGAGTGTGTGAGTGAGTGGTGAGTGTGTGAGTGAGTGGTGAGTGAGTAGTGAGTGAGTGAGTGTATGAGTAGTGAATGAGTGAGTAGTAAGTGAGTGAGTAGTAAGTGAGTGTGTGAGTGAGTGAGTAGTGAGTGTGTGAGTGAGTGAGTGTATGAGTGGGTGAGTGAGTGGGTGATTGAGTGAGTGAGTGATGAGTGAGTGGGTGAGTGAGTGAGTTGTGAGTGAGTGAGTGGTGAGTGAGTGAGTGAGTGGTGAGTGAGAGTGAGTATTGAGTGAGTGGTGAGTGGGTGAGTGAGTGAGTCGTGAGTGAGTGAGTGGTGAGTGAGTGGTGAGTGAGTGGTGAGTGAGTGAGTGGTGAGTGAGTGGTGAGTGAGTGGGTGAGTGAGTGAGTGAGTGGTGAGTGAGTGGTGAGTGAGTGAGAGTCGTGAGTGGTGAGTGAGTGAGTAGTGAGTGAGTAGTGAGTGAGTGAGTGGGTGAGTGAGTGGTGAGTGAGTGAGTGAGTGGTGAGTGAGTGGTGAGTGAGTGGTGAGTGAGTGGTGAGTGAGTGAGTGAGTGGGTGAATGAGTGAGTGGTGAGTGAGTGAGTGGGTGAGTGAGTGAATGAGTGAGTGGTGAGTGAGTGAGTGGTGAGTGGGTGTGTGAGTGAGTGAGTGTGTGAGTGAGTGTATGAGTAGTGAGTGGGTGATTGAGTGAGTGAGTGGGTGAGTGAGTGGGTGAGTGAGTGGGTGAGTGAGTGAGTGAGTGGTGGGTGGTGAGTGAGTGAGTGATGAGTGAGTGGGTGAGTGAGTGGTGAGTGTGTGAGTGAGTGAGTGATGAGTGAGTGGGTGAGCGAGTGGTGAGTGTGTGAGTGAGTGGTGAGTGTGTGAGTGAGTGGTGAGTGAGTAGTGAGTGAGTGAGTGTATGAGTAGTGAATGAGTGAGTAGTAAGTGAGTGAGTAGTAAGTGAGTGTGTGAGTGAGTGAGTAGTGAGTGTGTGGGTGAGTGAGTGGTGAGTGAGTGTATGAGTGAGTGGTGAGTGAGTGGTGAGTGAGTAGTGAGTGAGTGAGTGGGTGAGTGAGTGAGTGAGTGAGTGGTGAGTGAGTGGTGAGTGAGTGGGTGAGTGAGTGAGTGGTGAGTGAGTAAATGAGTGAGTGGTGAGTGAGTGAGTGGTGAGTGAGTGGTGAGTGAGTGAGTGGGTGAGTGAGTGAATGAGTGGTGAGTGAGTGAGTGGGTGAGTGAGTGAGTGGTGAGTGAGTGGTGAGTGATTGGTGAGTGAGTGGTGAGTGAGGGCCTGAGTGGGTGAGTGAGTGGGTGGGTGAGTGGGTGTGTGACTGAGTGAGTGTGTGAGTGAGTGTATGAGTAGTGAGTGGGTGATTGAGTGAGTGAGTGTATGAGTGAGTGGGTGAGTGAGTGGGTGAGTGAGTGAGTGGTGGGTGGTGAGTGAGTGAGTGATGAGTGAGTGGGTGAGTGAGTGGTGAGTGTGTGAGTGAGTGAGTGATGAGTGAGTGGGTGAGCGAGTGGTGAGTGTGTGAGTGAGTGGTGAGTGTGTGAGTGAGTGGTGAGTGAGTAGTGAGTGAGTGAGTGTATGAGTAGTGAATGAGTGAGTAGTAAGTGAGTGAGTAGTAAGTGAGTGTGTGAGTGAGTGAGTAGTGAGTGTGTGAGTGAGTGAGTGTATGAGTGGGTGAGTGAGTGGGTGATTGAGTGAGTGAGTGATGAGTGAGTGGGTGAGTGAGTGAGTTGTGAGTGAGTGAGTGGTGAGTGAGTGAGTGAGTGGTGAGTGAGAGTGAGTATTGAGTGAGTGGTGAGTGGGTGAGTGAGTGAGTCGTGAGTGAGTGAGTGGTGAGTGAGTGGTGAGTGAGTGGTGAGTGAGTGAGTGGTGAGTGAGTGGTGAGTGAGTGGGTGAGTGAGTGAGTGAGTGGTGAGTGAGTGGTGAGTGAGTGAGAGTCGTGAGTGGTGAGTGAGTGAGTAGTGAGTGAGTAGTGAGTGAGTGAGTGGGTGAGTGAGTGGTGAGTGAGTGAGTGAGTGGTGAGTGAGTGGTGAGTGAGTGGTGAGTGAGTGGTGAGTGAGTGAGTGAGTGGGTGAATGAGTGAGTGGTGAGTGAGTGAGTGGGTGAGTGAGTGAATGAGTGAGTGGTGAGTGAGTGAGTGGTGAGTGGGTGTGTGAGTGAGTGAGTGTGTGAGTGAGTGTATGAGTAGTGAGTGGGTGATTGAGTGAGTGAGTGGGTGAGTGAGTGGGTGAGTGAGTGGGTGAGTGAGTGAGTGAGTGGTGGGTGGTGAGTGAGTGAGTGATGAGTGAGTGGGTGAGTGAGTGGTGAGTGTGTGAGTGAGTGAGTGATGAGTGAGTGGGTGAGCGAGTGGTGAGTGTGTGAGTGAGTGGTGAGTGTGTGAGTGAGTGGTGAGTGAGTAGTGAGTGAGTGAGTGTATGAGTAGTGAATGAGTGAGTAGTAAGTGAGTGAGTAGTAAGTGAGTGTGTGAGTGAGTGAGTAGTGAGTGTGTGAGTGAGTGAGTGTATGAGTGGGTGAGTGAGTGGGTGATTGAGTGAGTGAGTGATGAGTGAGTGGGTGAGTGAGTGAGTTGTGAGTGAGTGAGTGGTGAGTGAGTGAGTGAGTGGTGAGTGAGAGTGAGTATTGAGTGAGTGGTGAGTGGGTGAGTGAGTGAGTCGTGAGTGAGTGAGTGGTGAGTGAGTGGTGAGTGAGTGGTGAGTGAGTGAGTGGTGAGTGAGTGGTGAGTGAGTGGGTGAGTGAGTGAGTGAGTGGTGAGTGAGTGAGAGTCGTGAGTGGTGAGTGAGTGAGTAGTGAGTGAGTAGTGAGTGAGTGAGTGGGTGAGTGAGTGGTGAGTGAGTGAGTGAGTGGTGAGTGAGTGGTGAGTGAGTGAGTGGGTGAATGAGTGAGTGGTGAGTGAGTGAGTGGGTGAGTGAGTGAATGAGTGAGTGGTGAGTGAGTGAGTGGTGAGTGAGTGGTGAGTGAGTGGTGAGTGAGTGAATGAGTAGTGAGTGGGTGATTGAGTGAGTGAGTGTATGAGTGAGTGGGTGAGTGAGTGGGTGAGTGAGTGAGTGAGTGGTGGGTGGTGAGTGAGTGAGTGATGAGTGAGTGGGTGAGTGAGTGGTGAGTGTGTGAGTGAGTGAGTGATGAGTGAGTGGGTGAGCGAGTGGTGAGTGTGTGAGTGAGTGGTGAGTGTGTGAGTGAGTGGTGAGTGAGTAGTGAGTGAGTGAGTGTATGAGTAGTGAATGAGTGAGTAGTAAGTGAGTGAGTAGTAAGTGAGTGTGTGAGTGAGTGAGTAGTGAGTGTGTGAGTGAGTGAGTGTATGAGTGGGTGAGTGAGTGGGTGATTGAGTGAGTGAGTGATGAGTGAGTGGGTGAGTGAGTGAGTTGTGAGTGAGTGAGTGGTGAGTGAGTGAGTGAGTGGTGAGTGAGAGTGAGTATTGAGTGAGTGGTGAGTGGGTGAGTGAGTGAGTCGTGAGTGAGTGAGTGGTGAGTGAGTGGTGAGTGAGTGGTGAGTGAGTGAGTGGTGAGTGAGTGGTGAGTGAGTGGGTGAGTGAGTGAGTGAGTGGTGAGTGAGTGGTGAGTGAGTGAGAGTCGTGAGTGGTGAGTGAGTGAGTAGTGAGTGAGTAGTGAGTGAGTGAGTGGGTGAGTGAGTGGTGAGTGAGTGAGTGAGTGGTGAGTGAGTGGTGAGTGAGTGGTGAGTGAGTGAGTGAGTGGGTGAATGAGTGAGTGGTGAGTGAGTGAGTGGGTGAGTGAGTGAATGAGTGAGTGGTGAGTGAGTGAGTGGTGAGTGAGTGGTGAGTGAGTGAATGAGTGGTGAGTGAGTGAGTGAGTGGTGAGTGAGTGAGTGAGTGGTGAGTGGTGAGTGAGTGGTGAGTGAGTGGTGAGTGAGAGGTTAGTGAGGGCCTGAGTGGGTGAATGAGTGGGTGGGTGAGTGAGTTTGTGGGTGTGTGAGTGAGTGGTGAGTGTGTGAGTGAGTGGTGAGTGTGTGAGTGAGTGGTGAGTAGTGAGTGAGTGAATGGTGAGTGGTGAGTGAGTAGTGAGTAGTGAGTGAGTAGTGAGTGAGTGAGTAGTGAGTGAGTGGTGAGTGAGTGAGTGTATGAGTGAGTGAGTGTATGAGTGAGTGAGTGGTGAGTGAGTGGTGAGTGAGTGAGTTTATGAGTGTGTGAGTAGTGAGTGAGTGGTGAGTGTGTGAGTGGTGAGTGAGTGGTGAGTGAGTGGTGATTGAGTGAGTGGTGAGTGAGTGGTGAGTGAGCGGTGATTGAGTGAGTGGTGAGTGAGTGAGTAGTGAGTGAATGAGTGTATGAGTAGTGAGTGGGTGATTGAGCGAGTGAGTGGGTGAGTGAGTGGTGAGTGAGTGGTGAGTGAATAGTGAGTGGTGAGTGAATAGTGAGTGAGTGGTGAGTGAGTAGTGATTGAGTAGTGATTGAGTGAGTGGTGAGTGAGTGGTGAGTGAGTGAGTGGGTGAGTGAGTGGTGAGTGAGTGGTGAGTGAGTCCTCACCATTTGCGGCAGGGTGAGGAGCGTATCGCTCCCGCCCGGTAAACTTTGCCGTTGAACTCACACGAGCAGTTGGACAGCGGCACGCAGCGACCAGACGGGGAAACATCGTCCACAACGGTGCCTAGACACACACACAAAAGACAAAGATCCCCCGTATAGCCTTAACAGACTGTAGGGGCAAGTGCTGTTAGCGAGCACATATGAAGGCCGGAACGGTACACGAGGGGGTGGGTGGCCAGCACCACGCCCGACCGCCTTAGTCTCCCCAGTGGCGATGTTTTTATCCACCGCACCAGGTACTCATTTTAGGCTGAGTCGACCTAGGGGAGGCCCGGGACCGGTTCAGATAATCGTCACTGGTGTTGGCCGTGAGCGGGAATCGAACCCGGGTCGCCAGGTTCATAGCGCAGCGCGCTAACCGCTACACTATCGCTCCCCACCCATAGACACACACACATAGACACACACACATAGACACACACACACACACTTAGACACACACACTTAGACACACACACAGACAAACACACACAGACAACAACAACCGCCATTCGCCACTAAGTGGCGGTGACGTCACCACGACGCTTGTGCCAGGACATGTGCACCTTGAGGCCACGTGGAGTGTCGAATGCCTGCTGGCAGGAGGTCACGGGGCAGACCCAGGTGCCACGGGTCGACTGAATGAGATGACTGGCTGATGCACCACCTGTGCCCCCTACTGTGCCAATCTGCTGTGCTTTAGCCACCCGGCGCTCCGCTCGTTGTTGTGAGCGTCGCTCCTCCGCCGTCCGTTGTTTTTGGAGGGCGACTACCTCCAACTGCCCAGTAGCGTCCTTCACGAGCCTTCTCCACAGAGGCCGATCTTGACACCGCTGGTACCAGTCATCGGCAAGTCCACTCAGCTCCACGTCCTCCTGTACCACATCACTCCATATCTTCTCTAGCCCGTGCCACGCCCGTTTAGCCCCCTCGATCCGGCCGAACAAAAGCTGTTTCGGCATGCGGTGGCTGGGCATGCGGGCTACATGACCCAGCCATCGCAGCCTTGCCCGCCGGAGGAGCTCACCGATGGGACCTTGCCCAGATCTTTCAAGGATTTGTGAGCTCCTCACACAATCCAGTCTGGTTAAACCCAGGATGGATCGTAGGCAGGCCAGCCTAAATGTTTCTAACCGGTGAAGATGTTCCATTAGGGTGGTCCACGTTTCGCAAGCGTAGAGAAGGGAGGGAATGACCGTGGCCGAGAAGACCTGAAGCTTAGTGCGGAGCGACAGACCAGGTAGCTTCCACACAGCGTTACGCAACCGATGAAAAGATATTGCCGCTCGACTGATTCGGAGTGAGACCTCTGCTGTTAAACTGGAGCCGGTCATAAGCACACTTTCCCAGGTATGGGAAACTCTCCACTCTCTCCACAACTGCCCCATCACCGATTGGGAGTTGTGGGGGTGGAGTGTCCGATGGTACAAAATACCCAGGCAGGTGCTTAGTTTTGGTGGGGCTGATGGTAAGGCCCCATCTCTTAGTGGCACGCTCCAGTCTCAGCAGCAGCGTCTCCAACTCCTCCTCTGAATGAGCAGCTATTACCAAATCATCAGCATATATAACGTGGTTGAGCAATAGGGAGCCATCCCTTGACCGCACCTGGGCATCGATCAGCCTCCCATTATATCTGTACCATATGGAGATTCCCCCGGAACAGCTATTGAAGGCTTCACGAACTACGTGGTCGAAATAGATGTTAAATAATGTGGGAGCCAGAGGACATCCCTGTCGCACCCCAAGGTGTACAGGGAAAGGCTCGGACTCCCGGCCATGTAATTTTTCCCGGGCCCCCTCACCATCATGAAGGTCCTTAATCGTAAGCAGAGGGTCAGGTACTCCAAAAGCACGAAGAACAACCCAGAGCCCAGGCCTACTGATGGTATCATAGGCCTTGACCAGATCAATAAAGCAGAGATGTAGGTCTTGCTGGAATTCCCTACACCTCTGCTGTAGCAGACGGACAGAAAATATGGCATCTGTGCAGGACCGCCCTTTCCTGAAACCGCATTGGGGCTCCGCAAGCCTCTCCTCAGCGTGCCTGGCAAAGCGATGTTGAATAATCCTTGCCAGGACCTTTCCCGGCACACTGAGGAGTGAGATGCCCCTGTAGTTGTTACAGCCTGTGCGGTCCCCCTTCTTAAAGAGGTGGACCGCCAGGGCATCTTTCCAATCCTGCAGAACCTGTCCAGTGGTCCAGACTGTTGTTATGATGTCATGTAGGGCAGTCTGTGCACAAACGCCACCCTCCCTCAGCATTTCACTTGGGAGATCATCTCTGCCCAGTGCCTTTCCTGGTCTCACGCTCTGGATCGTCTTCAGTACTTCCTCAACAGATGGTACTTCATCCAGCCACTCACAGGGGGTGACTTCTTCCAATTTTTCAGGCACCGCAGCCTCAGCAGGGTCATCCCCACTTTGTGCCACGATGTTTTCCTGGCTGAGGGATTTTCCCTCCCCCAGGACCTCACAGAAATGCTCAGCAAATCTGCAAACCTGTTCCTGGGGGTCGGAGATTGGATCACCGTTTTGTCCCCTAATGATGGTAACATGTGTGGCGCTGCAGGTTACTTTTTTTATGGAGTTAAATAGAGATTTGTGATCGCGGGCCACTGAGGCAGACTCCATCTCCTCAGCAACCCGCGACCACCACCTATCCTTGCAGCGCCTCACGGCTCTCTGAAACTCCGAGCGAAGGTTGTGGTAAGCCTCCTCATTCTCTGACGTGGGATTCTGTAGCCGATGACAGTGGGCCTGTCGCTTTTTCTCAACCATCCTGAACACCTCCTCTGTCAGCCAGGGTCTCTGGGGAGGACCTGACCGCATACCCAAAGCAGACATTGCAGCCACATGAGTCACAGTTCTAAACCTCGCCCATTTACCCTCGACATCAGGAGGAGTGGGGGACGATGCCAACCCCAGCCACAAGCGATGATGAAATTCTCGCTTGCAACTTTCATCAGATAACCGAGACCAGGCCACTTTTGCTTGGAATGGGGTCCTGGGTGTCCACCCATCACCGGAACGGAAGAATGGGCAGCGCATCTTACAGATGACAAGTCGATGGTCAGAAGGCAGATCAGCTCCACGGTAGGTCCTGGTGTCAAGGACATGGGTTCGCATCCGCTGGTCCGTCACTATGTAGTCCAGCAGATGTTCTTGCTTGGACCCGGCATGCATCGATGATGTTGTGTGGATGCGCCGATACCGGAACAGCGTGTTGGTAATTACAAGTCCATGGGCTGCACAAAAATCTAGCAGCCTCCTACCGTTGTTATTAAGCTGATCTGGCCCATGCCCTTCAATCACTTCAGGCCGGGTGCCGGAATCATGACCAACTCGGGCATTGAAGTCACCCATCAAGATGACTCTATCCCGAGGGGCCACTTTAGCCAGCATCTGCGACAGGAGGTCATAGAAGGCATCTGACTCATCGGCTTTGCCTGCATCCCTCCACGAATGTTCGTCTTCGGTGGGGGCATAAGTAACCACGACCACCAATCCTCCCCTCCAATTGATAGGAAGGCGAGCCCAAAGTAGCCTGGGGCTTACAGCTTCCCACACCTCACTGCCACGCTGCCACGCCCCCTTCATTCTTTTGTTCAGAAGAAGAGCCACACCCTGTTGTTTGGCAGTCTCCTGCCCCGAGTAGAGGACTGTCCACCCCTCATAGTTGCAGGAGCCAGAACCGGTCCACCGGACCTCCTGAATGCCACAGAGATCCAGGCGGTACCGGTCCAGCTCCCGACAGAGTAGTGGCAGCCTCTCCTCCGCAGTGAGCGTTCGAACATTCCACGTGGCCAAACGAAGTGGCTTTTCGTTGTTTCTGGAGGAGCCCCGAGGGTTGAGATTCAATCTCCTGGCTCCGCCAATTGGGGTTTGGCCAGGAGACGTCATAGACGCCTGTCCCCCCGGGGCCTCCGGCACAAGCTTATTTGTTACATGTTTAAGTTTAAGTCGTAGTTTCGTGGTAATTTTTTGAAAGGTGGAGGGGTTACCAGCCCCTCGCATCCATCCAAAGCCCCCGTTTAGCCCCTGCGGTGGTCACAGACGCCATGAGGGGAGGAACCAATCGGAATTGGCCCTCCCCCCACAACACTGTCCACGATAGAGTTGCCCGTCCGGCACACACACACAGACACACACACATAGACACACACACAGACACACACACATAGACACACACACATACACACACACATAGACACATAGACGCACACAGACACACACACAGACATAAAGATAAAGATCCCCCATATAGCCTTAACAGACTGTAGGGGCAAGTGCTGTTAGCGAGCACCTATGAAGGCCGGAACGGTACACGAGGGGGTGGGTGGCCAGCACCACGCCTGACTGCCTTTTTCTCCCCAGTGGCGATGTTTACACACCGCACCAGGTACTCATTTGAGGCTGAGTCGACCTAGGGGAGACCCGGACTGGTTCAGATAATCGTCACTGATGTTGGCCGTGAGCGGGAATCGAACCCGAGTCGCTAGGTTCATAGCGCAGCGCGCTAACCGCTACACTATCGCTCCTCACGAGCCTCCTCCACAGAGGCCGATCTTGACACCGCTGGTACCAGTCATCGGCAAGTCCACTCAGCTCCACGTCCTCCTGTAACACATCACTCCATCTCTTCTCTAGCCCGTGCCGCGCCCGTTTAGCCCCCTCAATCCGGCCGAACAAAAGCTGTTTTGGCATGCGGTGGCTGGGCATGCGGGTTACATGGCCCAGTCAACGCAGCCTTGCCTGCCGGAGGAGTTCACCGATGGGACCTTGCCCAGATCTTTCAAGGATTTGTGAGTTCCTCACACAATCCAGCCTGGTTAAACCCAGGATGGATCGTAGGCAGGCCAGCCTAAATGTTTCTAAGCGGCGAAGATGTTCCATTGGGGGGTCCACTTTTCGCAAGCGTAGAGAAGGAGGGAATGACCGTGGCCCAGAAGACCTGAAGCTTAGTGCGGAGCGACAGACCAGGTAGTTTCCACACAGCGTTACGCAACCGAGGAAAAGATATTGCCGCTCGACTGATTCAGAGTGAGACCTCTGCTGTTAAACTGGAACCAGTCATAAGCACACTGCCCAGGTATGGGAAACTCTCCACTCTCTCCACAACTGCCCCATCACCGATTGGGAGTTGTGGGGGTGGAGTGTCCGATGGTACAAAATACCCAGGCAGGTGCTTAGTTTTGGTGGGGCTGATGGTAAGGCCCCACCTCTTAGTGGCACGCTCCAGTCTCATCAGCAGCGTCTCCAACTCCTCCTCTGAGTGAGCAGCTATTACCAAATCATCAGCATACATAACGTGGTTGAGCAATAAGGAGCCATCCCTTGACCGCACTCGGGCATCGATCAGCCTCCCATTATATCTGTACCAAATGGAGATTCCCCCCGGTACAGCCAATGAAGGCTTCACGAACTGCGTGGTCAAAATAGATGTTAAGTAATGTGGGAGCCAGGGGACATCCCTGTCGCACCCCAAGGTGTACAGGGAATGGCTCCGACACCCGGCCAACGTAGTTTTACCCGGGGGCCTGCTCACCATGTTCACACCACCACAACGTTCACAAAACGTTTCACAAACACACCGCCACAACATTCACACGCCGTTCCACGCTCCAACGTTGACACGACCACCACGACGACGTTCACGCCACCGACCGCTGGGGCAGAAGCAGCCGTAGGTGCATCGCGAGCTGCAGGCGGCGGCGCTGCCCGAGTCCCTGCAGGATGGGGGGCAGGCGGAGCCGCACTCGGAGAAGACTCGGCCAGGTGGGCACCGTGGAGCCGCTGTGTGGGAGAGAGACGACACGCACACAGGTAAAGGTAAAGGTCCCCCAGGTAGCCTTGAGCATTAGACTCGGCCAGGTGGGGCTGGAGAGACACACGCACACAGGTAAAGGTGAAGGTCCCCCAGGTAGCCTTAGGCAGAGAAGACTCGGCCAGGTGGGGCAGGAGAGACACTCGCACACAGGTGAAGGTGAAGGTCCCCCAGGTAGCCTTTAACCGGTCTGTCGGGGCAAGTGCTGCTTGACAATGACACACACTCACACAGACTCACACACACACTCGCACACACACGCGCACACACACACACTCATACACACACACACTCACACACACACTCATACACACACACACACAGACACACACACTCATACACACACTCACACACACACACTCACACACACTCTCACTCACACTCACTCACACACACTCTCACTCACACACACACACTCTCACTCACACACTCACACTCACTCACTCACACACACTCACACACACTCTCACACTCACACACACACGCTCACACTCACTCAGAGACTCACTCACTCAGAGACTCACTCACTCAGACACTCACTCAGAGACTCACTCAGACACTCACTCACTCACTCAGACACTCACTCAGAGACTCACTCACTCACTCAGACACTCACTCAGATACTCACTCACACACACACTCACACACACACACACTCTCACTCACACACACTCTCACTCACACACACTCTTACTCACACTCACACACACTCACTCACACACACACTCTCACACACTCACACACGCTCACACACACACAGACTCACACACACACTCTCACTCACACACACTCTCACTCACACACACACTCTCACTCACACACTCTCACATTCACACACTCTCACACTCTCACACACACTCACACACACACACTCACACACACACACGCTCACACACACACACTCACACACACACTCACACACACACACACACGCTCACACACACACACTCACACACACTCACACACACACGCTCACACACTCACACACACTCACCTCTATAAGACAAATACCCCCACTATAGCCTGATCAGACTGTGAGTGTTGTTAGCAGCAGCTATGAAGTCTAGCGGCACTGTGGCACACGAGGGGGTGCCTGGCTGCCGGCACCACGCCCTGCCGCCTTTGTCTCCCCCAGTGCTGGCGATGCTTTTCTACTCCTGCACTGCACCGCCAGGTACTCATTTGAGGCTGAGTCGACCTAGCGGAGGCCCAGAACCAGTTCAGACGATTCTGGAGGAAAAGGACGAGGAGCGAGGAGGGGGTGGAGGAGGAGGAAGGGGGGGTAGGAGGAGCAGCAGGAGCAGTATCTGTAGTGAGCTGTAGCTGTAGCAGCAGCAAGAGCAGTATCTGTAGTGAGCTGTAGCTGCAGCTGTAGCAGGAGGAGGAGTATCTGTAGTGAGCTGTAGCTGTAGCTGCAGCAGGAGGAGTATCTGTAGTGAGCTGTAGCTGTAGCTGCAGCAGGAGGAGTATCTGTAGTGAGCTGTAGCTGTAGCAGCAGCAGGAGGAGTATCTGTAGTGAGCTGTAGCTGTAGCAGCAGCAGCAGGAGTATCTGTAGTGAGCTGTAGCTGTAGCAGCAGCAGGAGGAGTATCTGTAGTGAGCTGTAGCTGTAGCTGCAGCAGGAGGAGTATCTGTAGTGAGCTGTAGCTGTAGCAGCAGCAGGAGGAGTATCTGTAGTGAGCTGTAGCTGTAGCAGCAGCAGGAGGAGTATCTGTAGTGAGCTGTAGCTGTAGCTGCAGCAGGAGGAGTATCTGTAGTGAGCTGTAGCTGTAGCAGCAGCAGGAGGAGTATCTGTAGTGAGCTGTAGCTGTAGCAGGAGGAGTATCTGTAGTGAGCTGTAGCTGTAGCAGCAGGAGGAGGAGTATCTGTAGTGAGGTGTAGCTGTAGCTGTAGCAGGAGGAGTATCTGTAGTGAGCTGTATCTGTAGCAGCAGCAGGAGGAGTATCTGTAGTGAGTTGTAGCTGTAGCTGTAGCAGGAGGAGTATCTGTAGTGAGCTGTATCTGTAGCAGCAGGAGGAGTATCTGTAGTGAGCTGTAGCTGTAGCAGCAGCAGCAGGAGGAGTATCTGTAGTGAGCTGTATCTGTAGCAGTAGCAGCAGGAGGAGTATCTGTAGTGAGCTGTAGCTGTAGCAGTAGCAGGAGTATCTGTAGTGAGCTGTAGCTGTAGCAGCAGCAGCAGCAGGAGGAGTATCTGTAGTGAGCTGTAGCTGTAGCAGCAGCAGGAGGAGTATCTGTAGTGAGCTGTAGCTGTAGCAGCAGGAGGAGGAGTGTCTGTAGTGAGCTGTAGCTGCAGCTGTAGCAGCAGGAGGAGTATTTGTAGTGAGCTGTAGCTGCAGCTGTAGCAGCAGGAGGAGGAGTATCTGTAGCAGCAGCAGGAGTATCTGTAGTGAGCTGTAGCAGCAGGAGGAGTATCTGTAGTGAGCTGTAGCTGTAGCAGCAGCAGCAGGAGTATCTGTAGTGAGCTGTAGCTGTAGCAGCAGCAGCAGCAGGAGTATCTGTAGTGAGCTGTAGCTGTAGCAGGAGGAGGAGTATCTGTAGTGACCTGTAGCTGTAGCAGCAGCAGCAGGAGTATCTGTAGTGAGCTGTAGCTGTAGCAGCAGCAGCAGCAGGAGTATCTGTAGTGAGCTGTAGCTGTAGCAGGAGGAGGAGTATCTGTAGTGACCTGTAGCTGTAGCTGTAGCAGCAGCAGGAGGAGTATCTGTAGTGAGCTGTAGCTGTAGCTGCAGCAGGAGGAGTATCTGTAGTGAGCTGTAGCTGTAGCAGGAGGAGTATCTGTAGGTAGCTGTAGCTGTAGCAGCAGGAGGAGTATCTGTAGTGAGGTGTAGCTGTAGCAGCAGCAGGAGGAGGAGTATCTGTAGTGAGCTGTAGCTGTAGCAGCAGGAGGAGTATCTGTAGGTAGCTGTAGCTGTAGCAGCAGGAGGAGTATCTATAGTGAGCTGTAGCTGTAGCAGGAGGAGTATCTGTAGGTAGCTGTAGCTGTAGCAGCAGGAGGAGTATCTATAGTGAGCTGTAGCTGTAGCAGCAGGAGTATCTGTAGCAGCAGGAGGAGTATCTGTAGCAGCAGCAGGAGGAGTATCTGTAGCAGCAGGAGCAGTATCTGTAGCAGCAGCAGGAGGAGTATCTGTAGCAGCAGCAGGAGCAGTATCTGTAGTGAGCTGCAGTGCCTGAGGGTCTCACGGCAGAGCGAGGGGCTCCTCCACTCGGCTGGGCGCCCCCCGGCGATGACGAGCGCCTGGGAGAGGGCGCGGAGCGACGAGCACGGGGAGCACGCCGGCGGGGACGACGAGGAGGACGACGACGACGAGGTGGAGGAGGAGGTGGAGGAGTTGGAGCAGGCGCACAGCTCGCCCGCACAGCCAGCCACGAACGGCTCCAGCAGCAGCAGCATGGAGCTGGTGGAGCTGGTGGAGGAGCTGGTGGAGGTGGAGGAGCTGGTGGTGGAGTCACCGCCAGCGCCATGACCAAGCACGGAGCGCAGAAGAGATCGGCACCGTTCTTCCTGCACACGCCACACACATAGACACACATAGACACACCACACACCACACACACATATACATACACACACCACACACACCACACACACACCATACACCACACACACCATCCACACACACACGCCACACACATAGACACACATAGACACACACACATACACACACCACACACCACACACACACACCATCCACACATAGACACACACATATACATACACACACCACACACACCACACACATATACATACACACACCACACACACACCATCCACACACACCATCCACACACACACCACACACACACACACATACACACACCATCCACACACACACACCACACACATAGACACACATAGACACACACACATACATACACACACCACACACCACACACACCATCCACACATAGACACACACATATACATACACACACCACACACACCACACACACACCATCCACACACACACCACACACACCACACACACATACATATACACACACATACATACACACACACACACCACACACACACACCACACACATAGACACACATATAGACACACATATACATACACACACCACACACACCACACACACAACATCCACACACACCACACACACCACACACACATACATATACACACACACACACCACACACATACATATACACACATACATACACACACCATCCACACACACACACCACACACATAGACACACATAGACACACACATATACATACACACACCACACACACCACACACACACCATCCACACACACACCACACACATATACACACACATACATACACACCCCATCCACACACACACACCACACACATAGACACACATAGACACACACATATACATACACACACCACACACACCACACACACACCACACACACCACACACACACCCTCCACACACACACCACACACACCACACACACCACACACACACCATCCACACACACACCACACACACCACACACACATACATATACACACACATACATACACACACACACCACACACACACACCACACACATAGACACACATATAGACACACATATACATACACACACCACACACACCACACACACACCATCCACACACACCACACACACCACACACACATACATATACACACACACACCACACACATACATATACACACATACATACACACACCATCCACACACACACACCACACACATAGACACACATAGACACACACATATACATACACACACCACACACACCACACACACACCATCCACACACACACCACACACATATACACACACATACATACACACCCCATCCACACACACACACCACACACATAGACACACATAGACACACACATATACATACACACACCACACACACCACACACACACCATCCACACACACACCACACACATATACACACACACCACACACACACCATCCACACACACACCACACACACACCACACACACACCACACACACCACACACACCACATACCACACATCACATACACCACATACACCACACACACACACACCACACACTCACACCACACACTCACCACACACACACCACACACACCACACACACACCACACACCAAACACACACCACACACCACACACACATACATATACACACACACACACCACACACATACATATACACACATACATACACACACCATCCACACACACACACCACACACATAGACACACATAGACACACACATATACATACACACACCACACACACCACACACACACCATCCACACACACACCACACACACACCATCCACACACACACACCACACACACCACACACACCACACACACACCATCCACACACACACCACACACACCACACACACCACACACACACCATCCACACACACACCACACACACCACACACACACCATCCACACACACACCACACACACCACACACACCACACACACACCATCCACACACACACCACACACACCACACACACATACATATACACACACATACATACACACACACACACCACACACACACACCACACACATAGACACACATATAGACACACATATACATACACACACCACACACACCACACACACACCATCCACACACACCACACACACCACACACACATACATATACACACACACACACACCACACACATACATATACACACATACATACACACACCATCCACACACACACACCACACACATAGACACACATAGACACACACATATACATACACACACCACACACACCACACACACACCATCCACACACACACCACACACATATACACACACATACATACACACCCCATCCACACACACACACCACACACATAGACACACATAGACACACACATATACATACACACACCACACACACCACACACACACCATCCACACACACACCACACACATATACACACACACCACACACACACCATCCACACACACACCACACACACACCACACACACACACCACACACACCACACACACCACATACCACACATCACATACACCACATACACCACACACACACACACCACACACACCACACACACACCATCCACACACACACCACACACACCACACACACCACACACACACCATCCACACACACACCACACACACCACACACACACCATCCACACACACACCACACACACCACACACACCACACACACACCATCCACACACACACCACACACACCACACACACATACATATACACACACATACATACACACACACACACCACACACACACACCACACACATAGACACACATATAGACACACATATACATACACACACCACACACACCACACACACACCATCCACACACACCACACACACCACACACACATACATATACACACACACACACACCACACACATACATATACACACATACATACACACACCATCCACACACACACACCACACACATAGACACACATAGACACACACATATACATACACACACCACACACACCACACACACACCATCCACACACACACCACACACATATACACACACATACATACACACCCCATCCACACACACACACCACACACATAGACACACATAGACACACACATATACATACACACACCACACACACCACACACACACCATCCACACACACACCACACACATATACACACACACCACACACACACCATCCACACACACACCACACACACACCACACACACACACCACACACACCACACACACCACATACCACACATCACATACACCACATACACCACACACACACACACCACACACTCACACCACACACTCACCACACACACACCACACACACCACACACACACCACACACCAAACACACACCACACACCACACACACACCACACACACACCACACACACACCACACACACCACACACACCACACACACACCACACACTCACCACACACTCACCACACACACACCACACACACACCACACACACCACACACACACACCACACACACACCACACACCACACACAAACACCACCCACACGCATGGCACACGAGTTTCCGGTTAGCGCAGTCTGGGATGGTGACGGTGGTGATGGTGGTGACGGTGGTGACGGTGGTGGTGGTGATGGTGATGGTGACGATGGTGGTGGTGACGGTGGTGGTGACGGTGGTGGTGACGGTGGTGGTGGTGACGGTGGTGGTGGTGATGGTGGTGGTGGTGATGGTGGTGGTGACGGTGGTGACGGTGGTGATGGTGGTGATGGTGGTGGTGGTGATGGTGACGGTGGTGATGATGGTGGTGATGGTGGTGATGGTGGTGGTGATGGTGGTGGTCTTTATGATCCATACTCATGGAGACCCACCACCCAGCTACCCAGCTAGCTACTCACCACCCAGCTACCCAGCTAGCTACTCACCACCCAGCTACCCAGCTAGCTACTCACCACCCAGCTACCCAGCTAGATACTCACCACCCAGCTACCCAGCTAGATACTCACCACCTAGCTACCCAGCTAGATACTCACCACCCAGCTACCCAGCTAGATACTCACCACCCAGCTACCTAGCTAGATACTCACCACTCAGCTACCCAGCTAGATACTCACCACCCAGCTACCCAGCTAGATACTCACCACCCAGCTACCTAGCTAGATACTCACCACCAAGCTACCCAGCTAGATACTCACCACCCAGCTACCCACTCACCACCCAGCTACCCAGCTAGCTACTCACCACCCAGCTACCCAGCTAGCTACTCACCACCCAGCTACCTAGCTAGATACTCACCACCCAGCTACCCAGCTAGCTACTCACCACCCAGCTACCCACTCACCACCCAGCTACCCAGCTAGCTACTCACCACCCAGCTACCCGGCTAGCTACTCACCACTCAGCTACCCAGCTAGATACTCACCACCCAGCTACCCAGCTAGATACTCACCACCCAGCTACCCAGCTAGATACTCACCACCCAGCTAGCTACTCACCACCCAGCTACCCAGCTAGATACTCACCACCCAGCTAGCTACTCACCACCCAGCTACCCACTCACCACCCAGCTACCCACTCACCACCCAGCTACCCAGCTAGCTACTCACCACCCAGCTAGCTACTCACCACCCAGCTACCCACTCACCACCCAGCTACCCAGCTAGCTACTCACCACCCAGCTACCCGGCTAGCTACTCACCACTCAGCTACCCAGCTAGATACTCACCACCCAGCTACCCAGCTAGATACTCACCACCCAGCTACCCAGCTAGATACTCACCACCCAGCTACCCAGCTAGATACTCACCACCCAGCTAGCTACTCACCACCCAGCTACCCAGCTAGCTACTCACCACCCAGCTAGCTACTCACCACCCAGCTACCCACTCACCACCCAGCTACCCAGCTAGCTACTCACCACCCAGCTACCCGGCTAGCTACTCACGTGCTGCGGGCAGGCCGGGGTGACGTTGGCGGCTGTGATGAATGGACATTGCTCTCCAGGATCGTTCACGTGGTGCTCATTCACCATCTGGTGGACGCCCCTGGGAGCCACTCCCTCTGTGGAGGGCGCGTCCACCACCACCACCACAATCAGTGACACGTGTGTGTGTGTGTGTTACACGTGTGTGTGTTAGTGACACGTGTGTGTGTGTGTGTTACACGTGTGTGTGTGTTAGTGACACGTGTGTGTGTTAGTGACACGTGTGTGTGTTAGTGACACGTGTGTGTGTGTGTGTGTTAGTGACACGTGTGTGTGTGTGTTAGTGACACGTGTGTGTTAGTGACACGTGTGTGTGTGTGTGTTAGTGACACGTGTGTGTGTGTGTTAGTGACACGTGTGTGTGTTAGTGACACGTGTGTGTGTGTGTGTTAGTGACACGTGTGTGTGTGTTAGTGACACGTGTGCGTGTCAGTGACACGTGTGTATGTGTTAGTGACACGTGTGTGTGTGTGTTAGTGACACGTGTGTGTGTGAGTGACACGCGTGTGTGTGTTAGTGACACGTGTGTGTGTGTGTGTGTTAGTGACACGTGTGTGTGTGTTAGTGACACGTGTGTGTGTGAGTGACACGTGTGTGTGTGTGTTAGTGACACGTGTGTATGTGAGTGACACGTGTGTGTTAGTGACACGTGTGTGTGTGTGTTAGTGACACGTGTGTGTGTTAGTGACACGTGTGTGTGTGACACGTGTGTTAGTGACACGTGTGTGTGTGACACGTGTGTGTCTGTGACACGTGTGTGTGTGTGTGTGAGTGACACACGTGTGTGTGTGTGTGTTAGTGACACGTGTGTGTTAGTGACACGTGTGTGTGTGAGTGACACGTGTGTATGTGTGTTAGTGACACGTGTGTGTGAGTGACACGTGTGTGTGTTCGTGACACGTGTGTGTGAGTGAAACGTGTGTGTGTGTGTTAGTGACACGTGTGTGTGTTAGTGACACGTGTGTGTGTGTGAGTGACACGTGTGTATGTGTGTTAGTGACACGTGTGTGTGAGTGACACGTGTGTGTGTTAGTGACACGTGTGTGTGTGTGTGTGTTAGTGACACGTGTGTGTGTGTTAGTGACACGTGTGTGTGTGTGTTAGTGACACGTGTGTATGTGTGTTAGTGACACGTGTGTGTGAGTGACACGTGTGTGTGTGAGTGACACGTGTGTATGTGTGTTAGTGACACGTGTGTGTGAGTGACACGTGTGTGTGTTAGTGACACGTGTGTGTGTAGTGACACGTGTGTGTTAGTGACACGTGTGTGTGTTAGTGACACGTGTGTGTTAGTGACACGTGTGTGTGTGTGAGTGACACGTGTGTATGTGTGTTAGTGACACGTGTGTGTGAGTGACACGTGTGTGTGTTAGTGACACGTGTGTGTGTGTTAGTGACACGTGTGTGTGTGTTAGTGACACGTGTGTGTGTGAGTGACACGTGTGTATGTGTGTTAGTGACACGTGTGTGTTAGTGACACGTGTGTGTGTTAGTGACACGTGTGTATGTTAGTGACACGTGTGTGTGTTAGTGACACGTGTGTGTAGTGACACGTGTGTGTTAGTGACACGTGTGTGTGTTAGTGACACGTGTGTGTGTTAGTGACACGTGTGTGTGTGACACGTGTGTTAGTGACACGTGTGTGTGTGACACGTGTGTGTGTGTGTGTTGCATTACCTCTAAGTAGCTCTGTGGAGTTCGCGACGCCGTTGAAGTCTCCGCAGAGTCCGCACGTCTTGCTGCGGTAGCGGGCATCCAACTCGACCTGCACCACAACAACAATCACCACAATCACCACCACAATCACCACAAGAATCACCACGACAATCACCACAACAATCACCACAATCACCACAACAACAATCACCACAACCACCACAACAATCACCACCACAATCACCACAACAACAATCACCACAATCACCACAATCACCACAACAATCACCACCACAACAATCACCACCACAACAATCACCACCACAACAATCACCACAATCACCACCACAATCACCACCACAACAATCACCACCACAATCACCACAACAACAATCACCACCACAATCACCACAATCACCACCACAATCACCACCACAACAATCACCACCACAATCACCACCACAACAATCACCACCACAACATCAACAGCCACAATCACCACCACAATCAGCACCACAACAAGCACCACCACAATCACCACCACAATCACCACCACAACAATCACCACCACAACAATCACCACCACAATCACCACCACAATCACCACCACAACAATCACCACCACAATCACCACCACAACAATCACCACAATCACCACAACAATCACCACCACAATCACCACCACAATCACCACCACAATCACCACAATCACCACCACAATCACCACCACAACAATCACCACCACAATCACCACCAGAACAATCACCACCACAATCACCACCACAACAATCACCACAACAACAATCACCACAACCACCACCACAACAATCACCACCACAATCACCACCACAGCAATCACCTCCACAATCACCACAACAATCACCACCACAATCACCACCACAACAATCACCACAATCACCACAACAATCACCACAATCACCACCACAATCACCACCACAACATCAACAACCACAATCACCACCACAATCACCACCACAACAATCACCACCACAATCACCACCACAATCACCACCACAACAATCACCACCACAATCACCACCACAACAATCACCACCACAACAATCAACACCACAACAATCACCACCACAATCACCACCACAACAATCACCACCACAATCACCACAATCACCACCACAATCACCACCACAACAATCACCACCACAATCACCACCACAACAATCACCAACATAATCACCACCACAAAAATCACCACAATCACCACAACAGCAATCACCACAACCACCACCACAACAATCACCACAACAATCACCACCACAATCACCACCACAACAATCACCACCACAATCACCACCACAACAATCACCACCACAATCACCACCACAACAATCACCACCACAATCACCACCACAACATCAACAACCACCACAACAGCAACAACCACAACCTGTGATAATGTGGGTGACTCTCTGAGTGATTGAGTCTCTGAGTGAGTCTTTGAGTGAGTGAGTCTCTGAGTGAGTGAGTCAGTCTCTGAGTGAGTCAGTCTCTGAGTGAGTGAGTCTCTGAGTGAGCGAGTCTCTGAGTGAGTGAGTCTCTGAGTGAGTTTCTGAGTGAGTGGGTGTCTGAGTGAGTGAGTCTCTGAGTGAGTTTATGAGTGAGTGAGTGTCTGAGTGAGTCTCTGAGTGAGTGAGTGTCTGAGTGAGTCTCTGAGTGAGTGAGTGAGTGTCTGAGTGAGTGAGTCTCTGAGTGAGTCGCTGAGTGAGTGAGTGAGTCTCTGAGTGAGTCTCTGAGTGAGTGAGTGTCTGAGTGAGTGAGTCTCTGAGTGAGTGAGTGTCTGAGTGAGTGAGTCTCTGAGTGAGTGAGTGAGTGTCTGAGTGAGTGAGTAATTCTCTGAGTGTCTGAGTGAGTGTCTGAGTGAGTGAGTGAGTGCCTGAGTGAGTGAGTCTCTGAGTGAGTGTCTGAGTGAGTGAGTGTCTGAGTGAGTGAGTGTCTGAGTGAGTGAGTGAGTCACCCTGAGTGAGTGTCTGAGTGAGTGAGTGAGTCTCTGAGTGAGTGAGTCACCCTGAGTGTGTGAGTGAGTGAGTATGAGTGAGTGTCTGATTGAGTGAGTGTATGAGTGAGTGCCTGAGTGAGTGTCTGAGTGAGTGAGTGTCTGAGTGAGTGTCTGAGTGAGTGAGTGTCTGAGTGAGTGAGTCTCTGAGTGAGTGAGTGTCTGAGTGAGTGAGTCTCTGAGTGAGTGAGTGTCTGAGTGAGTGAGTGATTCTCTGAGTGTCTGAGTGAGTGTCTGAGTGAGTGAGTGAGTGCCTGAGTGAGTGAGTCTCTGAGTGAGTGTCTGAGTGAGTGAGTGTCTGAGTGAGTGAGTGTCTGAGTGAGTGAGTGAGTCACCCTGAGTGAGTGTCTGAGTGAGTGAGTGAGTCTCTGAGTGAGTGAGTCACCTTGAGTGTGTGAGTGAGTGAGTATGAGTGAGTGTCTGATTGAGTGAGTGTATGAGTGAGTGCCTGAGTGAGTGTCTGAGTGAGTGAGTGTCTGAGTGAGTGTCTGAGTGAGTGAGTGTCTGAGTGAGTGAGTGTCTGAGTGAGTGAGTGTCTCAGTGAGTGAGTGTCTGAGTGAGTGTCTGAGTGAGTGAGTGTCTGTGTGTCTGAGTGAGTGAGTGAGTGTCTGAGTGAGTGAGTGT
The DNA here is from genome assembly GCF_048934315.1 of Petromyzon marinus. NCBI lineage: Eukaryota > Metazoa > Chordata > Hyperoartia > Petromyzontiformes > Petromyzontidae > Petromyzon > Petromyzon marinus. The sequence goes on from NW_027422631.1 coordinate 238,006, forward strand.
CTGAGTGAGTGAGTGAGTCTCTGAGTGAGTGAGTGAGTCACCCTGAGTGAGTGTCTGAGTGAGTGAGTGTCTGAGTGAGTGTCTGAGTGAGGGAGTGAGTGTCTGAGTGAGTGAGTGAGTGTCTGAGTGTCTGAGTGCGTCTCTGAGTGAGTCTCTGAGTGAGTGAGTGTCTGAGTGAGTGAGTCTCTGAGTAAGTCTCTGAGTGAGTCTCTGAGTGAGTGAGTGTCTGAGTGAGTGAGTGTCTGAGTGAGTCACTGAGTGAGTGAGTGTCTGAGTGAGTGAGTGTCTGAGTGAGTCTCTGAGTGAGTGAGTGAGTGTTTGAGTGAGTGAGTGAGTCTCTGAGTGAGTCTCTGAGTGAGTGTCTGAGTGAGTGAGTGAGTGTCTGAGTGAGTGAGTCAGGCACCCTGAGTGAGTGAGTGTCTAAGTGAGTCTCTGAGTGAGTCTCTGAGTGAGTGAGTGTCTGAGTGAGTCTCTGAGTGAGTCTCTGAGTGAGTGAGTGTCTGAGTGAGTGAGTGAGTCTCTGAGTGAGTGTCTGAGTGAGTGAGTGAGTGTCTGAGTGAGTGAGTCAGGCACCCTGAGTGAGTGAGTGAGTCATCCTGAGTGAGTCTCTGAGTGAGTGAGTGAGTCATCCTGAGTGAGTCACCCTGAGTGAGTCACCCTGAGTGTCTGAGTGAGTCACCCTGAGTGAGTCACCCTGAGTGAGTGAGTGTCTGAGTGAGTGAGTGTCTGAGTGAGTGTCTGAGTGAGTGAGTGTCTGAGTGAGTGTCTGAGTGAGTGGGTGAGTGTCTGAGCGAGTGAGTGTCTGAGTGAGTGTCTGAGTGAGTCTCTGAGTGAGTGAGTGAGTCATCCTGAGTGAGTCACCCTGAGTGAGTCACCCTGAGTGAGTGAGTGTCTGAGTGAGTGAGTGTCTGAGTGAGTGTCTGAGTGAGTGGGTGAGTGTCTGAGCGAGTGAGTGTCTGAGTGAGTGTCTAAGTGAGACTCTGAGTGAGTGAGTCTTCCTGAGTGAGTCACCCTGAGTGAGTCACCCTGAGTGTCTGAGTGAGTCACCCTGAGTGAGTCACCCTGAGTGACTGAGTGAGTCACCCTGAGTGAGTCATCTTGAGTGAGTCACCCTGAGTGTCTGAGTGAGTCACCCTGAGTGAGTCACCCTGAGTGTCTGAGTGAGTCACCCTGAGTGAGTCACCCTGAGTGAGTGTCTGAGTGAGTGAGTCACCCTGAATAAGTCTTGCCCGTCCCAGTACACGTTGACTCCCATCGAGCGCAAGGACACCCGCAGCTGCATGGCCTGGCGCCCTGAGTGAGTCACCCTGAGTGAGTCACCCTGAGTGAGTCACCCTGATTGAGGGAGTCACCCTGGGTGAGTGTCTGAATGAGTCACCCTGAGTGTCTGAGTGAGTCACCCTGAGTAATTGAGTGAGTCACCCTGAGTGAGTGAGTCACCCTGAGTGGGTGAGTGAGTCACCCTGAGTGAGTGTGTGAGTGAGTGAGTGAATCACCCTGAGTGAGTCACCCTGAGTGAGTCACCCTGAGTGGGTCAGTGAGTGAGTCACCCTGAGCAAGTGAGTGAGTCACCCTGAGTGAGTGTCTGAGTGAGTGAGTCACCCTGAGTGAGTCACCCTGAGTGTGTGAGTGAGTGAGTCACCCTGAGTGAGTGTCTGAGTGAGTGTCTGAGTGAGTGAGTGAGTGGGTGAGTGAGTCACCCTGAGTGAGTGAGTGAGTCACCCTGAGTGAGTCTCTGAGTGAGTGAGTGTCTGAGTGAGTGTCTGAGTGAGTGAGTGAGTCACCCTGAGTGAGTGTGTGAGTGAGTGAGTCACCCTGAGTGAGTCCTGCCCGTCCCAGTACACGTTGACTCCCATCGAGCGCAAGGAAACCCGCAGCTGCATGGCCTGGCGCCCTGAGTGAGTCACCCTGAGTGAGTGAGTCACCCTGAGTGAGTGAGTCACCCTGAGTGAGTGAGTCACGCTGAGTGAGTGAGTCACCCTGAGTGAGTGAGTCACCCTGAGTGAGTGAGTCACCCTGAGTGAGTCCTGCCCGTCCCAGTACACGTTGACTCCCATTGAGCGCAAGGAGACCCGCAGCTGCATGGCCTGGCGCCCTGAGTGAGTCACCCTGAGTGAGTGAGTCACCCTGAGTGAGTCACCCTGGGTGAGTGAGTCACCCTGAGTGAGTGAGTGAGTCACCCTGAGTGAGTCACCCTGAGTGAGTGAGTCACCCTGAGTGAGTGAGTCACCCTGAGTGAGTCACCCTGGGTGAGTGAGTCACCCTGAGTGAGTGAGTGAGTCACCCTGAGTGAGTGTGTGAGTGAGTGAGTGTCTGAGTGAGTGAGTGAGTGTGTGAGTCACCCTGAGTGAGTGTGTGAGTGAGTGAGTGTCTGAGTGAGTCACCCTGAGTGTGTGAGTGAGTGAGTCACCCTGAGTGAGTCACCCTGGGTGAGTGAGTCACCCTGAGTGAGTGAGTGAGTCACCCTGAGTGAGTGTGTGAGTGAGTGAGTGTCTGAGTGAGTGAGTGAGTGTGTGAGTCACCCTGAGTGAGTGTGTGAGTGAGTGAGTGAGTGTCTGAGTGAGTCACCCTGAGTGTGTGAGTGAGTGAGTCACCCTGAGTGAGTCCGGTACCCGTCCAAGTACACGTTGACTCCCATCGAGCGCAAGGAGACCCGCAGCTGCATGGCCTGGCGCCCTGAGTGAGTCACCCTGAGTGAGTGAGTCACCCTGAGTGAGTGAGTCACCCTGAGTGAGTGATTCACCCTGAGTGAGTGAGTGCGTGAGTGAGTGAGTGAGTCACCCTGAGTGAGTGAGTGTGTGAGTGAGTGTGTGAGTGAGTGAGTGAGTCACCCTGAGTGAGTCCTGCCCGTCCCAGTACACGTTGACTCCCATCGAGCGCAAGGAGACCCGCAGCTGCATGGCCTGGCGCTCCACCTGCAGGCTGCTCGTGACGTAGGGCAGCGTCACGCTGCACGCAGACACAGGCAAAGGGCCCCCGGGTAGCCTCCAGCAGGGCTGTAGGGGCACAAGTCTGGGGGTACTAGGGGGGTACTAGGGGGGTGGTAGGGGGGTACTAGGGGGTAGTAGGGGGGTACTAGGGGGGTAACTAGGGGGTACTAGGGGGTACTAGGGGGGTACTAGGGGGGTACTAGGGGGGTACTAGGGGGGTACTAGGGGGGTACTAGGGGGTAGTAGGGGGGTACTGGGGGGTGGTAGGGGGGTGGTAGGGGGGTACTAGGGGGGTGGTAGGGGGGTACTAGGGGGGTACTAGGGGATACTAGGGGGGTACTAGGGGGTACTAGGGGGGTAGTAAGGGGGTACTAGGGGGGTACTAGGGGGGTACTAGGGGGTACTAAGGGGGTACTAGGGGGGTACTAGGGGGTTCTAAGGGGGTACAAGGGGGGTACTAGAGGGGTAGTAAGGGGGTACTAGGGGGTACTAGGGGGGTACTAGGGGGTACTAGGGGGGTACTAGGGGGTACTCGGGGGGTACTAGGGGGGTACTAGGGGGGTACTAGGGGGTTACTAGGGGGTACTAGGGGGGTTATTAGGGGGGTGGTAGGGGGGTACTAGGGGGGTGGTAGGGGGGTTCTAGGGGGGTACTAGGGGATACTAGGGGGTACTAGGGGGGTACTAGTGGGGTAGTAAGGGGGTACTAGGGGGGTACTAGGGGGGTACTAGGGGGTACTAAGGGGGTACTAGGGGGGTACTAGTGGGTACTAAGGGGGTACTAGAGGGGTACTAGGGGGTGCTAGGGGGGTACTAAGGGGGTTCTAGGGGGGTATTAGGGGGGTAACGGAGGGTGCTAGGGGGTACTAGGGGGTACTAGTGGGGTACGAAGGGGGTACTAGGGGGGTACTAGGGGGGTACTAGGGGGTGCTAGGGGGTACTAAGGGGGTACTAGGGGGGTACTATGGGGGTACTAGGGGGTGCATGGGGGGTACTAGAGGGTACTACGGGGTACTACGGGGGTGCTAGGGGGTACTAGGGGGTACTAGCGGGGTAGTAAGGAGGTACTAGGGGGTACTAGGGGGGTACTATGGGGGTACTAGGGGATACTATGGGGGTACTAGGGGGGTGCTAGGGGGGTACTAGGGGGGTACTAGGGGGGTAGTAGGGGTGTAGTAAGGGGGTAGTAAGGGGGTACTAGAGGGGTACTAGAGGGGTAGTAAGGAGGTACTAGGGGAGTACTATGGCGGTACTAGGGGGGTACTAGAGGGGTACTAGGGGGGTACTAGAGGGGTACTAGGGAGGTCCTAAGGGCGTACTAGAGGGGTACTAGGGGGGAACTAGGGGGGTACTAGAGGGGTACTAGGGGGGTACTAGAGGGGTACTAGAGGGGTACTAGGGGGGTACTAGGGGTACTAGGGAGTACTAGGGGGGTACTAGGTGGGTACTATGGGGTACTAAGGGGGGTACTAGGGGGGTACTAGGGGGGTAGTAGGGGGGTAATAGGGGGGTAATAGGGGGGTACTAGGGGGGTAGTAGGGGGTACTAGGGGGTACTAGGGGGTACTAGGGGGTAGTAGGGGGTACTAGAGGGTACTAGGGGGCACTAGGGGGGAACTAGGTGGGTACTAGGGGGTACTAGGGGGTAGTAGGGGGTAATAGGGGGGTACTAGGGGGGTACTAAGGGGGTTCTAGGGGGTACTAGGGGGTAGTAGGGGGTAATAGGGGGTACTAGGGGGTACTAGTGGGTACTAGGGGGGTACTAGGGGGGTGCTAGGGGGGTACTAGGGTGGTAATAGGGGGGTAGTAGGGGGGTACTAGGGGGGTACTAGGGGGGTACTAGGGGGTACTAGGGGGGTATTAAGGGGTATTAGTGGGGTACTACGGGGGTACTAGGGGGTACTAGGGGGGTACTAGGGGGGTACTAGGGGGTAGTAAGGGGGTACTAGGGGGGTACTAGGGGGGTACTAGGGGGGTACTAAGGGGGGTACTAGGGGGGTACTAGGGGGTACTAGGGAGTACTAGGGGGGTCCTAGGGGGTACTAGGGGGGTACTAGGGGGGTAGGAGGGGGGTAGTAGGGGGGTACTAGGGGGGTACTAGTGGGGTACTAGGGGGGTACTAGCGGGGAACTAAGGGGTACTAGGGGGGTACTAAGGGGCTAGTAGGGGGGTACTAGGGGGTACTAGGGGGGTCATAGGGAGTACTAGGGGGGTACTAGGGGGGTAGTAGGGGGGATACTAGGGGGGTACTAGGTGGGTATTAGGGAGTACTAGGGGGGTACTAGGGAGTACTAGAGGGGTCCTAGGGGGTACTAGGGGGGTACTAGGGGGGTAGGAAGGGGTAGTAGGGGGGTACTATTGGGGTACTAGGGGGGTCATATGGAGTACTAGGGGGGTACTAGGGGGGTACTAGGGGGTACTAGGGGGGTACTAGGGGGGTAGTAGGGGGGTAGTAGGGGGGTAGTAAGGGGGTACTAAGGGGGTACTAGGGGGGTACTAGGGGGGTACTAGGGGGGTACTAAGAGGGTACTAGGGGGGTACTAAGGGGGTACTAAGGGGGTACTAGGGGGTACTAAGGGGGTACTAGGGGGTACTATGGGGGTACTAAGGGGGTACTAGGGGGTACTAAGGGGGTACTAAGGGGGTACTAGGGGGTACTAGGGGGTACTAGAGGGGTACTAGGGGGTACTAGCGGGTACTAGGGAGTACTAGGGGGTACTAGGTGGGTACTAGGAGGTACTATGGGGTACTAAAGGGGGTACTAGGGGGTACTAGGGGGGTAGTAGGGGGGTAATAGGGGGGTACAAGGGGGGTACTATGGGGGTACTATGGGGGTAGTAGGGTGTAGTAGGGGGTACTAAGGGGGTACTAGGGGGGTGCTAGGGGGTAGTAGGGGGTAGTAGGGGGTACTAGGGGGTTCTAGGGGGTAGTAGGGGGTAGTTGGGGGCACTAGGGGGGAACTAGGGGGGTACTATGGGGTACTAGGGAGTAGTAGGGGGTAGTAGGGGGTAGTAGGGGGTACTAGGGGGGTACTAGGGGGGTACTAGGGGGGTAGTAGGGGGGTACTAGGGGGGTACTAGGGGGTACTAGGGGGGTACTGATGGGGTATTAGAGGGGTACTAGGGGGGTAATAGGGGGGTAGTTAGGGGGGTACTAGGGGGGTACTAGGGGTGTACTAGGGGGTACTAGAGGGGTACTAAGGGGGTATTAGAGGGGTACTAGGGGGGTACTAGGGGGGTTCTAGGGGGGTAGTAGGGGGGTAGTAGGGGGGTACTAGGGGGGTACTAGGGGCGTACTAGGGGGTAGTAAGGGGGTACTAGGGGGGTACTAGGGGGGTACTAGGGGGGTATTAATGTGGGTGCTAGGGGGGTACTAGGGGGTACTAGGGAGTACTAGGGGGGTCCTAGGGGGTACTAGGGGGGTACTAGGGGGGTAGGAAGGGGGTAGTAGGGGGGTACTAGGGGGGTACTAGGGGGGTACTAGGGGGTAGTAAGGGGGTACTAGGGGGGTACTAGGGGGGTACTAAGGGGGTACTAATGTGGGTACTAGGGGGGTACTAGGGGGTACTAGGGAGTACTAGGGGGGTCCTAGGGGTACTAGGGGGGTACTAGGGGGGTAGGAGGGGGGTAGTAGGGGGGTACTAGGGGGGTACTAGTGGGGTACTAGGGGGTACTAGGGGGGAACTAAGGGGTACTAGGGGGGTACTAGAGGGGTACTAGTGGGGTACTAGGAGGGTAGTAGGGGGGTAGTAGGGGGGGTAGTAAGGGGGTACTAAGGGGGTACTAGGGGGGTACTAGGGGGGTACTAGGGGGGTACTAAGGGGGTACTAAGGGGGTACTAGGGGGTACTAAGGGGGTACTAGGGGGTACTAGGGGGGTACTAGGGGGGTACTAATGTGGGAACTAGGGGGGTATTAGGGGGTACTAGGGAGTACTAGGGGGGTCCTAGGGGGTACTAGGGGGGTACTAGGGGAGTAGGAGGGGGGTAGTAGGGGGGTACTCGGGGGGTACTAGGGGGGTACTAGGGGGTAGTAAGGGGGTACTAGGGGGGTACTAGGGGGGTACTAGGGGGGTACTAATGTGGGTACTAGGGGGGTACTAGAGGGTACTAGGGGGGTACTAGGGGGTTAGGAGGGGGGTAGTAGGGGGGTACTAGGGGGGTACTAGTGGGGTACTAGGGGGTACTAGGGGGGAACTAAGGGGGACTAGGGGGGTACTAGGGGGGTACTAGTGGGGTACTAGGAGGGTAGTAGGGGGGTAGTAGGGGGGTAGTAGGGGGGGTAGTAAGGGGGTACTAAGGGGGTACTAGGGGGTACTAGGGGGGTACTAAGGGGGTACTAGGGGGGTACTAAGGGGGTACTAAGGGGGTACTAGGGGGTACTAAGGGGGTACTAGGGGGTACTAGGGGGGTACTAGGGGGGTACTAAGCGGGTACTAAGGGGGTACTAGGGGGTACTAAGGGGGTACTAGGGTGTACTAGGGGGTACTAGAGGGTAGTAAGGGGGTACTAGGGGGTACGAGAGGCGTACTTCTGCTCGTCGTTGACGACGACGATGGAGGTGTCCCCAAGCAGCTGGATTTGTCTCCCCGCTGCAGCGACAATGACCCTGGCCAGGCGTCCGCCGGCAGATCGACGCGTCAACACCGCCACGGGCTCCAGGCTCGCGTCACAGGCACGCACCTTGACACACAAACACATCGTCAGTATTGTGTCTGTGTGTCTATAGTCAGTGGTGTGTCTATAGTCATTGCGTCTATAGTCATTGTTGTGTCTATGGTCATTGTTGTCTATAGTAATTGTTGTGTCTATAGTCATTGTTGTCTATAGTCATTGTGTGTCTATAGTCATTGTGTCTATAGTCATTGTTGTGTCTATAGTCATTGTGTCTATAGTCATTGTTGTGTCTATAGTCATTGTGTCTATAGTCAGTGTTGTGTCTATAGTCATTGTGTCTATAGTCATTGTTGTGTTTATAGTCATTGTGTCTATAGTCAGTGTTGTGTCTATAGTCATTGTGTCTATAGTCATTGTTGTGTCTATAGTCATTGTTGTCTATAGTCATTGTTGTGTCTATAGTCATTGTTGTCTATAGTCATTGTGTCTATAGTCATTGTTGTGTCTATAGTCATTGTGTCTATAGTCATTGTGTGTCTATAGTCATTGTGTCTATAGTCAGTGTGTCTATAGTCATTGTTGTGTCTATAGTCAGTGTGTCTATAGCCACGGGCTCCAGGCTAGCGTCACAGGCACGCACCTTGACACACAAACACATCGTCAGTATTGTGTCTATAGTCAGTGTTGTGTCTATAGTCATTGTGTGTCTATAGTCAGTGGTGTGTCTATAGTCATTGTGTCTATAGTCATTGTTGTGTCTATAGTCATTGTTGTCTATAGTATTTGTTGTGTCTATAGTCATTGTTGTCTATAGTCATTGTGTCTATAGTCATTGTTGTGTATATAGTCATTGTGTCTATAGTCATTGTTGTGTCTATAGTCATTGTGTCTATAGTCATTGTTGTGTCTATAGTCATTGTGTCTATAGTCAGTGTGTCTATAGTCATTGTGTCTATAGTCATTGTGTCTATAGTCAGTGTGTCTATAGCCACGGGCTCCAGGCTAGCGTCACAGGCACGCACCTTGACACACAAACACATCGTCAGTATTGTGTCTATAGTCAGTGTTGTGTCTATAGGCATTGTGTCTATAGTCATTGTGTCTGTAGTCATTCTGTGTCTATAGTCATTGTTGTCTATAGTAATTGTGTGTCTATAGTCATTGTGTGTCTATAGTCATTGTGTGTCTATGTCATTGTTGTGTCTATAGTCATTGTTGTGTCTATAGTTATTGTTGTGTCTATAGTCATTATGTGTCTATAGTCATTGTGTGTCTATAGTCATTGTTGTGTCTATAGCCATTGTTGTGTGTCTATAGTCATTGTTGTGTCTATAGTCAGTGTGTCTATAGCCACGGGCTCCAGGCTAGCGTCACAGGCACGCACCTTGGCACACAAACACATCGTCAGTATTGTGTCTATAGTCAGTGTTGTGTCTATAGGCATTGTGTCTATAGTCATTGTGTCTGTAGTCATTCTGTGTCTATAGTCATTGTTGTCTATAGTAATTGTGTGTCTATAGTCATTGTGTGTCTATAGTCATTGTGTGTCTATAGTCATTGTTGTGTCTATAGTCATTGTTGTGTCTATAGTCATTGTGTGTCTATAGTCATTGTGTGTCTATAGTCATTGTGTGTCTATAGTAATTGTTGTGTCTATAGTCATTGTTGTGTGTCTATAGTCATTGTTGTGTCTATAGTCATTGTGTCTACAGTCATTGTGTGTCTATAGTCATTGTGTGTCTATAGTCATTGTGTGTCTATAGTCAGTGTTGTGTCTATAGTTATTGTGTCTACAGTGATTGTTGTGTCTATAGTCATTGTGTGTCTATACTCATCGTTGTGTCTATAGTCATTGTGTGTCTATAGTCATTGTGTGTCTATAGTCATTGTGTGTCTATAGTCATTGTGTCTATAGTCATTGTGTGTCTATAGACAGTGTCTGTCTGTCTATAGTCAGTGTCTGTGTGTCCATAGTCAGTGTCTGTGTGTCTATAGTCATTGTGTGTCTATAGTCATTGTGTGTCTATAGTCATTGTGTCTATAGTCATTGTGTGTCTATAGACAGTGTCTGTCTGTATATAGTCAGTGTCTGTGTGTCTATAGTCGTTGTGTGTCTATAGTCATTGTGTGTCTATAGTCATTGTTGTCTATAGTCATTGTGTGTCTATAGTCATTGTGTCTATAGTCATTGTGTGTCGATAGTCATTGTGTGTCTATAGTCATTGTGTCTATAGTCAGTGTGTGTCTATAGTCAGTGTCTGTGTGTCTATAGTCATTGTGTCTATAGTAATTGTGTGTCTATAGTCATTGTTGTGTCTATAGTTATTGTGTCTATAGTCATTGTGTCTATAGTCATTGTGTGTCTATAGTCATTGTGTGTGTCTATAGTCATTGTGTGTCTATAGTCATTGTGTGTCTATAGTCATTGTGTCTATAGTCATTGTGTGTCTATAGTCATTGTGTGTCTATAGTCATTGTGTGTCTATAGTCATTGTTGTGTCTATAGTCATTGTTGTGTCTATAGTCATTGTGTCTATAGTCATTGTGTGTCTATAGTCATTGTGTCTATAGTCATTGTGTCTATAGTCATTGTGTGTCTATAGTCATTGTGTGTGTCTATAGTCATTGTGTGTCTATAGTCATTGTGTGTCTATAGTCATTGTGTGTGTCTATAGTCAGTGTCTGTGTGTCTATAGTCATTGTGTGTCTATAGTCATTGTGTGTCTATAGTCAGTGTCTGTGTGTCTATAGTCAATGTGTGTCTATAGTCATTGTGTCTATAGTCATTGTGTCTATAGTCATTGTGTGTCTATAGTCATTGTGTTTCTATAGTCATTGTGTGTCTATAGTCATTGTGTGTCTATAGTCAGTGTCTGTGTGTCTATAGTCATTGTGTCTATAGTCAGTGTCTATGTGTCTATAGTCATTGTGTGTCTATAGTCATTGTGTGTCTATAGTCATTGTGTGTCTATAGTCATTGTGTGTCTATAGTCATTGTTGTGTCTATAGTCATTGTGTCTATAGTCATTGTTGTATATAGTCATTGTGTGTCTATAGTCATTGTTTGTCTATAGTCATTGTGTGTCTATAGTCATTGTGTATATAGTCATTGTGTCTATAGTCATTGTGTGTCTATAGTCATTGTTGTATATAGTCATTGTGTGTCTATAGTCAGTGTCTGTGTGTCTATAGTCATTGTGTGTCTATAGTCATTGTGTGTCTATAGTCATTGTTGTGTCTATAGTCATTGTGTGTCTATAGTCATTGTCTGTGTGTCTATAGTCATTGTTGTGTCTATAGTCAGTGTGTCTATAGTCACGGGCTCCAGGCAAGCGTCACAGGCACGCACCTTGACACACAAACACATCGTCAGTGTCTGTGTGTGTCTATAGTCATTGTGTGTCTATAGTCATTGTTGTGTCTATAGTCATTGTGTGTCTATAGTCATTGTTGTGTGTGTATAGTCAGTGTCTGTGTTTCTATAGTCAGTGTCTGTGTGTATAGTCAGTGTTGTGTGTCTATAGTCAGTGTCTGTGTGTCTATAGTCATTGTCTGTGTGTCTATAGTCAGTGTCTGTGTGTCTATAGTCATTGTTGTGTGTCTATAGTCATTGTCTGTGTGTCTATAGTCAGTGTCTGTGTGTCTATAGTCATTGTTGTGTGTCTATAGTCATTGTTGTGTGTCTATAGTCAGTGTCTGTGTGTATAGTCACCATCTCGAAGTTGCAGGCGCTGGAGAAGGCGAAGTGGAATCCATCGAAGGTCCTCACCTGGCCCATCCCGTACAGCGAGCACCAGCCGGGACCCTCAGCACCTGCATCGTGCGTGGGGGGAGTGGGGGGTGGCGGGTGGTGGGGGTGGTTGGGGGGGTGGTGGGACATGGAGACTCAGTGAGACTCACCACACAGAAACCACACGACACTATACACTACACACTACACTATACACTACACTATACACTACACTACACACTACACTATACACTACACTATACACTACACTATACACTACACTATACACTATACTACTATACACTACACTGTACACTACTATACACTACACACTGCACTATACACTACTATACACTACACACTACACTATACACTACACACTACACTATACACTACACTATACACTACTATACACTACACTATACCCTATACATTACACTACACCATACATTACACATTACACTACACCATACACTACACATTACACTACACATTACACTACACCCTACACTACACCCTACACTACACCCTACACTACACCATACACTACACCATACACTACACATTACACTACACCATACACTACACCATACACTACACATTACACTACACCATACACTACACATTACACTACACCATACACTACACATTACACTATACCATACACTACACCATACACTACACATTACACTACACCATACACTACACATTACACTACACCATACACTACACATTACACTATACCATACACTACACCATACACTACACATTACACTACACCATACACTACACATTACACTACACATTACACTACACCCTACACTACACATGACACTACGCCATACACTACACATTACACTACACCATACACTACACCATACACTACACCATACACTACACATTACACTACACCATACACTACACCATACACTACACATTACACTACACCATACACTACACATTACACTACACATTACACTACACCCTACACTACACATGACACTACGCCATACACTACACATTACACTACACCATACACTACACCATACACTACACCATACACTACACATTACACTACACCATACACTACACATTACACTACACATTACACTACACCATACACTACACATTACACTACACATTACACTACACCCTACACTACACATGACACTACGCCATACACTACACATTACACTACACCATACACTACACCATACACTACACCATACACTACACATTACACTACACCATACACTACACATTACACTACACATTACACTACACCATACACTACACATTACACTACACATTACACTACACCCTACACTACACATGACACTACGCCATACACTACACATTACACTACACCATACACTACACCATACACTACACATTACACTACACCATACACTACACATTACACTACACATTACACTACACCATACACTACACCATACACTACACCATACACTACACATTACACTACACCATACACTACACATTACACTACACCATACACTACACAATACAATACACTACACCATACACTACACATACTACACATACTACACACATTACACTACACATTACACTACACCATACACTACACATTACACTACACCATATACTACACATACTACACACACGTGCACTGCAACTGTGTGGACGTGATTGTGCTATCGTGCACACTCACGGCTCTGTTCAGGTTTTTTCTCAGCCTTCGATGATGACGACACTAACGATGGTGGCGATGGTGAGGAGGTCTTGCTCTCTGTAAACACGACACAAGCACCTCCGGTTAGCACCATTCACTACGTACGGTACGTAACGCATACACTACACTACACTATACACTACACTACTATACACTACACTATACACTACACTATACACTACTATACACTACAGTATATACTACACTACTATACACTACACTACTATACACTAAAGTATATACTACACTGCTATACACTACACTACGATACACTACACTACTATACACTACACTACTATACACTACACTACTATACACTACACTACTATACACTACACTATACACTACACTACGATACACTACACTACTATACACTACAATATACACTACACTACTATACATTATACACTACTATACACTACAATATACACTACACTACTATACATTATACACTACACTACTATACATTATACACTACACACTACTATACACTACACTACTATACACTACACTATACACTACAGTATATACTACACTACTATACACTACACTACTATACACTACACTACTGTACACTACACTACTATACACTACACTACTATACACTACACTACGATACACTACACTACTATACACTACACTATACACTACACTATACACTACACTACGATACACTACACTACTATACACTACAATATACACTACACTACTATACATTATACACTACACTACTATACATTATACACTACACACTACTATACACTACACTATACACTACACTATACACTACACTATACACTACACTATACAATAATGTGTAGTGTAGTATAGTGTATAGTGTAGTATGTAGTGTATAGTGTATTGTATAGTAGTGTATAGTGTATTGTATAGTGTATTGTATAGTAGTGTAGTGTATAGTAGTGTATAGTGTATTGTATAGTGTAGTGTATAGTGCAGTGTCTAAGTATGTGGAACTTCTTCAGAACCACCACCGCATGTAGCCAAGTCACGCTGATCGCAGGTGTGTGTGGGGGAAGGACATCAAACCACACATCGGGTCCATGGTCATCCCCCAACAGTTCCAGTGACACAGGAGGATGGGTCACCACTTGTTGTTGCTGTTGTTGTAATGTAGAGCGGCTGAGACACTCACGGCTCTTTTCGTCCGTGTCGTCGGCTGACGTTGATGTCTTGTCCTCTGTGAACGCGACAGACGCGGGGAGTTGAACCTCGCAGCGTCCCGTGTGTGTGTACGTTGAACTTTTTTCGCACCGTACGTAGCCAACCGCGCTAATCGGAGGTGCTTTTCCTAGCTCCTGGATACTCTAGCCCTGATCCCTCCTTCAGTCGTACAAAATCAACTTGAGCAGAAATTCACATCGGCGGTATAGCTGGACAATGGGGGGGGGGGGGGGGGGGTGGACTAAATTTTGATTTAAAGCTTTCGTGACTGCAGGGATTCATATTCTTGGTTCTTTTGGTAAAGTCACCACCACGTAGAAGGGAGACAATAAAATAATAAAAATATAAAACTGTATTTTTATTATTATTTTATTGTTTCCCTTCTACGCGGTGACTTTTTCAAATGAACCAAGAATACGAATGGGGAGACTGTTGTATGAACACCAGATTTCATGCCCTTTTTTTGGGATTCATCAGCACAGATGCAAGCCATCGTTGCTTACTGCTCCACATAACCCTCTGCTGCAGCCACAGAGCCACTGTGTGAGATGTCTGCTTCGACGGTTTCACGAGCACAGGCGCCTCGCCGGTGTGAGATACTCACGTCTCTCGTCGCCTGTCTTCCCGGCTGACGATGTCTTGTTCTCTGTGAACACGACAGACGTGCTCGACTTAAAACCTCACGGCGTCCATCTCAACCACCTGCTCCTCTTAACCCCTGGCTACTGTTACAAGCGGGACTCCCTCTATCCCTGGTCTCACCTTGAGTCGTTCTCACCCTGCTTGGAGCAAAATCTACTTGAGCAAAGAGTCACAATGGCAGCAAGCCGGACAATGGGGGACTGTTCTACGAACCCCTGGGCATTATCCCTCGTTGGGAATCATCAGTCTTCTCGGCTGACGACGACGACGTCTCGTTCTCTGTGAACGCGGCAGACGCGCTTTGAGTCAAGCCTCACAGCGTCCAGCACCAACCAGCTGTATGTGTATGCGTGTGTGTTGATCTTCTTTCCCACCGTACACATAGCCAACCATGTTAATTGTAGGTGCTACTCTTAGCCACTCTTGCAAACGGGACTCGCTCTATTCCCGGTCTCTCCTTGAGTCGTTCTCACCCCGGTCGTACGAAATCAACTCGAGCAAAAAGACCCAACGGCCAAATAAGCAGGGCAATGGGCGGGGTCATTGCGTAGTGTGTAAAGCAACTGAGTCTCACAAACTGTAGTTGTAGTGATTCCAGACATACAGCACCCTGGTGTCTACAAACTAAGTTGCCTCTGTGGTAGTAGTTACATTGGAGAAACCAAACGCCATGTCTCGGACCGCATTCGTGAACACAAAGCAGACCTCAAACACGATAGGACCAACACCTCGGCCGTGGCAGATCATTGTTATAATTCAGTAGGCTCACATGACATTGCCTTTTCCAAGACAGAGGTTCTTTGTAAGCCATCTGGCTACCATGAGAGATTCGTTCATGAGGCTATCCACATATACAAGCACAGAGACAATTTCAACCGAGAAGATGGATTCTGGCTTAGCAATCATTGGAAGGATTTGATAAACCATTTCAGGTCTTAATTGATTGTTCACGCTTACAGTGGCTTTCAGACAGCATACATTAATTTTTCGTCTCCCCCCTCCTCTTTTCCGAACATAGATGGACTCGTCCATCTAAATAAACTGTCAAATCGCTCTCCGTAGTGCTAATGTTTAAAAATAAATATATATAAACCGCCACTTCTTTCAAATGTTTCTTGCCGTTGGTTTTCACACCTGATGATGGCTGCTTGTGTTGCAGTCGAAACGTCGTGAGAATTTTTGTTTTATATATATTATTATTTTATTGTTTCCCTTCAACGTGACTTTACCGAAAGAACCAAGAATATGAATCATTTTATAGTTTATCAGGTAAGGCCCACTGAGCTATGTAGCTCCTGTTCAGAAGCGACCTGGCCACAAGTGATAGCTCACGTGGAAATTTAAAGCAGCCCAATGCTCTAAACGCGTCACGTTCATTCTAAACGTGGAGGGGGAAAACCCGAAGGACCCAAAGAAAACCCCCACGTGACCACAGGGAGAAAATGCAAACTCCAAATATACAGCAGGAGTCAGGGTCAGGGTCAGGATTGAACCCACGACCTCCTGTATACCAGGCAAGGTAGTTAACATCTTGCGACCGGGGCAAAAAGATGAACAAGTACAAAGGCAATGCAAGTAACTCCTCGGGCTATTGCTCCTGAGCAATAGCCCGAGGAGGTGTAACCAAACGTATTTTAACGCTTCATCGTTTTTGATAACTAGCAAACAAGGTCACGGCTCTTGTCGTCTGTTTTCTCAGCTGACGATGTCTTGTTCTATGTGAATCCGACAAACGCGGTGGAGTTAAACCTCACACAGCGTCCAACCCAGCCACCTGATGCTATTAACTCATGGCCACTTTTGCAAACGGGACACCCTCTATCCCTGGTCTCTCCTTGAGTCGTTCTCACCCCGGTTGTACAAAATCAACTCAAACAGAGTCACAACGACAGCATAGCAGGACAATGTGAGGACTGATTTAAAGCTTTCGTGACTGCAGGGATTCATATTCTTGGTTCTTTCGGTAAAGTCACCACCATGTAGAAGGGAAACAAAAAAAATAATAAAATATAAAACAATAAAATTCCCACGACGTTTCGACTGCAACACAAGCAATCATCATCAGGTGTGAAACCCACAGCAAGAAAATTAGAAAAAAGTGGTTTTCACACCTGATGATGATTGCTTTTGTTGCAGTAGAAACGTCGTGAGAATTTTATTGCTTTATATTTTATTATTTTATTGTTTCCCTTCTACGTGGTGACTTTAGTGAAAGAACCAAGAATAATGGGGGGACTGTTGTATAAACACCGGGTTTCATTCCCTTGTTCGGAAACCATCAGCGCAGCGTAAGCCATCGTTGCCTACCGCTTCATAAACCCCCTCCCCTGCAGCTACAGAGCCACTAAGTGAGATGTCTGCTTCAACGGTTTTACGAGAACAGGCGTCTCGCCGGTGTGAGATACTCACGTCTCTCGTCGTCTGTCTTCTCGGCTGACGATGTCTTGTTCTCTGTGAACACGACAGACGTGCTTGACTTAAAACCTCACGGCGTCCATCTCAACCACCTGCTCCTCTAAACTCCTGGCTACTGTTACAAGCGGGACTCCCTCTATCCCTGGTCTCACCTTGAGTCGTTCTCACCCTGGTTGGAGCAAAATCTACTTTGTACAAAGAGTCGCAATGGCAGCAAGCCGGACAATGGGGGACTGTTCTATGAACCCCTGGGCATTATCCCTCGTTGGGAATCATCAGCACAGTATAGTCATTGTTACTTACTGCTTTGTAAACCACTCCCGGCAGTGGCAAACCCAATTTGTGAGATGTCTGCTTCAACGGTTTTACGTGAAAAGGCGTCTTGTTGGCGTGAGACACTCACGGTTCTTGTCGTCTGCTTTCTCGGCTGATGATGACGACGATGATGTCTTGTTCTCTGTGAACACGACAGAATCGGGGAGTTAAACCCCACAGCGTCCGACCACATGCTGTTCTCTGGGAAACGGAGAGACGTGGTTGACTTAAAACGTCACAGAATGCATCTCAACCACCTGCTCCTCTAAACTCCTGGTCACTCTCGAAAACGGGGCTCCCTCTATCCCTGGTTTCTCCTTGAGTCGTTCTCATCCCCGTCGTACAAAATTAACTTGAACAGAAAGCTACAACGGCAGTACAGCAGGACAATGGGGGGACTGTTGTATAAACACCGGGTTTCATTCCCTTGTTCGGAATCATCAGCACAGCGTAAGCCATCGTTGGTTATCGCTTCATAAACCCCCTCGCACTGCAGCAACAGAGCCAGTCTGTGAGATATCTGCTTCGACGAGTCATTGAGATTAAGTATCTCGCTGGTGTGAGAAACTCGTGGCTGATATAAAAAATGCATAGTATTTTACCTTCTCTGGCAATTAAAATAGGAGTTGTGCTAAGATGTTCAAACACAACTAAGATACCTTTGTGAAAAATAAATTTTGCAAGGCATCAAATCTTCATGAACCACACCATCATACTTGTGGCAAAAACATGGAAGCAGACATGCTGACAATGAAAGTGAACGCATTGTCGTTGAAACTGATTGGCCTACACCAGACACAGCCTTCTCTGTGGCCTTGCACCAGTGTTAACGGAGCAGAGATCGCCAAAAGGCGAACAGGACAAAATACAATGCAAGGACTTTCCGAACTCTTATAGCTCAGCTCAAGAAGTTATTTGATTTCGATTTAAAGCTTTCGTGACTGCAGGGATTCATATTCTTGGTTCTTTCGGTAAAGTCACCACCACGTAGAAGGGAAACAATAAAATAATAAAGATATAAAACAATAAAATTATCACGACGTTTTTCTTGCCGTGGTTTTCACACCTGATGATGATTGCTTGTGTTGCGGTCGAAACGTCGTGAGAATTTTATTGTTTTACATTTGTATTATTTTATTGTTTCCCTTCTACGTCAGTTATTTGGTGTCTAAACCATTTAACTCAGCTCCTGTTTCACTGCCAGAGAAGGCTACAAACCTATTCTTATTTTTCATAATTTTTCATAGTCCTGCCAAAAAGGTCCCATCGAGACACTCACGGCTCTTGTCGTCTGACTTCTCGGCTGACGACGGCGATGTCTTGTTCTCTGTAAAACCCACAGACATGGTTGACTTAACACATCACAGCGTCCATCTCTCCTTGAGTCGTTCTCATCCCCAACGTACAAAATCAACTTGAACAATGGCAGTACAGCAGGACAATGAGGGGGGGACTGTTGTATAAACACCGTGTTTCATTCCCTTGTTCGGAAACCATCAGCGCAGCGTAAGCCATCGTTGCTTACCGCTTCATAAACCCCCTCCCCTGCAGCTACAGAGCCACTGTGTGAGATGTCTGCTTCAACGGTTTTACGAGAACAGGCGCCTCGCCGGTGTGAGATACTCACGGCTCTCGTCATCTGTCTTCTCGGCTGACGATGTCTTGTTCTCTGTGAACACGACAGACGTGGTTGACTTAAAACCTCACAGCGTCCATCTCAACCACCTGCTCCTCTTAACCCCTGGCTACTGTTACAAGCGGGACTCCCTCTATCCCTGGACACCTTGAGTCGTTCTCACCCTGGTTGGAGCAAAATCTACTTGAGCAAAGAGTCGCAATGGCAGCAAGCTGGCCAATGGGGGACTGTTCTATCAACCCCTGGGCATTATCCCTCGTTGGGAATCATCAGCACAGTATAGTCATTGTTGCTTACTGCTTTGTAAACCACTCCCGGCAGTGGCAAAACCAATTTGTGAGATGTCTGCTTCAACGGTTTTACGAGAAAAGGCGTCTTGTTGGCGTGAGACACTCACGGTTCTTGTCGTCTGCTTTCTCGGCTGATGATGACGACGATGATGTCTTGTTCTCTGTGAACACGACAGAATCGGGGAGTTAAACCCCACAGCGTCTGACCACATGCTGTTCTCTGGGAAACGGAGAGACGTGGTTGACTTAAAACGTCGCAGAATGCATCTCAACCACCTGCTCCTCTAAACTCCTGGTCACTCTCGAAAACGGGGCTCCCTCTATCCCTGGTTTCTCCTCGAGTCGTTCTCATCCCCGTCGTACAAAATCAACTTGAACAGAAAGCTACAACGGCAGTACAGCAGGACAATGGAGGGGAATGTTGTATAAACACCGGGTTTCATTCCCTTGTTTGGAATCATCAGCACAGCGTAAGCCATCGTTGGTTATCGCTTCATAAGCACCCTCCACTGCAGCGACAGAGCCAGTCTGTGAGATATCTGCTACGACGAGTCATTGAGATTAAGTATCTCGCTGGTGTGAGACACTAATGGCTGATGTAAAAAAAAACATAGTATTTTACCTTCTCTGGCAATTAAAATAGGAGTTGTGCTAAGATGTTCAAACACAACTAAGATACCTTTGTGAAAAATAAATTTTGCAAGGCATCAAATCTGCATGAACCACACCATCATACTTGTGGCAAAAACATGGAAGCCGACATTCTGACAATGAAAGTGAACGCGTTGTCGTTGAAACTGATTGGCCTACACCAGACACAGCCTTCTCTGT
Source organism: Petromyzon marinus (assembly GCF_048934315.1). NCBI lineage: Eukaryota > Metazoa > Chordata > Hyperoartia > Petromyzontiformes > Petromyzontidae > Petromyzon > Petromyzon marinus. Next base: position 258,303 of record NW_027422631.1, read on the forward strand.
GGCCTTGCACCAGTGTTAACGGAGCAGAGATCGCCAAAAGGCGAACAGGACAAAAGACAATGCAAGGACTTTCCGAACTCTTATAGCTCAGCTCGAGAAGTTATTTGATTTCGATTTAAAGCTTTCGTGACTGCAGAGATTCATATTCTTGGTTCTTTCGGTAAAGTCACCACCACGTAGAAGGGAAACAATAAAATAGTAAAAATATAAAACAATAAAATTATCACGACGTTTTTCTTGCTGTGGTTTTCACACCTGATGATGATTGCTTGTGTTGCGGTCAAAACGTCGTGAGAATTTTATGGTTTTACATTTTTATTATTTTATTGTTTCCCTTCTACGTCAGTTATTTGGTGTCTAAACCATTTAACTCAGCTCCTGTTTCACTGCCAGAGAAGGCTACAAACCTATTCTTATTTTTCATAATTTTTGATAGTCCTGCCAAAAAGCTCCCATCGAGACACTCACGGCTCTTGTCGTCTGTCTTCTCAGCTGACGACGACGACGATGACGGTGGTGTCTTGTCCTCTGTGAACACGACAAACATGGGGCAATAAAACAATCACGGCGTTGAGCCGCTCAACGCCCGCTCGCTCGCCACCATTCCTCTCGTCGCGAGCATGGCAGTCAGACTCAGCCTTGTCAATCGCTAGCGAGGGATTTTTTTTTTTTAGTCGAGAGAGACAAAGAGGGAGGTCAGGACCAGAGACGATCAACCTCGTCTACATTCTAACAGGAAGACGGCGCGGGCAGCGAAGAGATCAGCGGAAGTCGGAGAGGAACCCGCAGCGGAGAATTCGCGCCCCGCACCTCTCTATGGGCGGAACGTTTCATGCACGAATGAATGGCTGAGTGAAGGTCACAGTTCATTCACAATTCAACACCGTCAGTGGCCGGCTCCTGCACCGGTTATCCCTGAGCTCTGGTTACGTGCAATGTGGACGCCCGCATGCTGAGAGATGCGAGCGTCTCACACGGGCGAGGGGTTTTAGGACGCTGGGTCAGGCACTCACGGCTCTTGCCGTCTGACTTCTCGGCTGACGACGGCGATGTCTTGTTCTCTGTAAAACCCACAGACATGGTTGACTTAACACATCACAGCGTCCATCTCTCCTTGAGTCGTTCTCATCCCCAACGTACAAAATCAACTTGAACAATGGCAGTATAGCAGGACAATGAGGGGGGGGGGACTGTTGTATAAACACCGGGTTTCATTCCCTTGTTCGGAAACCATCAGCGCAGCGTAAGCCATCGTTGCCTACCGCTTTATGAACCCCCTCCCCTGCAGCTACAGAGCCACTGTGTGAGATGTCTGCTTCAACGGTTTTACGAGAACAGGCGCCTCGCCGGTGTGAGATACTCACGGCTCTCGTCGCCTGTCTTCCCGGCTGACAATGTCTTGTTCTCTGTGAACACGACAGACGTGCTTGACTTAAAACCTCACAGCGTCCATCTCAACCACCTGCTCCTCTTAACCCCTGGTTACTGTTACAAGCGGGACTCCCTCTATCCCTGGTCTCACCTTGAGTCGTTCTCACCCTGCTTGGAGCAAAATCTACTTGAGCAAAGAGTCGCAATGGCAGCAAGCCGGACAATGGGGGACTGTTCTATGAACCCCTGGGCATTATCCCTCGTTGGGAATCATCAGCACAGTATAGTCATTGTTACTTACTGCTTTGTAAACCCCTCCCGGCAGTGGTAAATCCAATTTGTGAGATGTCTGCTTCAACGGTTTTACGAGAAAAGGCGTCTTGTTGGTGTGAGACACTCACGGTTCTTGTCGTCTGCTTTCTCGGCTGATGATGACGACGATGATGTCTTGTTCTCTGTGAACACGACAGAATCGGGGAGTTAAACCAAACAGCGTCCGACCACATGCTGTTTTCTGGGAAATGGAGAGACGTGGTTGACTTAAAACGTCACATAATGCATCTCAACCACCTGCTCTAAACTCCTGGTCACTCTCGAAAACGGGGCTCCCTCTATCCCTGGTTTCTCCTTGAGTCGTTCTCATCCCCGTCGTACAAAATTAACTTGAACAGAAAGCTACAACGGCAGTACAGCAGGACAATGGGGGGACTGTTGTATAAACACCGGGTTTCATTCCCTTGTTCGGAATCATCAGCACAGCGTAAGCCATCGTTGGTTATCGCTTCATAAACCCCCTCGCACTGCAGCGACAGAGCCAGTCTGTGAGATATCTGCTTCGACGAGTCATTGAGATCAAGTATCTCGCTGGTGTGAGAAACTCGTGGCTGATATAAAAAATGCATAGTATTTTACCTTCTCTGGCAATTAAAATAGGAGTTGTGCTAAGATGTTCAAACACAACTAAGATACCTTTGTGAAAAATAAATTTTGCAAGGCATCAAATCTTCATGAACCACACCATCATACTTGTGGCAAAAACATGGAAGCCGACATGCTGACAATGAAAGTGAACGCATTGTCGTTGAAACTGATTGGCCTACACCAGACACAGCCTTCTCTGTGGCCTTGCACCAGTGTTAACGGAGCAGAGATCGCCAAAAGGCGAACAGGACAAAAGACAATGCAAGGACTTTCCGAACTCTTATAGCTCAGCTCGAGAAGTTATTTGATTTCGATTTAAAGCTTTCGTGACTGCAGGGATTCATATTCTTGGTTCTTTCGGTAAAGTCACCACCACGTAGAAGGGAAACAATAAAATAGTAAAAATATAAAACAATACAATTATCACGACGTTTTTCTTGCTGTGGTTTTCACACCTGATGATGATTGCTTGTGTTGCAGTCGAAATGTCGTGAGAATTTTCTTGTTTTACATTTTTATTATTTTATTGTTTCCCTTCTACGTCAGTTATTTGGTGTCTAATCCATTTAACTCAGCTCCTATTTCACTGCCAGAGAAGCCTACAAACCTATTCTTATTTTTCATAATTTTTGATATTCCTGCCAAAAAGCTCCCATCGAGACACTCACGGCTCTTGTCGTCTGTCTTCTCAGCTGACGACGACGACGATGGTGGTGTCTTGTCCTCTGTGAACACGACAAACATGGGGCAATAAAACAATCACGGCGTTCAGCCGCTCAACGCCCGCTCGCTCGCCACCATTCCTCTCGTCGCGAGCATGGCAGTCAGACTCAGCCTTGTCAATCGCTAGCGAGGGATTTTTTTTTGAGTCGAGAGAGACAAAGAGGGAGGTCAGGACCAGATACGATCAACCTCATCAACATTCTAAGAGGAAGACGGCGCGGGCAGCGAAGAGATCAGCGGAAGTCAGCGAGGAACCCGCAGCGGAGAATTCGCGCCCCGCACCTCTCTATGGGCGGAACGTTTCATGCACGAATGAATGGCTGAGTGAAGGTCACAGTTCATTCACAATTCAACACCGTGGGTGGCCGGCTCCTGCACAGGTTATCCCTGAGCTCTGGTTCCGTGCAATGTGGATGCCCGCATGCTGAGAGATGCGAGCGTCTCACACGGGCGAGGGGTTTTAGGACGCTGGGTCAGGCACTCACGGCTCTTGCCGTCTGACTTCTCGGCTGACGACGGCGATGTCTTGTTCTCTGTAAAACCCACAGACATGGTTGACTTAACACATCACAGCGTCCATCTCTCCTTGAGTCGTTCTCATCCCCAACGTACAAAATCAACTTGAACAATGGCAGTATAGCAGGACAATGGGGGGGGGGGGGACTGTTGTATAAACACCGGGTTTCATTCCCTTGTTCGGAAACCATCAGCGCAGCGTAAGCCATCGTTGCTTACCGCTTCATAAACCCCCTCCCCTGCAGCTACAGAGCCACTGTGTGAGATGTCTGCTTCAACGGTTTTACGAGAACAGGCGTCTCGCCGGTGTGAGATACTCACGGTTCTCGTCGCCTGTCTTCCCGCCTGACGATGTCTTGTTCCCTGTGAACACGACAGACGTGGTTGACTTAAAACCTCACAGCGTCCATCTCAACCACCTGCTCCTCTTAACCCCTGGCTACTGTTACAAGCGGGACTCCCTCTATCCCTGGTCTCACCTTGAGTCGTTCTCACCCTGCTTGGAGCAAAATCTACTTGAGCAAAGAGTCGCAATGGCAGCAAGCCGGACAATGGGGGACTGTTCTACGAACCCCTGGGCATTATCCCTCGTTGGGAATCATCAGCACAGTATAGTCATTGTTGCTTACTGCTTTGTAAACCCCTCCCGGCAGTGGCAAACCCAATTTGTGAGATGTCTGCTTCAACGGTTTTACGAGAAAAGGCGTCTTGTTGGCGTGAGACACTCACGGTTCTTGTCGTCTGTGTTCTCGGCTGATGATGAAGACGATGATGTCTTGTTCTCTGTGAACACGACAGAATCGGGGAGTTAAGCCTCACAGCGTCCGGCCGCCTGCTGTATGTAGGTATGTGCGTGTTGAACTACTTTTGCACCACTGTATGTAACCAAACATGATCATTGGAGGTGCTACTCTTAACTCCTGACCGCTCTAGCCAACAGGACTCCCTCTATCCCTGATCTCTCCTCGAGTCGTTCTTGCCCCGGTCGTACGAAATCAGCTTAAAGCAAGGAAGCAATAAAATAATAATATAAAAAATACATAAAACAATAAAATTCTCACGACGTTTCGACTGCAACACAAGAAGCAATCATCATCAGGTGAGAATTTTATTGTTTTATATTTTTATTATTTTATTGTTTCCCTTCTACGTGGTGGTGACTTTACCGAAAGAACCAAGAATATGAATCCCTGCAGTCACGAAAGCTTTAAATCGAAATTTAAAGCAAAGAGTCGCAATGGCAGTATAGCAGGACAATGGTGGAGACTATGATATAACCCTGGGGTTTCATCCCCTTGTTGGGAATCATCAGCACAACCAAATCCATCGTTGGTTACTGCTTCATCAACGTCCTCCCATGCAGCATCAGAGCTACTGTGTGAGATGTCTGCTTCGACGGTCTTACGAGAACAGGCGTCTCGCTGGTGTGAGACACTCACGGTTCTCGTCGTCCGTCTTCTCGGCTGATGATGTCTTGTTCTCTGTGAACACAACAGACCCGGTTGAATTTTGATTTAAAGCTTTCGTGACTGCAGTAATTCATATTCTTAGTTCTTTCGGTAAAGTCACGTTGAAGGGAAACAACAAAATAATAAAATATATGTAAAACAATAATATTTTATATATATAACAACAAAATAATAAAATATATAAAAAACAATAATATTTATATATATTTATTATTTTGTTGTTTCCCTTCAACGTGACTTTACCGAAAGAACTAAGAATATAGACCCGGTTGAGTTAAACCAAACAGCGTTCAGCCACTAAACCACCGCTCGCCAACCCCCATTCCTCTCATCTGTGGGTCATTGTGTTTCGCCAGTACTATCTAACATCATCGCCACGGCGGCTAGGAGATGACAACTACCTCGCCTGGTACAGGAGGTCGTGGGTTCAATCCTGAACCTGGTTCTAGATTTAAAGCTTCCGTGACTGCTAGGATCCATACTCTTTGGTTCTATTGGGTAAAGTCACGTAGGTGAAAATAAAATAACAAAAAATCACGACGTTTCGGATTTTTTGTTATTTTATTTTCACCTACGTGACTTTACCCAATAGAACCAAAGAGCCTGAGCCTGATGTTAACGTCTCTCTCTCTCTCTCTCCACCCGTCATTCCGTGGATTTTTCCTCCGCTTCCTCTGCGGTTTTTCCCTTCACTTTGTGGAATCAACAGCACGTGTTTAGAGTGTGTGGTTGCTGCTATAAATCGATTATGTATTAAATCTTGACTTAAAGCTTTCGTGACTGTAGGAATTCATACGCTTTTGGTCTTTCGGTAAAGTCACGTAGGTAGAAATATAATAAAATAATAAAGATGGGTACAAAGTTAGCAATCTTTGGAAGGACGTTAATGACCAGGTAAAGTCACAACTGGCTGTGATGCTTCCATCCTACCTGCCTATGTTAGCAGTTATTTCCGACCCTCTGAGTTACATTACCTTGTTAAATGTCTTTACATTGACAGGCTAAATGTCTTTACATTAACAGGCTAAATGTCTCACTAACAATAGCGGCTGCTCCCTTTTCCTCGATGCGGTGGCGACGCTCGTTGTTTAATAAGCTGAACGTCTCCCTCGTTAACACAGCCGCTGCTGCGGGAACCGTCTCACACTGACACGCGCTCATCTCTGGCAATACAACGGCCGAGGTATACCTAGCTCTGCGATCTTCCACTTACTTGTGCAAGCGGCCGTGATTCTCACCGTGTGGTGCCGCGCTTACGGGGCCCGCGGCGGATAATGTGTTGACATCACGTGCAGGCCGCTCGCTGGCGCGTAGCGCCGGCCCTAGCGGGGCTTGGGGTGAGCGCCGGTCAGCAGCGGGGGCACCGCGAGCGGCGGCGTGAGGTGCGGGGCTCCCGGTGAGGGAGCCAGGGGGAGCGTCGGCCAGCCAGGGTTTACGCTGGGGCACGATACGCCGGTTCGCCCGCCGACACGTGACCGGACGATTTTGGAGGGGGGCCACCGGCGGACGGGTGGCGGGGGGGAGGCCCCGCTGGGCGGTCACGTGGTATAGAGGAGCTCTCGGGGGAGCCTTCGGGAAAGAGCCGGAGAGATCTGGAAGGTTGGGTGGGGCGAGGGTGCGGGGCCGGCCCCGGGCCGGGCCGATGTAACGGGGGGGCCCCCGTGAGGGGCTCCGGGTTCTTAGTGTCGCCGGTGAAGAAGGTCCACGCTGGGGGAGGAGAAGCCTCTAGCCACGCGGGTCCGGGACCCAGCTCGTGGTCATGGGCCGGGATAGCGAACCGTGTCTAGTTGATGCCGTAGCGTCGCTGGGTGGACATTCAACACCACAAGTGTTGCTTGTGTTTTGTTGATCTATTGAATAAATATTGTTGCTCCCAAAAACAACGTCTGCAACTCAGTTGGACTCACTACACTTGGCTTGTACCCATCTCAAAACATTTATGACCTACGGCTGCCCTCTCGCTAGATTTCTTCCTGCCTCCTCAGCAGTCCGCCTGCTGTATGGTTTTTTTTTTCACCTGAAGACGAGTGCTTTTGCCCTGCGATCGAAACGTCGTGATTTTATGTTGTTATTTTTCTATCCACGTGACTTTACCGAAAGACCCAAAGAGTCGAAAATGTAAGTTGTATTGTCCGTGCACATCCCAGCCTCACGGCCCTTGCGTAATTTCAACAAATGTTGTTTCACTCACGGCTCTTTTCATCTGTCTTCTTAGCTGACGATGACGATGTCTTGTTCTCTGTGAACCGGACACAGTTACCATTGTAGTATAGTGGTGTAGTGTATAGTAGTGTAATGTACAGTGGTGTAGTGTATAGTAGTGTACAGTGGTGTAGTGTATAGTAGTGTAGTGTACAGTGGTGTAGTGTATAGTAGTGTAGTGTATAGTAGTGTAGTGTACAGTGGTGTAGTGTATAGTAGTGTAGTGTATAGTAGTGTAGTGTACAGTGGTGTAGTGTATAGTAGTGTAGTGTATAGTAGTGTAGCATATAGTAGTGTAGTGTATAGTAGTGTAGTGTACAGTGGTGTAGTGTATAGTAGTGTAGTGTATAGTAGTGTAGTGTATAGTAGTGAAGTGTACAGTCGTGTAGTGTATAGTGGTGTAGTGTATAGTGTAGTGTACAGTGGTGTAGTGTATAGTGTAGTGTAAAGTAGTATGTGTATAGTAGTGGAGTGTACAGTGGTGTAGTGTATGGTGTAGTGTATAGTGTAGTGTATAGTAGAGTAGTATATAGTAGTGTAGTGTATAGTAGTGTGGTGTATAGTAGTGGAGTGTACAGTGGTGTAGTGTATAGTAGTGTAGTGTACAGTGGTGTAGTGTATGGTGTAGTGTATAGTAGTGTGGTGTAGTGTATAATGTAGTGTATAATGTAGTGTATAGTAGTGTAGTGTATAGTGGTGTAGTGTATAGTGTAGTGTGTAGTAGTGTAGTGTATAGTGTACTATATCGTAGTATAGTGTGTAATGTCTGTATGTAGAACGTCTTTCATACCACCGTACGGGATGGACAACAAACCACACATCGAGTCCATGGTCATCCCCCATTAGCTCCCACCATAGAGGAGGATGGGTCACCACTGGTTGTTGTTGTTGTAATGTAGAGCGGCTGAGACACTCACGGCTCTTGTCGTCCGTGTCGTCGGCTGACGTTGGTTTCTTGTTCTCTGCGAATGCGACAGACACGGGGAGTTGAACCTCACAGCATCCGACCGCCTGCTGTACGTAGAGTCTACGTGTGTTGAACTTCTTTAACGTAACCACCGTACGTAGCCAACCGCGAGAATCGGCGGCGAGACCCTCAACTCCTGGATGCTCAGGCAAACGGTGACGACGGCGTCTTGTTCTCTGTGAGCCCGATAGACGGTGGTTGAGTTAAAGCCTCACAGCCTCCAACCCAACCACATGATACTCCTTAACTCCTGGCCACTCCAGCAAGCGGGACTCCCTCTATCCCTGGGTCTCTCCTTGAGTCGTTCTCACCCCGGTCGTACAAAATCAACCGGAGCAAAGTGTCACAGCGGCAGTGTAGCAGGACAATGATGGGGGGGGGGGGGGGACTGTTGTATAGCGTATAAAAACCAGGTTTTCATCCCTCGTTGAGAATTATCAGCACAGCTGTAAGCCATCGTTGCTTACTGCTTCACATAACCCTCCCCTGCAGCGACGGCTTTACGAGCACAGGCGTCTCGCCGGTGTGAGACACTCACGGCTCTTGTCGTCTGTCTTCTCGGCTGACGACGACGACGATGTCTCGTTCTCTGTGAACACGGCAGACGCGGTTGAATTAAACTGGTAGAGCGGTCGGCTAATAAAACTACCAACTATTGTGTTTTTTGAAAGCTTTCTTGACTGCAGGGATTCATATTATGGGTTCTTTCGGTAAAGTCACGTAGAAGGGAAATAATGAAAAAAGATATATTGTTTCCCTTCTACATGAGTTTACCAAAATAAACCGGAATATATGTTTTTTTATTTTACCCCCAAAGGGAACCTCCGAGCGAATACGGTTCTTCTTTGGTCAGCAACGACGTGGCCCATAGAGACGCACACGGACTCATAGAGACCCATACTCATATAGACCCATACTCATACAGACCCATACTCATAGAGATCCATACTCATAGAGACTCACACTCATAGAGACCCACAGTCATAGAGACTCATACTCATAGAGACCCATACTCATAGAGACCCACACTCATAGAGACCCATACTCATAGAGACCCATACTCATAGAGACCCATACTCATAGAGACCTACACACTCATAGAGACCCACACTCATAGAGACCCATACTCATAGAGACCCACACTCGTAGAGACCCATACTCATAGAGATCCATACTCATAGAGGCTCAAACTCATAGAGACCCATACTCATAGAGATCCACAGAGACTTATAGAGACACATACTCGTAGAGACTCATACTCATAGAGACTCACAGAGACCCATACTCATAGAGACCCATACTCATAGAGACTCAAACTCATAGAGACCCATACTCAAAGACACCCACACTCATAGAGACCCATACTCATAGATACCCACACTCATAGAGACCCACACTCATAGAGACCCACACTCATAGAGACCCACACTCACAGAGACCCACGCTCACAGAGACCCACACTCATAGAGACCCATACTCATAGAGACCCACAGAGACTCAGAGACTCATAGTCAAATAGATCCACAGAGACCCATAGAGACCAATACAGACCCATACCCATAGAGACCCATACTCATAGAGACCCACACTCATAGAGACCCACACTCATACATATCCATACTGAGAGAGACCCACAGAGACTCATAGAGACCCATACTCATAGAGATCCACAGAGACCCACAGAGACTCATAGAGACCCACATAAGCACACTGCCCAGATATGGGAAACTCTCCACAACTGTCCCATCACCGATTGGGAGTTGTGGGGGTGGAGTGTCCGATGGTATAAAATACCCAGGCAGGTGCTTAGTTTTGGTGGGGCTGATGGAAAGGCCCCACCTCTTAGTGGCACGCTCCAGTCTCAGCAGCAGCATCTCCAAATCCTCCTCTGAATGAGCAGCTACTACCAAGTCATCGGCATACAAAACGTGGCTGAGCAATAGGGAGCCATCCCTTGACCGCACCCGGGCATCAATCAGCCTCCCATTATATCTGTACCAAACGGAGATTCCCCCGGTACAGCTATTGAAGGCTTCACGAATTACGTGGTCAAAATAGATGTTAAATAATGTGGGAGCCAGAGGACATCCCTGTCGCACCCCAAGGTGAACAGGGAATGGCTCTGACTCCCGGCCACGTAGTTTTACCTGGGCCCGCTCACCATCATGAAGGTCCTTAATGATCATGAGCAGAGGGTCAGGGACTCCAAAAGCACAAAGAACAACCCAGAGCCCAGGCCTACTGATGGTATCATAGGCCTTGACCAGGTCAATAAAGCGGAGATGTAGGTCTTGTTGGAATTCCCTACACCTCTGCTGTAGCAGACGGACAGAAAATGTGGCATCTGTGCAGGACCGCCCTTTCCTGAAACCGCATTGGGGCTCCGCAAGCCTCTCCTCAGCGTGCCTGGCAAGGCGATGTTGAATAATCCTTGCCAGGACCTTTCCTGGCACACTGAGGAGTGAGATGCCCCTGTAGTTGTTACAGCCTGTCCGATCCCCCTTCTTAAAGAGGGGGACCACCAGGGCATCCTTCCAATCCTGCGGAACCTGTCCAGTGGTCCAGACTGTTGTTATGATGTCATATAGGGCAGTCTGTGCACAAACGCCACCCTCCCTCAGCATTTCACTTGGTAGATCGTCTCTACCCGGTGCCTTTCCTGGTCTCAGACTCCAGATCGCCTTCAGTACTTCGTCAACAGAAGGCACCTCAGCCAGCCACTCACAGGGGGTGACTTCTTCCAATATTTGAGGCACTGCAGCTTCAGCAGGGTCATCCGCACTTTGTGCCACGATGTTTTCCTGGCTAAGGGATTTCCCCTCCCCCAGGACCTCACAGAAATGCTCAACAAATCTGCAAACCTGTTCCTGGGGTTCGGAGATTGGATCACCGTTTTTTCCCCTAATGATGGTGATAGGTGTGGTGCTGCAGGTTACTTTTTTGATGGAGTTAAATAGAGATTTGTGATCGCGGGCCAATGAGGCAGACTCCATCTCCTCAGCAACCCGCGACCACCAACCATCCTTGCAGCACCTCACGGCTCTCCGAACCTCCGAGCAAAGGCTGCGGTAAGCCTCCTCATTCTCTGATGTGGGATTCTGTAGCCGATGACAGTGGGCCTGTCGCTTTTTCTCAACCATCCTGAACACCTCCTCTGTCAGCCAGGGTCTCTGGGGAGGTCTGGACCGCGTACCCAAAGCAGCCATTGCAGCTGCATGAGTCACAGTCCTAAACCTCGCCCATTTACCCTCGACATCAGGAGGAGTGTGGGACGATGCCAACCCCAGCCGCACACGATGATGAAATTCTCGCTTGCAATTTTCATCAGATAACTGAGACCAGGCCACTTTAGGTTGGAATGGGGTCCTGGGTGTACACCCACCACTGGAGTGTAAGAATGTCAGGCGCATCTTACAGATGACTAGTCGATGGTCAGACTGCAGATCAGCTCCACGGAAGGTCCTGGTATCAAGGACATGGGCTCGCATCCGCTGGTCCGTCACTACGTAGTCCAGCAGATGTTCTTGCTTGGACCCGGCATGCATCCATGATGTTTGGTGGATGCGCTGATGCCGGAACAGCGTGTTGGTAATTACAAGCCCATGGGCTGCAAAATCTATCAGCCTCCTACCGTTGTTATTGAGCTGATCTGGCCCATGCCCTCCAATCGCTCCAGACCAGGTGCCAGTATCATGACCAACTCGGGCATTGAAGTCACCCAACATGATGACTCTATCCCGAGGGGCCACTTTAGCCAGCACCTGTGACAGGAGGTCATAGAAGGCATCTGACTCATCGGCTTTGCCTGCATCCCTCCACGGATGTTCGTTTTCGGTGGGGACATAAGTAACCACGACCACCACTCCTCGCCTCTGGTTGATGGGAAGGCGAGCCCAAAGTAGCCTGGGGCGTACAGCTTCTCACACCTCACCGCCACGCTCCCACGCCCTCTTCATTCTTTGTTCAGAAGAAGACCCACTCCCTGTTGTTTGGCAGTCTGCTGCCCCGAGTAGAGGACTGTCCATCCCTCATTGTGGCAGGAGCCAGAGCCGGTCCACCGGACCTCCTGAATGCCACAGAGATCCAAGCGGTACCGGTCCAGCTCTCGATAGAGGAGTGGCAGTCTCTCCTCCGCAGTGAGCGTTCGAACATTCCACGTGGCCACACGAAGTGGCTTTTCGTTGTTTCTGGAGGAGCCCCGAGGGTAGAGATTCAATCTCTTGGCTCCACCAAATGGGGTTTGGCCAGGAGACGTCATAGACGCCTGTCCCCCCGGGGACTCCGGCACAAGCTTCATTTGATATTTTCACACACACACATACACGCGCACACTACACACACACACACAACACACATACTACACACATGCACACACATTAAACACATACACACTCCACACACACACACGCTGTACTTACTGGGCATGGCATCTGTGGATGTCTTTGTGATGTCACTCTCCTTATCTGCAACACACAGGGGTAAATGTACGTGTATTGTTACTGTCACTACGACGGCTACGACTACCACCACCCAAACTCGTTAACCCATCGCGGCCTCACCGAGTCTCCAGACCCATAATCATCGCGACCCCCAGAGATCCAGAGACCCACAGAGACTCACAGAGACCCATACTCATAGAGACCCACAGAGATCCATACTAATAGAGACCCACAGAGACCCATACTCATAGAGAACCACAGAGATCCATACTCATAGAGACTCACAGAGACCCATACTCATAGAGACTCACAGAGACCCATACTCATAGAGACCCACAGACATCCATAATCATAGAGACCCATACTCATAGAGACCCAAAGAGATCCAGAGACTCGCAGAGACCCATACTCATAGATACTCACAGAGACCCACAGACACCCACAGAGACCCATACTCATAGAGTCCCACAGAGTTCCAGAGACTCATAGAGACCCACAGAGACCCCTACTCATAGAGACCCACAGAGACCCATATTCATAACGGCGCTGGTGATGATTGTGTGTGGTGGTGGGGGTGGTGATTGTGTCGTGGTGGTGATCGTGTGTGGTGGTGGTGGTTGTGGGTAGGCGATGTTGTGTGAGTCACATACTCGCTTTGATCTCCTTTGCTGCTTGCGGAGCTGTTTCTGAAACAGACACGAAGACACAGATCTCACTCACCCTCCCACTCACCAAGGACTCACCCATTTACTCACCCAATAACTCACACAATAACTCACCCACCCACTCACTCACCCACTCACTCACTCACCCACTCACCCACCCACTCACCCACCCATTCACAAACTCACTCACCCACCCACAAACTCACTCACCCACTCACTCACTCACCCACTCACTCACCCACTCACCCACCCACCCCCTCACTCACTCACTCACCCACCCACTCACTCACTCACCCACTCACCCACCCACCCACCCACTCACCCACCCACCCACCCACTCACCCACCCACCCACTCACCACTCACCCACCCACCCACCCTCTCCCTGGCTGTGCTGTGAGAGTTGAACTCACTGCTCAATGCTGCTGCTGCTGCTGTAGGGGTGGAAGTCTCCTTCCGGGTGTTGGAGGCCGCCGCGTTCAGCACTGAGCACAGCGGTCAGACGTGAGGGGGTCACAGCGAGTTGTGGTGATTGTGGTGGTGGTGGTGTGTGGTGGTGGTGGTGGTGTGTGGTGGTGTGTGGTGGTGGTGGTGTGTGGTGGTGATTGTGTGTGGTCGTGATTATGTGTGGTGGTGGTGATTGTGGTGGTGATTGTGTGTGGTGTGTGGTGGTGATGGTGGTGGTGGCGATGGTGGTGGTGATGGTGGTGGTGGTGATTGTGTGTTGTGGTGGTGGTGATTGTGTGGTGGTGATTGTGGTGGTGGTGATTGTGTGTGGTGGTGATTTATGTGGTGGTGGTGATTGTGTGTGGTGGTGATGGTGTGTGGTGGTGGTGGTGTGTGGTGGTGATTGTGGTGGTGGTGGTGGTGATGGTGGTGATTGTGGTGGTGGTGATTGTGGTGGTGATTGTGGTGGTGATTGTGTGTGGTGGTTGTGGTGGTGGTGATTGTGGTGGTGGTGGCGATTGTGTGTGGTGGTGGTGGTGATGGTGGTGATTGTGTGTGGTGGTGGTGGTGGTGATTGTGTGGTGGTGGTGATTGTGTGTGGTGGTGGTGAGTGTGTGTGGTGGTGGTGATTGTGGTGGTGGTGATTGTGGTGGTGGTGGCGATTGTGTGTGGTGGTGGTGGTGATTGTGTGGTGGTGGTGATTGTGTGTGGTGGTGGTAGTGGGGGTGATTGTGTGTGGTGGTGGTGATTGTGGGTGGTGGTGATATTGTGTGTGGTGGTGGTGGTGATTGTTTGTGGTTGTGGTGGTGATTGTGTGTGGTGGTGGTGGTGATTGTGTGTGGTGGTGGTTGTGGTGATTGTGTGTGGTGGTGGTTGTGGTGATTGTGTGTGGTGGTGGTGGTGATTGTTTGTGGTGGTGGTGATTGTGTGTGGTGGTGGTGATTGTGTGTGGTGGTGGTGATTGTGTGTGGTGGTGGTGGTGGTGGTTGTGGGTAGGCGATGTTGCGTGAGTCACACACTCGCTTTGATCTCCTTTGCTGTTTGCGGAGCTGTTTCTGAAACAGACACAAAGACAGATCTCACTCACCCTCCCACTCACCAATGACTCACCCATTTACTCACCCAATGACTCACCCATTCACTCACCCACTCACCCACTCACTCACCCACTCACCCACCCACTCACTCACCCACTCACTTCCTCAACAGAAGGCACCTCAGCCAGCCACTCACAGGGGGTTACTTCTTACAATATTTGAGGCACTGCAGCCTCAGCAGGGTCATCCGCACTTTGTGCCACGATGTTTTCCTGGCTGAGGGATTTCCCCTTCCCCAGGACCTCACAGAAATGCTCAACAAATCTGCAAACCTGTTCCTGGGGGTCGGAGATTGGATCACCGTTTTTTTCCCCTAATGATGGTGATAGGTGTGGTGCTGCAGGTTACATTTTTGATGGAGTTAAATAGAGATTTGTGATCGCGGGCCACTGAGGCAGACTCCATCTCCTCAGCAACCCGCGACCACCACCCACCCTTGCAGCACCTCACGGCTCTCCGAACCTCCGAGCAAAGGCTGCGGTAAGCCTCCTCATTCTCTGATGTGGGATTCTGTAACCGATGACAGTGGGCCTGTCGCTTTTTCTCAACCATCCTGAACACCTCCTCTGTCAGCCAGGGTCTCTGGGGAGGTCTGGACCGCATACCCAAAGCAGCCATTGCAGCTGCATGAGTCACAGTCCTAAACCTCGCCCATTTACCCTCGACATCAGGAGGAGTGTGGGACGATGCCAACCCCAGCCGCACACGATGATGAAATTCTCGCTTGCAATTTTCATCAGATAACTGAGACCAGGCCACTTTAGGTTGGAATGGGGTCCTGGGTGTACACCCACCACTGGAGTGTAAGAATGTCAGGCGCATCTTACAGATGACTAGTCGATGGTCAGACTGCAGATCAGCTCCACGGTAGGTCCTGGTATCAAGGACATGGGCTCGCATCCGCTGGTCCGTCACTACGTAGTCCAGCAGATGTTCTTGCTTGGACCCGGCATGCATCCATGATGTTTGGTGGATGCGCTGATGCCGGAACAGCGTGTTGGTAATTACAAGCCCATGGGCTGCAAAAATCTATCAGCCTCCTACCGTTGTTATTGAGCTGATCTGGCCCATGCCCTCCAATCGCTCCAGACCAGGTGCCAGTATCATGACCAACTCGGGCATTGAAGTCACCCAACATGATGACTCTATCCCGAGGGGCCACTTTAGCCAGCACCTGTGACAGGAGGTCATAGAAGGCATCTGACTCATCGGCTTTGCCTGCATCCCTCCACGGATGTTCGTTTTCGGTGGGGACATAAGTAACCACGACCACCACTCCTCGCCTCTGGTTGATGGGAAGGCGAGCCCAAAGTAGCCTGGGGCTTACAGCTTCCCACACCTCACCGCCACGCTCCCACGCCCTCTTCATTCTTTGTTCAGAAGAAGACCCACTCCCTGTTGTTTGGCAGTCTGCTGCCCCGAGTAGAGGACTGTCCATCCCTCATTGTGGCAGGAGCCAGAGCCGGTCCACCGGACCTCCTGAATGCCACAGAGATCCAAGCGGTACCGGTCCAGCTCTCGATAGAGGAGTGGCAGTCTCTCCTCCGCAGTGAGCGTTCGAACATTCCACGTGGCCACACGAAGTGGCTTTTCGTTGTTTCTGGAGGAGCCCCGAGGGTAGAGATTCAATCTCTTGGCTCCACCAAATGGGGTTTGGCCAGGAGACGTCATAGACGCCTGTCCCCCCGGGGACTCCGGCACAAGCTTCATTTGATATTTTCACACACACACATACACGCGCACACTACACACACACACAACACACATACTACACACATGCACACACATTAAACACATACACACTCCACACACACGCACGCTGTACTTACTGGGCATGGCATCTGTGGATGTCTTTGTGATGTCACTCTCCTTATCTGCAACACACAGGGGTAAATGTACGTGTATTGTTACTGTCACTACGACGGCTACGACTACCACCACCCAAACTCGTTAACCCATCGCGGCCTCACCGAGTCTCCAGACCCATAATCATCGCGACCCACAGAGATCCAGAGACCCACAGAGACTCACAGAGACCCATACTCATAGAGACCCACAGAGACCCATACTCACAGAGACCCACAGAGATCCATACTCATAGAGACCCACAGAGACCCATACTCATAGAGACCCACAGAGACCCATACTCATAGAGACCCACAGAGATCCATACTCATAGAGACTCACAGAGACCCATACTCATAGAGACCCACAGACATCCATAATCATAGAGACCCATACTCATAGAGACCCAAAGAGATCCAGAGACTCGCAGAGACCCATACTCATAGATACTCACAGAGACCCACAGACACCCACAGAGACCCATACTCATAGAGTCCCACAGAGTTCCAGAGACTCATAGAGACCCACAGAGACCCCTACTCATAGAGACCCACAGAGACCCATATTCATAACGGCGCTGGTGATGATTGTGTGTGGTGGTGGTGATGATTGTGTGTGGTGGTGGCGATGATTGTGTGTGGTGGTGGTGATTGTGTGTGGTGGAGGTGGTGGTGATTGTGTGTGGTGGTGGTGGTTGTGGGTAGGCGATGTTGTGTGAGTCACACACTCGCTTTGATCTCCTTTGCTGCTTGCGGAGCTGTTTCTGAAACAGACACAAAGACACAGATCTCACTCACCCTCCCGCTCACCAATGACTCACCCATTTACTCACCCAATGAGTCACCCAATGACTCACCCACTCACTCACTCACCCACTCACCCACTCACCCACCCATTCACCCACCCACTCACCCACTCACCCACCCACTCACAAACTCACTCACCCACCCACCCACTCACGCACTCACCCACTCACTCACCCACCCACCCACCCACTCACTCACCCACCCACTCACTCACTCACCCACCCACCCACTCACTCACCCACCCACTCACTCACCCACTCACTCACTCACCCACTCACCCACCCACCCACTCACCCACTCACCCACTCACTCACCCACCCACCCTCTCCCTGGCTGTGCTGTGAGAGTTGAACTCACTGCTCAATGCTGCTGCTGCTGTAGGGGTGGAAGTCTCCTTCTGGGTGTTGGAGGACGCCGCGTTCAGCACTGAGCACAGCGGTCAGACGTGAGGGGGTCACAGCGAGTTGTGGTGATTGTGGTGGTGGTGGTGGTGTGTGGTGGTGGTGGTGGTGTGTGGTGGTGGTGGTGGTGATGGTGGTGGTGGTTGTGGTGGTGGTGGTGATTGTGGTGGTGGTGGTGGTGTGTGGTGATTGTGTCTGGTGGTGTGTGGTGGTGATTGTGTGTGGTGGTGGTGATTGTGGTGGTGGTGTGTGGTGGTGGTGGTGATTGTGTGTGGTGGTGGTGGTGGTGATGGTGGTGGTGGTGATTGTGTGTGGTGGTGGTGGTGATGTGTGGTGGTGATGGTGGTGGTGATTGTGTAGTGGTGGTGGTGATTGTGTGTGGTGGTGGTGGTGATGGTGGTGATGGTGGTGATGGTGCTTGTGCGTGGTGGTGGTGGTGATGATTGTGTGTGGTGGTTGTCTGTGGTGGTGGTGGTGATTGCTTGGTGGTGGTGATGATTGTGTTTGGTGGTGGTGGTGATTGTATGTGGTGATGTTGGTGGTGTGTGGTGGTGGTGGTGGTGGTGTTGATTGTGTGTGGTGATGGTGGTGTGTGGTGGTGGTGATTGTATGTGGTGATGGTGGTGGTGGTGATCGTGGTGGTGATTGTGTGTGGTGGTGGTGTTGGTTGTGTGGTGGTGGTGATTGTGTGTGGTGGTGGTGTGTGGTGGTGGTGATTGTGTGTGGTGGTGGTGATTGTGTGTGGTGGTGGTGGTGGTGATTGTGTGGTGGTGGTGATTGTGTGTGGTGGTGGTGGTGATTGTGGTGGTGGTGGTGGTGATTGTGTGTGGTGGTGGTGGTGGTGGTGATTGTGTGTGGTGGTGGTGATTGTGGTGGTGGTGATTGTGTGTGGTGGTGGTGGTGGTGATTGTGTGTGGTGGTGGTGGTGATTGTGGTGTTTGTGGTGATTGTGTGTGGTGGTGGTGGTGGTGGTGATTGTGTGGTAACGGTGGTGATGATTGTGGTGGTGATTGTGTGTGGTGTTGGTTTGTGATTGTGTGTGGTGGTGGTGGTGATTGTGAGTGGTGGTGGTGGTGATTGTGTGTGGTGGTGGTGATTGTGTGTGGTGGTGGTGGTGATTGTGTGTGGTGGTGGTGATGGTGGTGGTGATTGTGTAGTGGTGGTTTATGGTGGTGATGGTGCTTGTGCGTGGTGGTGGTGGTGGTGGTGATGATTGTGTGTGGTGGTTGTCTGTGGTGGTGGTGATTGCGTCGTGGTGATGATTGTGTTTGGTGGTGGTGGTGATTGTATGTGGTGATGGTGGTGGTGTGTGGTGGTGGTGGTGGTGTTGATTGTGTGTGGTGATGGTGGTGTGTGGTGGTGGTGATTGTATGTGGTGATGGTGGTGGTGGTGATTGTATGTGGTGATGGTGGTGGTGATTGTGTGTGGTGGTGGTGTTGGTTGTGTGGTGGTGGTTATTGTGTGTGGTGGTGGTGATTGTGTGTGGTGGTGGTGATTGTGTGTGGTGGTGGTGGTGATTGTTGTGGTGGTGGTGGTGATTGTGTGTGGTGGTGGTGATTGTGGTGGTGATTGTGTGTGGTGGTGGTGATTGTGTGTGGTTGTGGTGGTGATTGTGGTGGTGGTGGTGGTGATTGTGTGTGGTGGTGGTGGTGGTGATTGTGTGTGGTGGTGGTGATTGTGTGGTGGTGATTGTGTGTGGTGGTGATTGTGGTGGTGGTGGTGATTGTGTGTGGTGGTGGTGATTGTGTGTGGTGTTGGTGGTGGTGATTGTGTGTGGTGATGGTGGTGGTGATTATGCGTGGTGATCGTGGTGGTGATTGTGTGTGGTGGTGGTGCTTGTGGGTAGGCGATGTTGCGTGAGTCACACACTCGCTTTGATCTCCTTGGCTGCTTGCGGAGCTGTTTCTGAAACAGACACAAAGACAGATCTCACTCACCCTCCCACTCACCAATGATTCACCCATTTACTCACCCAATGACTCACCCACTCACCCACCCACTCACGCACTCACCCACTTACTCACCCACTCACTCACCCACTCACTCACTCACTCACCCACTCACTCACTCACCACTCATTCAATCACTCACCCTATCACTCACTCACGTACTCACCCACTCACTCACCCACTTACTCACACAATCATCCTCCCACTCACTAATGATTCACCCACTTACTCACCTACTCACCCACCCACTTACTCACCCAATGACTCACCCACCCACTCACCCATACACTCACCCATACACTCAACTATACACTCACCCACTCACCCACTCTCCCACCCACTCACCCACTCACCCACCCACCCACTCACCCACCCTCTCCCTGGCTGTGCTGTGAGAGTTGAACTCACTGCTCAATGTTGCTGCTGCTGCTGTAGGGGTGGAAGTCTCCTTCTGGGTGTTGGAGGCCGCCGCTTTCAGCACTGAGCACAGCGGTCAGACGTGAGGGGGTCACAACGAGTTGTGACTCATACCACGACAAACCACCATCACCACCACACAATCATCATCACCACCATCACCGCAATCACCACACAATCATCCTCACCACCATCATCGCAATCACCACTCACCCATCCACTCACTCATTCACCACACTCACTCACTCATTCAACAAATGACTCGCTCATTCACTCACTCACCCACCAACTTACTCAATCACTCACCACACACTCAGCCACTCATTCATGCATCGTCACAATGCCACGTGTTTTCATCGTCACAATGCCACGTGGTCTCATCGTCACCCTGCCACGTGGTCTCATCGTCACAATGCCACGTGTTCTCATCGTCACCCTGCCACGTGGTCTCGTCGTCACAATGCCACGTGTTCTCATCGTCAACCTGCCACGTGTTCTCATCGTCACAATGTCACGTGTTCTCTTCGTCACCCTGCCACATGTTCTTGTCGTCACAATGCCACGTGTTCTCGTCGTCACCCTGCCACGTGGTCTCATCGTCACAATGCCACGTGTTCTCATCGTCAACCTGCCACGTGTTCTCGTCGTCACAATGCCACGTGTTCTCATCGTCACCCTGCCACGTGGTCTCATCGTCACAATGTCACGTGTTCTCATCGTCAACCTGCCACGTGTTTTCATCGTCACAATGTCACGTGTTCTCATCGTCAACCTGCCACGTGTTTTCATCGTCACAATGTCATGTGTTCTCGTCGTCACAATGCCACGTGTCATCATCGTCACCCTGCCACGCGTTCTCGTCGTCACAATGCCACGTGTTCTCGTCGTCACCCTGCCACGTGGTCTCATCGTCACAATGCCACGTGTTCTCATCGTCACCCTGCCACGTGTTCTCGTCGTCACAATGCCACGTGTTCTCGTCGTCACAATGCCACGTGGTCTCATCGTCACAATGCAACGTGTTCTCGTCGTCACCCTGCCACGTGGTCTCATCGTCACAATGCCACGTGTTCTCATCGTCAACCTGCCACGTGTTCTCATCGTCACAATGTCACGTGTTCTCATCGTCAACCTGCCACGTGTTCTCATCGTCACAATGCCACGTGTTCTCATCGTCAACCTGCCACGTGTTCTCATCGTCACAATGCCACGTGTTCTCGTCGTCACCCTGCCACGTGGTCTCATCGTCACAATGCCACGTGGTCTCGTCGTCACAATGCCACGTGGTCTCATCGTCACCCTGCCACGTGGTCTCGTCGTCACAATGCCACGTGGTCTCGTCGTCACAATGCCACGTGGTCTCGTCGTCACAATGCCACGTGTTCTCCTCGTCACAATGCCACGTGGTCTCATCGACAGGGAGAGCGACTCACGAGCCAAGCAGAGCACAGCAGCGACCGGGACCCAGCGCAGTCGCATCCTGGCTGTGAAACACAAAAATACTGTGTCACACACACACACTCACTGTGTCACACACACAGTGTAACACACACTGTGTGTCACACACACACACACACTGTGTCACACACACACTATGTCACACACACTATGTCACACACACACAGTGTAACACACACACACACAGTGTGTCACACACACACATTGTGTCACACACACACTATGTCACACACACACACACTGTGTGTGTGTGTGACACAGTGAGTGTG
The DNA here is from genome assembly GCF_048934315.1 of Petromyzon marinus. Classification (NCBI taxonomy): domain Eukaryota; kingdom Metazoa; phylum Chordata; class Hyperoartia; order Petromyzontiformes; family Petromyzontidae; genus Petromyzon; species Petromyzon marinus. The sequence continues at coordinate 280,265 of NW_027422631.1, forward strand.
TGTGACACACACACTCACTGTGTCACACACACACACTGTGTGTCACACACACACATTGTGTCACACACACACTGTGTCACACACACTATGTCACACACGCACACACTGTGTCACACACACAGTGTCACACACACACACTGTGTCACACACACACAGTGTCACACACACACTATGTCACACACGCACACACTGTGTCACACACACACAGTGTCACACACACTGTGTCACACACACACAGTGTCACACACACACTATGTCACACACGCACACACTGTGTCACACACACACAGTGTCACACACACACTGTGTCACACACATAGTGACACACACACACACACTGTGTCACACACACACTATGTCACACACGCACACACTGTGTCACGCACACACAGTGTCACACACACACTGTGTCACACACACAGTGACACACACACACTGTGTCACACACACACAGTGACACACACACACTGTGTCACAAACACACACTGTGTCACTCACACACACACTGACTGAGTCACACACACACACACTGTCACACACAGTGTCACACACACACTGTGTCACACACACACACACTGTCTCACACACACACACACTGTGTCACACACACACGCAACAACAACCTCCATTCGCCACTAAGTGGCGGTGACGTCACCACGACGCTTGTGCCAGGACATGTGCACCTTGAGGCCACGTGAAGTGTCGAACGCCCGCTGGAAGGTCACGGGGCAGACCCAGGTGCCACGGGTCGACTGACTGAGATGACTGAGATGACTGGCTGATGCACCACCTGTGCCCCCTACTGTGCCAACCTCCTGTGCTTTAGCCACCCGGCGCTCCGCTCGTTGTTGTGAGCGTCGCTCCTCCGCCCTCCGTTGTTGTTGGAGGGCGACTACCTCCAACTGCCCAGTAGCGTCCTTCACGAGCCTCCTCCACAGAGGCCGATCTTGACACCGCTGGTACCAGTCATCGGCAAGTCCACTCAGCTCCACGTCCTCCTGTACCACATCACTCCATGTCTTCTCTAGCCCGTGCCGCGCCCGTTTAGCCCCCTCGATCCGGCCGAACAAAAGCTGTTTCGGCATGCGGTGGCTGGGCATGCGGGCTACATGACCCAGCCATCGCAGCCTTGCCCGCCGGAGGAGCTCACCGATGGGACCTTGCCCAGATCTTTCAAGGATTTGTGAGCTCCTCACACAAACCAGCCTGGTTAAACCCAGGATGGATCGTAGGCAGGCCAGCCTAAATCTTTCTAACGGCGAAGATGTTCCATTAGGGGGGTCCACGTTTCGCAAGCGTAGAGAAGGGAGGGAATGACCGTGGCCGAGAAGACCTGAAGCTTAGTGCGGAGCGACAGACCAGGTAGCTTCCACACAGCATTACGCAACCGATGAAAAGATATTGCCGCTCGACTGATTCGGAGTGAGACCTCTGCTGTTAAACTGGAGCCGGTCATAAGCACACTTCCCAGGTATGGGAAACTCTCCACTCTCTCCACAACTGCCCCATCACCGATTGGGAGTTGTGGGGGTGGAGTGTCCGATGGTACAAAATACCCAGGCAGGTGCTTAGTTTTGGTGGGGCTAATGGTAAGGCCCCATCTCTTAGTGGCAAGCTCCAGTCTCAGCAGTAGCGTCTCCAACTCCTCCTCTGAATGAGCAGCTATTACCAAATCATCAGCAAACATAACGTGGTTGAGCAATAGGGAGCCATCCCTTGACCGCACCCGGGCATCGATCAGCCTCCCATTATATCTGTACCATATGGAGATTCCCCCGGTACAGCTATTGAAGGCTTCACGAACTACGTGGTCAAAATATACGTTAAATAATGTGGGAGCCAGAGGACATCCCTGTCGCACCCCAAGGTGAACAGGGAATGGCTCTGACTCCCGGCCACGTAGTTTTACCCGGGCCCACTCACCATCGTGAAGGTCCTTAATGATCGTGAGCAGAGGGTCAGGGACTCCAAAAGCACGAAGAACAACCCAGAGCCCAGGCCTACTGATGGTAACATAGGCCTTGACCAGGTCAATAAAGCTGGAATTTTCTACACGTCTGCTGTAGCAGACGGACAGAAAATATGGCATCTGTGCAGGACCGCCCTTTCCTGAAACCGCATTGGGGCTCCGCAAGCCTCTCCTCAGCGTGCCTGTTGAATAATCCTTGCCAGGACCTTTCCCGGCACACCGAGGAGTGAGATGCCCCTGTAGTTGTTACAGTATGTGCGATCCCCCTTCTTAAAGAGGGGGACCACCAGGGCACATACACACAGACACACACACACATAGACACACACACAAAAAAAACAAATATCCCCCGTATAGACTTAAGATACTGTTGGGGCAAGTGCTGTTAGCGAGCACCTATGAAGGCCGGAATGGTACACGAGGGGGTGGGTGGCCAGCACCACGCCCGACCGCCTTTGTCTCCCTTTGTCACCAGGTACTCATTTGAGGCTGAGTCGACCTAGGGGAGGCCCGGGACCGGTTCAGATAATCGTCACTGATGTTGGCCGTGAGCGGGAATCGAACCCGGGTCGCCAGGTGCATAGCGCAGCGCGCTAACCGCTACACTATCGCTCCCCACAAGACACACACACACTCAGTGTCACACACACACTCAGTGTCACACACACACTCAGTGTCACACACACACTCAGTGTCACACACACACTCAGTGTCACACACACACTCAGTGTCACACACACACTCAGTGTCACACACTCACTCAGTGTCACACACTCACTCAGTGTCACACAAAGACAAAGATCCCCCTTATAGCCTTGACAGACTGTAGGAGCAAGTGCTGTTAGCGAGCACCTATGAAGGCCAGAACAGTACACGAGGGGGTGGGTGGCCAGCACCACGCCCGACCGCCTTTGTCTCCCCAGTGGCGATGTTTACACACTGCACCAGGTACTCATTTCAGGCTGAGTCGACCTAGGGGAGGCCCAGGACCGGTTCATCACTGGTGTTTTCCGTGAGCGGGAATCGAACGCGAGTCGCCAGGTTCGTAGCGCAGCGCGCTAACCGCTACACTACCGCTACCCACACACACACTGTGTGTGTGTGTGTAGCACACACACACACACAGTGTGTAACACACACACACACTGTGTCACACACACACACACTGTGACACACACAGACACACTGTGTCACTCACACACTGTGACACACACAGACACACTGTGTCACACTCTCATACTGTGTCACACACACACACTGTGTCACTCACACACACACACTGTGTCACTCACACACTGTGACACACACACACTGTGACACACACACACACTGTGTCACACTCTCACACTCACCGTGTCACTGCGAGCCTGATGCTCACACAGTTGTGCCTGAGAAATGCAGACTCCAACACAGGCTGACCAACACACACACACAGACTGAACAACACACGCACTCTCTTACACAGACTCACACTGTGAGACTCACAGACTCACACACAGGTTGGTGGTGCTCACACAGCCTCTATTATATACACACCACACACACCACACACGTAAGGTCCAGGTATTGACTGAGCAGGTGAATCACCAGCGAATTGGGCTTGACCCAAACAATAGAATCGCTATTCGTCTAATTACCCCCCATTCAATTACACGCAGGTACACAGGTACACTCACACACACACACTCACGTACACACTCACACACACATAGGTACACACACATAGGTACACACACAGGTACACACACTCACACACAGGTACACTCACACACAGGTACACACACTCACACACACTCACACACAGGGTACACTCACACACAGGGTACACTCACGCAGGTACACACACACACACAGGTACATAGGTACACTCACACAGGTATACACACAGATATATACACAGGTACACACACAGGGTACACTCACACAGGTACACGCACACACAGGTACACAGGTACACAGGTACGCACACACACAGGCACACACACACAGGTACACAGGTACACAGGTACGCACACACACAGGTACACAGGTACACAGGTAGGCACACACACACAGGCGCACGCGCACAGACACACAGGCGCACACACACAGGCGCACACACACAGGCGCACACACACAGGCGCACACACACAGGCGCACACACACAGGCGCACACACACAGGCGCACACACACAGGCGCACACACACAGGCGCACACACACAGGCGCACACACACAGGCGCACACACACAGGCGCACACACACAGGCGCACACACACAGGCGCACACACACAGGCGCACACACACAGGCGCACACACACAGGCGCACACACACAGGCGCACACACACAGGCGCACACACACAGGCGCACACACACAGGCGCACACACACAGGCGCACACACACAGGCGCACACACACAGGCGCACACACACAGGCGCACACACACAGGCGCACACACACAGGCGCACACACACAGGCGCACACACACAGGCGCACACACACAGGCGCACACACACAGGCGCACACACACAGGCGCACACACACAGGCGCACACACACAGGCGCACACACACAGGCGCACACACACAGGCGCACACACACAGGCGCACACACACAGGCGCACACACACAGGCGCACACACACAGGCGCACACACACAGGCGCACACACACAGGCGCACACACACAGGCGCACACACACAGGCGCACACACACAGGCGCACACACACAGGCGCACACACACAGGCGCACACACACAGGCGCACACACACAGGCGCACACACACAGGCGCACACACACAGGCGCACACACACAGGCGCACACACACAGGCGCACACACACAGGCGCACACACACAGGCGCACACACACAGGCGCACACACACAGGCGCACACACACAGGCGCACACACACAGGCGCACACACACAGGCGCACACACACAGGCGCACACACACAGGCGCACACACACAGGCGCACACACACAGGCGCACACACACAGGCGCACACACACAGGCGCACACACACAGGCGCACACACACAGGCGCACACACACAGGCGCACACACACAGGCGCACACACACAGGCGCACACACACAGGCGCACACACACAGGCGCACACACACAGGCGCACACACACAGGCGCACACACACAGGCGCACACACACAGGCGCACACACACAGGCGCACACACACAGGCGCACACACACAGGCGCACACACACAGGCGCACACACACAGGCGCACACACACAGGCGCACACACACAGGCGCACACACACAGGCGCACACACACAGGCGCACACACACAGGCGCACACACACAGGCGCACACACACAGGCGCACACACACAGGCGCACACACACAGGCGCACACACACAGGCGCACACACACAGGCGCACACACACAGGCGCACACACACAGGCGCACACACACAGGCGCACACACACAGGCGCACACACACAGGCGCACACACACAGGCGCACACACACAGGCGCACACACACAGGCGCACACACACAGGCGCACACACACAGGCGCACACACACAGGCGCACACACACAGGCGCACACACACAGGCGCACACACACAGGCGCACACACACAGGCGCACACACACAGGCGCACACACACAGGCGCACACACACAGGCGCACACACACAGGCGCACACACACAGGCGCACACACACAGGCGCACACACACAGGCGCACACACACAGGCGCACACACACAGGCGCACACACACAGGCGCACACACACAGGCGCACACACACAGGCGCACACACACAGGCGCACACACACAGGCGCACACACACAGGCGCACACACACAGGCGCACACACACAGGCGCACACACACAGGCGCACACACACAGGCGCACACACACAGGCGCACACACACAGGCGCACACACACAGGCGCACACACACAGGCGCACACACACAGGCGCACACACACAGGCGCACACACACAGGCGCACACACACAGGCGCACACACACAGGCGCACACACACAGGCGCACACACACAGGCGCACACACACAGGCGCACACACACAGGCGCACACACACAGGCGCACACACACAGGCGCACACACACAGGCGCACACACACAGGCGCACACACACAGGCGCACACACACAGGCGCACACACACAGGCGCACACACACAGGCGCACACACACAGGCGCACACACACAGGCGCACACACACAGGCGCACACACAGGCGCACACACACACACAGGCGCACACACACACACAGGCGCACACACACACACAGGCGCACACAAAGATCAAAGATCCCCCGTATAGCCTTAACAGACTGTAGGGGCAAGTGCTGTTAGCGAGCACCTATGAAGGCCAGAACAGTACACGAGGGGGTGGGTGGCCAGCACCACGCCCGACCGCCTTTGTCTCCCCAGTGGCGATATTTACACACCGCACCAGGTACTCATTTGAGGCTGAGTCGACCTAGGGGAGGCCCGGGACCGGTTCAGATAATCGTCACTGGTGTTGGCCGTGAGCGAGAATCGAACCCGTGTCGCCGGGTTCATAGCGCAGCGCGCTAACCGCTACACTATCGCTCCCCACAGGCACACACACACAGGTACACAGGTACACACACAGGTACACACAGGTACACACAGGTACACGCACAGGGTACACTCACACAGCTAATAGCAGCATCAGCATCACAATGGTGAATTGCGGAGCGAGTAATTGGGGCCGACTCCAATGAACGAACCTCCCACCCCCCGCATTGTAGCAAGGGGCGGAGTGTGCGTGGCTCGCCGCACTTAGAGGCACAATGGCAGTGACCTTGTAAGCAATGAGCTCATTATCATCATCATCGTCGTCGTGATCCCAGTCGTATTCTCGGCACAGGTCCAGGGCGAGCGAGGCGCGTGTCCACGTGTGGTCGGCCGAAGTGACCCACACTCATAGACACCCACACTCATAGAGACCCACACTCATAGAGACCCATACTCATAGAGACTCACAGAGACCCACACTCATAGAGACCCATACTCAGTAGAGACCCACACTCATAGAGACCCACACTCATAGAGACCCACCTCATAGAGACCCACACTCATAGAGACTCACAGAGACCCACACTCATAGAGACCCACACTCATAGAGATGCAAACTCACAGAGACCCATACTCATAGAGACTCAGACTCATAGAGACTCATACTCATAGAGACCCACACTCATAGAGACCCACACTCATAGAGACCCAGACCCATAGAGACCCATACTCATAGAGACCCACACACTCAGAGACCCATACTCATAGAGACCCACACTCATAGAGACCCACACGCACAGAGACCCACACTCATAGAGACTCACACTCATAGAGACTCATACTCATAGAGAGCCACACTCATAGAGACCCATACTCATAGAGAGCCACACTCATAGAGACCCACACTCATAGAGACCCACACTCATAGAGACCCATACTCATAGAGAGCCACACTCATAGAGACCCACACTCATAGAGACCCACACTCACAGAGATGCAAACTCACAGAGACCCATACTCATAGAGACTCATACTCATAGAGACCCACACTCATAGAGACCCATACTCATAGAGACTCACAGAGACCCACACTCATAGAGACCCATACTCAGTAGAGACCCACACTCATAGAGACCCACACTCATAGAGACCCACACTCATAGAGACCCACACTCATAGAGACTCACAGAGACCCACACTCATAGAGACCCACACTCATAGAGATGCAAACTCACAGAGACCCATACTCATAGAGACTCACACTCATAGAGACTCATACTCATAGAGACCCACACTCATAGAGACCCACACTCATAAAACCCACACTCATAGAGACCCATACTCATAGAGACCCACACTCAGAGAGACCCATACTCATAGAGACTCATACTCATAGAGACTCATACTCATAGAGACCCACACTCATAGAAACCCACACTCATAGAGACTCATACTCATAGAGAGCCACACTCATAGAGACCCATACTCATAGAGAGCCACACTCATAGAGACCCACACTCATAGAGACCCACACTCATAGAGACCCACACTCATAGAGACCCATACTCATAGAGAGCCACACTCATAGAGACCCACACTCATAGAGACCCACACTCATAGAGATGCAAACTCACAGAGACCCATACTCATAGAGACTCACACTCATAGAGACTCATACTCATAGAGACCCACACTCATAGAGACCCACACTCATAAAACCCACACTCATAGAGACCCATACTCATAGAGACCCACACTCAGAGAGACCCATACTCATAGAGACTCATACTCATAGAGACTCATACTCATAGAGACCCACACTCATAGAAACCCACACTCATAGAGACTCATACTCATAGAGAGCCACACTCATAGAGACCCATACTCATAGAGAGCCACACTCATAGAGACCCACACTCATAGAGACCCACACTCATAGAGACCCACACTCATAGAGACCCATACTCATAGAGAGCCACACTCATAGAGACCCACACTCATAGAGACCCACACTCACAGAGATGCAAACTCACAGAGACCCATACTCATAGAGACTCATACTCATAGAGACCCACACTCATAGAGACCAATACTCATAGAGACACACTCATAGAGACTCATACTCATAGAGACTCATACTCATAGAGACCCACACTCATAGAAACCCACACTCATAGAGACTCATACTCATAGAGACCCACACTCATAGAGACCCACACTCATAGAGACCCATACTCAAAGAGAGCCACACTCATAGAGACCCACACTCATAGAGACCCACACTCACAGAGACCCACACTCACAGAGACCCACACTCATAGACACCTATACTGATAGAGACCCACACACATAGAGACCCACACTCATAGAGACGCACACTCATAGAGACCCACACTCATAGAGACCCACACTCATAGAGACTCATACTCATAGAGACCCACACACATAGAGACCCACACTCAAAGAGACCCACACTCATAGAGACCCATACTCATAGAGACCCAGACTCATAGAGACTCATACTCATAGAGACCCACACAAATAGAGACCCACACTCATAGAGACCCACAATCAAAGAGACCCATACTCATAGAGAACCAGACCCATAGAGACCCATACTCATAGAGACCCACACACTCAGAGACCCATACTCATAGAGACCCACACTCATAGAGACCCACACGCACAGAGACCCACACTCATAGAGACTCACACTCATAGAGACCCAAACTCATAGAGACTCACACTAATAGAGACCCACACTCATAGAGACTCACACTCATAGAGACCCACACTCATAGAGATCCACACTCACAGAGACTCACACTCATAGAGACCCACACTCATAGAGACCCACACTCATAGAGACTCACAGAGAGCCACACTCATAGAGACCTACACTCATAGAGATGCAAACTCACAGAGACTCATACTCATAGAGACCCACACTCATAAAGACCCACACTCATAGAGACCCATACTCATAGAGACCCATACTCATAGAGACTCACACTCATACAGACCCACACACTCATAGAGACCCACACTCAGAGAGACCCATACTCATAGAGACTCATACTCATAGAGACTCATACTCATAGAGACCCACACTCATAGAAACCCACACTCATAGAGACTCATACTCATAGAGATGCATACTCATAGAGACTCATACTCATAGAGACCCACACTCATAGAGACTCATACTCATAGAGACCCACACACTCAGAGACCCATACTCATAGAGACCCACACTCATAGAGACCCACACGCACAGAGACCCACACTCATAGAGACTCACACTCATAGAGACTCATACTCATAGAGAGCCACACTCATAGAGACCCATACTCATAGAGAGCCACACTCATAGAGACCCACACTCATAGAGACCCACACTCATAGAGACCCATACTCATAGAGAGCCACACTCATAGAGACCCACACTCATAGAGACCCACACTCACAGAGATGCAAACTCACAGAGACCCATACTCATAGAGACTCATACTCATAGAGACCCACACTCATAGAGACCCATACTCATAGAGACTCACAGAGACCCACACTCATAGAGACCCATACTCAGTAGAGACCCACACTCATAGAGACCCACACTCATAGAGACCCACACTCATAGAGACCCACACTCATAGAGACTCACAGAGACCCACACTCATAGAGACCCACACTCATAGAGATGCAAACTCACAGAGACCCATACTCATAGAGACTCACACTCATAGAGACTCATACTCATAGAGACCCACACTTATAGAGACCCACACTCATAAAACCCACACTCATAGAGACCCATACTCATAGAGACCCACACTCAGAGAGACCCATACTCATAGAGACTCATACTCATAGAGACTCATACTCATAGAGACCCACACTCATAGAAACCCACACTCATAGAGACTCATACTCATAGAGAGCCACACTCATAGAGACCCATACTCATAGAGAGCCACACTCATAGAGACCCACACTCATAGAGACCCACACTCATAGAGACCCACACTCATAGAGACCCATACTCATAGAGAGCCACACTCATAGAGACCCACACTCATAGAGACCCACACTCATAGAGATGCAAACTCACAGAGACCCATACTCATAGAGACTCACACTCATAGAGACTCATACTCATAGAGACCCACACTCATAGAGACCCACACTCATAAAACCCACACTCATAGAGACCCATACTCATAGAGACCCACACTCAGAGAGACCCATACTCATAGAGACTCATACTCATAGAGACTCATACTCATAGAGACCCACACTCATAGAAACCCACACTCATAGAGACTCATACTCATAGAGAGCCACACTCATAGAGACCCATACTCATAGAGAGCCACACTCATAGAGACCCACACTCATAGAGACCCACACTCATAGAGACCCACACTCATAGAGACCCATACTCATAGAGAGCCACACTCATAGAGACCCACACTCATAGAGACCCACACTCACAGAGATGCAAACTCACAGAGACCCATACTCATAGAGAATCATACTCATAGAGACCCACACTCATAGAGACCAATACTCATAGAGACACACTCATAGAGACTCATACTCATAGAGACTCATACTCATAGAGACCCACACTCATAGAAACCCACACTCATAGAGACTCATACTCATAGAGACCCACACTCATAGAGACCCACACTCATAGAGACCCATACTCAAAGAGAGCCACACTCATAGAGACCCACACTCATAGAGACCCACACTCACAGAGACCCACACTCACAGAGACCCACACTCATAGACACCTATACTAATAGAGACCCACACACATAGAGACCCACACTCATAGAGACGCACACTCATAGAGACCCACACTCATAGAGACCCACACTCATAGAGACTCATACTCATAGAGACCCACACACATAGAGACCCACACTCAAAGAGACCCACACTCATAGAGACCCATACTCATAGAGACCCAGACTCATAGAGACTCATACTCATAGAGACCCACACAAATAGAGACCCACACTCATAGAGACCCACAATCAAAGAGACCCATACTCATAGAGAACCAGACCCATAGAGACCCATACTCATAGAGACCCACACACTTAGAGACCCATACTCATAGAGACCCACACTCATAGAGACCCACACGCACAGAGACCCACACTCATAGAGACTCACACTCATAGAGACCCAAACTCATAGAGACTCACACTAATAGAGACCCACACTCATAGAGACTCACACTCATAGAGACCCACACTCATAGAGATCCACACTCACAGAGACTCACACTCATAGAGACCCACACTCATAGAGACCCACACTCATAGAGACTCACAGAGAGCCACACTCATAGAGACCTACACTCATAGAGATGCAAACTCACAGAGACTCATACTCATAGAGACCCACACTCATAAAGACCCACACTCATAGAGACCCATACTCATAGAGACCCATACTCATAGAGACTCACACTCATACAGACCCACACACTCATAGAGACCCACACTCAGAGAGACCCATACTCATAGAGACTCATACTCATAGAGACTCATACTCATAGAGACCCACACTCATAGAAACCCACACTCATAGAGACTCATACTCATAGAGATGCATACTCATAGAGACTCATACTCATAGAGACCCACACTCATAGAGACTCATACTCATAGAGAGCCACACTCATAGAGACCCACACTCATAGAGACCCATACTCATAGAGAGCCACACTCATAGAGACCCACACTCATAGAGACCCACACTCATAGAGACCCACACTCATAAAGACCCATACTCATAGAGAGCCACACTCATAGAGACCCACACTCATAGAGACCCACACTCACAGAGACCCACACTCACAGAGACCCACACTCATAGACACCTATATTAATAGAGACCCACACACATAGAGACCCACACTCATAGAGACCCACACTCATAGAGATCCACACTCATAGAGACCCACACTCATAGAGACCCACACTCATAGAGACTCACAGAGACCCACACTCATAGAGACCCACACTCATAGAGATGCAAACTCACAGAGACCCATACTCATAGAGACTCATACTCATAGAGACCCACACTCATAGAGACCAATACTCATAGAGACACACTCATAGAGAGTCATACTCATAGAGACCCACACTCATAGAGACCCACACTCATAAAACCCACACTCATAGAGACCCATACTCATAGAGACCCACACTCAGAGAGACCCATACTCATAAAGACTAATACTCATAGAGACTCATACTCATAGAGACCCACACTCATAGAGACTCGTACTCATAGAGACCCATACTCATAGAGAGCCACACTCATAGAGACCCACACTCATAGAGACCCACACTCACAGAGACCCACACTCATAGAGACTCATACTCATAGAGACCCACACTCATAGAGACCAATACTCATAGAGGCACACTCATAGAGACTCATACTCATAGAGACCCACACTCATAGAGACCCACACTCATAAAACCCACACTCATAGAGACCCATACTCATAGAGACTCATAGTCATAGAGACCCACACTCATAGAGACTCACAGAGACCCACACTCATAGAGACCCACACTCATAGAGATGCAAACTCACAGAGACCCATACTCATAGAGACTCATACTCATAGAGACCCACACTCATAGAGACCAATACTCATAGAGACACACTCATAGAGATTCATACTCATAGAGACCCACACTCATAGAGACCCACACTCATAAAACCCACACTCATAGAGACCCATACTCATAGAGACCCACACTCAGAGAGACACATACTCATAGAGACTCATACTCATAGAGACTCATACTCATAGAGACCCACACTCATAGAGACTCATACTCATAGAGACCCATACTCATAGAGAGCCACACTCATAGAGACCCACACTCATAGAGACCCACACTCATAGAAACCCACACTCATAGAGACTCATACTCATAGAGACCCACACTCATAGAGACCAATACTCATAGAGACACACTCATAGAGAATCATACTCATAGAGACCCACACTCATAGAGACCCACACTCATAAAACCCACACTCATAGAGACCCATACTCATAGAGACCCACACTCAGAGAGACCCATACTCATAGAGACTCATACTCATAGAGACTCATACTCATAGAGACCCACACTCATAGAGATTCATACTCATAGAGACCCATACTCATAGAGAGCCACACTCATAGAGACCCACACTCATAGAGACCCACACTCATAGAGACCCACACTCATAGAGACTCATACTCATAGAGACCCACACACATAGAGACCCACAATCAAAGAGACCCACACTCATAGAGACCCATACTCATAGAGACCCAGACTCATAGAGACCCATACTCATAGAGACCCACACAAATAGAGACCCACACTCATAGAGACCCATACTCATAGAGACCCAGACTCATAGAGACCCACACTCATAGAGACCCACACACTCAGAGACCCATACTCATAGAGACCCACACTCATAGAGACCCACACGCACAGAGACCCACATTCATAGAGACTCACACTCATAGAGACCCAAACTCATAGAGACTCACACTATAGAGACCCACACTCATAGAGACCCACACTGATAGAGACCCACACTCATAGAGACCCACACTCATAGAGACCCACACTCATAGAGACCCACACTCACAGAGACTCACACTCATAGAGACCCACACTCATAGAGACCCACACTCATAGAGACTCACAGAGAGCCACACTCATAGAGACCTACACTCATAGAGATGCAAACTCATAGAGACTCACACTAATAGAGACCCACACTCATAGAGACTCATACTCATAGAGACCCACACTCATAAAGACCAATACTCATAGAGACTCACACTCATAGAGACCCATACTCATAGAGACCCACACTCATAGAGACTCATAGAGATGCATACTCATAGAGACTCATACTCATAGAGACCCACACTCATAGAGACCCATACTCATAGAGAGCCACACTCATAGAGATCCACACTCATAGAGACCCACACTCATAGAGACCCACACTCATAGAGACCCATACTCATAGAGAGCCACACTCATAGAGACCCACACTCATAGAGACCCACACTCATAGAGACCCAAACTCATAGAGACTCATACTCATAGAGAATCACACTGATAGAGACCCACACTCATAGAGATCCACACTCATAGAGACCCACACTCATAGAGACCCACACTCATAGAGACCCACACTCATAGAGACTCACACTCATAGAGACCCACACTCATAGAGACCCACACTCATAGAGACCCATACTCACAGAGACTCACACTCATAGAGACCCATACTCATAGAGACCCACACACATAGAGACCCACACTCATAGAGACCCACACACTCAGAGACCCACACTCATAGAGACCCACACTCATAGAGACCCACACTCATAGAGACCCACACTCATAGAGACTCACACTCATAGAGACCCACACTCATAGAGACCCACACTCATAGAGACCCACACTCACAGAGACTCACACTCATAGAGACCCATACTCATAGAGACCCACACACATAGAGACCCACACTCATAGAGACCCACACTCATAGAGACTCATACTCATAGAGACTCACACTCATAGAGACCCATACTCATAGAGACCCACACACATAGAGACCCACACTCATAGAGACCCACACTCATAGAGACTCATACTCACAGAGACCCACACACATAGAGACCCACACTCATAGAGACCCACACTCATAGAGACCCATACTCATAGAGACCCAGACTCATAGAAACTCATACTCATAGAGACCCACACAAATAGAGACCCACACTCATAGAGACCCACACTCATAGAGACCCACACACATAGAGACCCACACTCATAGAGACCCACATTCATAGAGACCCATACTCATAGAGACCCAGACTCATAGAGACTCATACTCATAGAGACCCACACAAGTAGAGACCCACACTCATAGAGACCCACACTCATAGAGACCCATACTCATAGAGACCCAGACCCATAGAGACCTACACTCATAGAGACCCACACACTCAGAGACCCATACTCATAGAGACCCACACTCATAGAGACCCACACGCACAGAGACCCACACTCATAGAGACCCACACTCATAGAAACCCACACTCATAGAGACCCACACTCATAGAGACCCACACTCATAGAGACTCACACTCATAGAGACCCACACTCAAAGAGACCCATACTCACAGAGACTCACACTCATAGAGACCCACACTCATAGAAACCCACACTCATAGAGACTCATACTCATAGAGACTCACACTGATAGAGACCCACACTCATAGAGATCCACACTCATAGAGACCCACACTCATAGAGACCCACACTCATAGAGACCCACACTCATAGAGACTCACACTCATAGAGACCCACACTCATAGAGACCCACACTCATAGAGACCCACACTCATAGAGACTCACACTCATAGAGACCCATACTCATAGAGACCCACACACATAGAGACCCACACTCATAGAGACCCACACACTCAGAGACCCACACTCATAGAGACCCACACTCATAGAGACCCACACTCATAGAGACCCACACTCATAGAGACTCACACTCATAGAGACCCACACTCATAGAGACCCACACTCATAGAGACCCACACTCACAGAGACTCACACTCATAGAGACCCATACTCATAGAGACCCACACACATAGAGACCCACACTCATAGAGACCCACACTCATAGAGACTCATACTCATAGAGACTCACACTCATAGAGACCCATACTCATAGAGACCCACACACATAGAGACCCACACTCATAGAGACCCACACTCATAGAGACCCACACTCATAGAGACCCATACTCATAGAGACCCAGACTCATAGAGACTCATACTCATAGAGACCCACGCAAATAGAGACCCACACTCATAGAGACCCACACTCATAGAGACCCACACACATAGAGACCCACACTCATAGAGACCCACATTCATAGAGACCCATACTCATAGAGACCCAGACTCATAGAGACTCATACTCATAGAGACCCACACAAGTAGAGACCCACACTCATAGAGACCCACACTCATAGAGACCCATACTCATAGAGACCCAGACCCATAGAGACCTACACTCATAGAGACCCACACACTCAGAGACCCATACTCATAGAGACCCACACTCATAGAGACCCACACGCACAGAGACCCACACTCATAGAGACCCACACTCATAGAAACCCACACTCATAGAGACCCACACTCATAGAGACCCACACTCATAGAGACTCACACTCATAGAGACCCACACTCAAAGAGACCCATACTCACAGAGACTCACACTCATAGAGACCCACACTCATAGAAACCCACACTCATAGAGACTCATACTCATAGAGATGCATACTCATAGAGACCCACACTCATAGAGACCCACACTCACAGAGACCCACACTCATAGACACCTATACTAATAGAGACCCACACACATAGAGACCCACACTCATGGAGACCCACACACATAGAGATCCACACTCATAGAGACCCATACTCATAGAGACCCAAACTCATAGAGACTCATACTCATAGAGATGCATACTCATAGAGACCCACACTCACAGAGACCCACACTCACAGAGACCCACACTCATAGACACCTATACTAATAGAGACCCACACACATAGAGACCCACACTCATGGAGACCCACACACATAGAGATCCACACTCATAGAGACCCATACTCATAGAGACCCAAACTCATAGAGACTCATACTCATAGAGACCTACACACATAGAGACCCACACTCATAGAGACCCACACTCATAGAGACCCATACTCATAGAGACCCAGACCCATAGAGACCCACACTCATAGAGACCCACACACTCAGAGACCCATACTCATAGAGACCCACACTCATAGAGACCCAAACTCATTGAGACTCACACTCATAGAGACCCATACTCATAGAGACCCACACTCATAGAGACAGAAACTAAGACTAAACTATGTATATATGATCAGCAATGGCCCCACTGAGCTGCTGTGTAGCTCTTTTGCAGAAGCCACCTGGCCCTCACAAATGAATGCAGCTCAGCTATGCTGCTGACGTCATCATTACGTGGAAGTTTATTGCAGCCATTATGCTCTAAACCTCCAATTAGCACGGTTGGCTACTTGGTGTGTGCAAAAGAAGTTTAACATACATACAAACACATACATACACATAACAACAACAACCGCTATTCGCCACTAAGTGGCGGTGATGTCACCACGACGCTTGTGCCAGGCTATGTGCACCCTGAGGCCACGTGAAGTGTCGAACGCCCGCTGGCAGGAGGTCACGGGGCAGACCCAGGTGCCACGGGTCGACTGACTGAGATGACTGGCTGATGCACCACCTGTGCCCCCTACTGTGCCAACCTGCTGTGCTTTAGCCACCCGGCGCTCCGCTCGCTGTTGTGAGCGTCGCTCCTCCGTTGTTGTTGGAGGGCGACTACCTCCAACTGCCCAGTAGCATCCTTCACGAGCCTCCTCCACAGAGGCCGATCTTGACACCGCTGGTACCAGTCATCGGCAAGTCCACTCAGCTCCACGTCCTCCTGTACCACATCACTCCATCTCTTCTCTAGCCCGTGCCGCGCCCGCTTAGCCCCCTCAATCCGGCCAAACAAAAGCTGTTTCGGCATGCGGTGGCTGGGCATGCGGGCTACATGACCCAGCCATCGCAGCCTTGCTTGCCGGAGGAGCTCACCGATGGGACCCTGCCCAGATCTTTCAAGGATTTGTGAGCTCCTCACACAATCCAGTCTGGTTAAACCCAGGATGGATCGTAGGCAGGCCAGCCTAAATGTTTCTAACCGGCGAAGATGTTCCATTAGGGGGGTCCACGTTTCGCAAGCGTAGAGAAGGGAGGGAATGACCGTGGCCGAGAAGACCTGAAGCTTAGTGCGGAGCGACAGACCAGGTAGCTTCCACACAGCGTTACGCAACCGATAAAAAGATATTGCCGCTCGACTGATTCGGAGTGAGACCTCTGCTGTTAAACTGGAGCCAGTCATAAGCACACTGCCCAGGTATGGGAAACTCTCCACTCTCTCCACAACTGCCCCATCACCGATTGGGAGTTGTGGGGGTGGAGTGTCCGATGGTACAAAATACCCAGGCAGGTGCTTAGTTTTGGTGGGGCTGATGGTAAGGCCCCACCTCTTAGTGGCACGCTCCAGTCTCAGCAGCAGCGTCTCCAACTCCTCCTCTGACTGAGCAGCTATTACCAAGTCATCAGCATACATAACGTGGTTGAGCAATAGGGAGCCATCCCTTGACCGCACCCGGGCATCGATTAGCCTCCCATTATATCTGTACCATATGGAGATTCCCCCGGTACAGCTATTGAAGGCTTCACGAACTACGTGGTCAAAATAGATGTTAAATAATGTGGGAGCCAGAGGACATCCCTGTCGCACCCCAAGGTGTACAGGGAATGGCTCTGACTCCCGGCCACGTAGTTTTACCCGGGCCCGCTCACCATCATGAAGGTCCTTAATGATCGTGAGCAGAGGGTCAGGTACTCCAAAAGCACGAAGAACGACCCAGAGCCCAGGCCTACTGATGGTATCATAGGCCTTGACCAGGTCAATAAAGCAGAGATGTAGGTCTTGTTGGAATTCCCTACACCTCTGCTGTAGCAGACGGACAGAAAATATGGCATCTGTGCAGGACCGCCCTTTCCTGAAACCGCATTGGGGCTCCGCAAGCCTCTCCTCAGCGTGCCTGGCAAGGCGATGCTGAATAATCCTTGCCAGGACCTTTCCCGGCACACTGAGGAGTGAGATGCCCCTGTAGTTGTTACAGTCTGTGCGGTCCCCCTTCTTAAAAAGGGGGACCACCAGGGCATCCTTCCAATCCTGCGGAACCCGTCCAGTGGTCCAGACTGTTGTTATGATGTCATATAGGGCAGTCTGTGCACAAACGCCACCCTCCCTCAGCATTTCGCTTGGGAGATCATCTCTGCCCGCTGCCTTTCCTAGTCTCAGACTCCGGATCGCCTTCAATACTTCCTCAGCAGATGGCACCTCAGCCAGCCACTCACAGGGGGTGACTTCATCCAATATTTGAGGCACCGCAGCCTCAGCAGGGTCATCCTCACTTTGTGCCACGATGTTTTCCTGGCTGAGGGATTTTCCCTCCCCCAGGACCTCACAGAAATGCTCAGCAAATCTGCAAACCTGTTCCTGGGGGTCGGAAATTGGATCACCGTTTTTTCCCCTAATGATGGTAATAGGTGTGGCGCTGCAGGTTACTTTTTTGATGGAGTTAAATAGAGATTTGTGATCACGGGCCACTGAGGCAGACTCCATCTCCTCAGCAACCCGCGACCACCACCCATCCTTGCAGCGCCTCACGGCTCTCCGAACCTCCGAGCGAAGGCTGCGGTAAGCCTCCTCATTCTCTGACGTGGGATTCTGTAGCCGATGACAGTGGGCCTGTCGCTTTTTCTCAACCATCGTGAACAACTCCTCTGTCATCCATGGTGTCTGGGGAGGTCTGGACCGCGTACCCAAAGCAGCCATTGCAGCTGCATGAATCACAGTCCTAAACCTCGCCCATTTACCCTCGACATCAGGAGGAGTCGGGGACGATGCCAATCCCAGCCGCAAGCGATGATGAAATTCTCGCTTGCAACTTTCATCAGATAACTGAGACCAGGCCACTTTAGGTTGGAATGGGGTCCTGGGTGTACACCCACCACCGGAGTGGAAGAATGGCAGGCGCATCTTACAGATGACTAGTCGATGGTCAGAGGGCAGATCAGCTCCACGGTAGGTCCTGGTCCGTCACTACGTCGTCCAGCAGATGTTCTTGCTTGGACCCGGCATGCATCCATGATGCTGTGTGGATGCGCCGATGCCGGAACAGCGTGTTGGTAATTACAAGCCCATGGGCTGCACAAAAATCTATCAGCCTCCTACCGTTGTTATTGAGCTGATCTGGCCCATGCCCTCCAATCACTCCAGACCAGGTGCCAGCATCATCACCCACTCGGGCATTGAAGTCACCCAACTAGATGACTCTATCCCGAGGGGCCTTTTTGGCCAGCACCTGTGACAGGAGGTCATGGAAGGCATCTGACTCATCGTCTTTGCCTGCATCCCTCCACGGATGTTCATCTTCGGTGGGGGCATAAGTAACCACGACCACCACTCCTCGCCTCCGATTGATGGGAAGGCGAGCCCAAAGTAGCCTGGGGCTTACAGCTTCCCACACCTCACCACCACGTTCCCACGCCCCCTTCATTCTTTGGTTCATAAGAAGAGCCACACCCTGTTGTTTGGCAGTCTGCTGCCCCGATTAGAGGACTGTCCACCCCTCATGGTGGCAGGAGCCAGAGCCGGTCCACCGGACCTCCTGAATGCCACAGAGATCCAGGCGGTACCGGTCCAGCTCCTGACAGAAGAGTGGCAGCCTCTCCTCCGCAGTGAGCATTCGAACATCCCACGTGGCCACACGTAGTGGCTTTTCGTTGTTTCTGGAGGAGCCCTGAGAGTAGAGATTCAATCTCCTGGCTCCGCCAATTGGGGTTTGGCCAGGAGACGTCATAGACGCCTGGCCCCCCGGGGCCTCCGGCACAAGCTTATTAGTTAGATATTTTATACGTGGTTTAGTGGTAAAATTTTTAAGGTGGAGGGGTTACCAGCCCCTCACACGCATCCAGAGCCCCCGTTTAGCCACTGTGGTGGTCACAGACGCCATGAGGGGAGGAGCCAATTGGAATTGGACCTCCTCCCACAGCACTCTCCACGACTGAGTTGCCCGTCCGGCACTGCGAGGAGGTAGGGGGTTGTTTTGCCGGACACACATACATACACACATACATACATACACACACATACACATACATACATACACACACATACACCACACACACACAAACATATACACACATGCATACACATACATACACACAAACACATACATACACACATACATACACACACATACATACACCACACACACATATACATGCACACATACATACACCACACACACAAACATATACATACACACATACACACACACATACATACACATAAAATACATACACACACATACACGCTTACATACATACAAATACATACACACATACATACATACAAACACATACATACAAACACATACAAACACATACAAACATACACACACATACAAACACATACATACACACAAACATACAAACACATACAAACACGGACAAACACATACACACATACACACACAAACACATACATACACACATACACACACAAACACATACATACATACACATACATACAAACACATACATACACACACATACAAACATACATACATACACGTACATACAAACACATACAAACACGTACAAACACATACACACACATACACACAAATTCAAACACACACATACATACAAACACATACAAACACGTACAAACACATACACACAAATACAAACACACACATACATACAAACACATACAAACACGTCCAAACACATACACACATACAAACACATACATACACACACATACAAACACATACATATACACATACATACACATACAACCACAAACACATATATACACACACATACAAACACAAACACATGCATACACACATACATACACACATACAAACACACACATACAATACATACAAACACAAACACATACAAATACATCCACAAGTTGCTTCTAAATGTGCAGGGGGAAATACCGAAGAGGGCGAGAAGGAGGTGGGGAGGGGAGAGAGGGGAGGGGGGACGGGGGACGGGGGGAGAGGCTCAGGGGCATTCCCCCACCCGGGCAGCACGAGGCACGGCTGTGGTGACGTCACACGGGGGGTAGCCCGCACGCAACAATGGAGGAATCACCCCCCCTCGTCCTCCTCGTCCTCCAGTTCAACAGACATACACACTACACTGTACACTACACTGCACACTACACTGTACACTACACTACACACTACACTGTACACTACACTGCACACTACACTGTACACCACACTACACTGTACACTACACTATACACTACACTGTACACTACTACACTATACACTACACTGTACACTACACTATACACTACACTATACACTACACTGTACACTACACACTACACTGTACACTACACTATACACTACACTATACACTACACTAACCACTACACTGTACACTACACTGTACACTACACTGTACACTACACTATACTACTATACACTACACTAATATACACTACACTACTACATACTACACTATACACTACTATACACTACACTACTATATACTACACTAGACACTACTATACACTACACTATACTACTATACACTACACTACACACTACGATACACTATACTACTATATACTACACTATACAGTACTATACACTACACTACTATACACAACACTACTATATACTACACTATACACTACTATACACTACACTACTAGATACTACACTGTACACTACTATACACTACACTACTATATACTGCACTATACACTACTATACACTACACTACTATAAACTACACTATACACTACTATACACTACACTACTATATACCACACTATACACTACTATACACTACACTACTATATACTACACTGTACACTACTATACACTACACTACTATATACTACAACTATACACTACTATACACTACACTACTATATACTACACTGTACACTACTATACACTACACTACTAGATACTACACTGTACACTACTATACACTACACTACTATATACTACACTATACACTACTATACACTACACTACTATATACCACACTATACACTACTATACACTGCACTACTATATACTACACTATACACTACTATACACTACACTACTATATACTACACTGTACACTACTATACACTACACTACTATATACTACACTATACACTACTATACACTACACTACTATATACTACACTATACACTACTATACACTACACTATACACTACAATACACTACACTACTATATACCACACTATACACTACTATACACTACACTACTATATACTATGCTATACACTACTATATGCTACACTGCTGTATACTACACTATACACTACTATACACTACACTACTATATACTACACTGTACACTACTATACACTACACTACTATATACTACAACTATACACTACTATACACTACACTACTATATACTACACTGTACACTACTATACACTACACTACTAGATACTACACTGTACACTACTATACACTACACTACTAGATACTACACTGTACACTACTATACACTACACTACTATATACTACACTGTACACTACTATACACTACACTACTATATACTACACTATACACTACTATACACTACACTACTATATACTACACTATACACTACTATATACTACAACTATACACTACTATACACTACACTACTATATACTACACTGTACACTACTATACACTACACTACTAGATACTACACTGTACACTACTATACACTACACTACTATATACTACACTATACACTACTATACACTACACTACTATATACCACACTATACACTACTATACACTGCACTACTATATACTACACTATACACTACTATACACTACACTACTATATACTACACTGTACACTACTATACACTACACTACTATATACTACACTATACACTACTATACACTACACTACTATATACTACACTATACACTACTATACACTACACTATACACTACAATACACTACACTACTATATACCACACTATACACTACTATACACTACACTACTATATACTATGCTATACACTACTATATGCTACACTGCTGTATACTACACTATACACTACTATACACTACACTACTATATACTACACTGTACACTACTATACACTACACTACTATATACTACAACTATACACTACTATACACTACACTACTATATACTACACTGTACACTACTATACACTACACTACTAGATACTACACTGTACACTACTATACACTACACTACTATATACTACACTATACACTACTATACACTACACTACTATATACTACACTGTACACTACTATACACTACACTACTATATACTACACTATACACTACTATACACTACACTACTATATACTACACTATACACTACTATACACTACACTATACACTACAATACACTACACTACTATATACCACACTATACACTACTATACACTACACTACTATATACTATACTATACACTACTATACGCTACACTGCTGTATACTACACTATACACTACTATACACTACACTACTATATACTACACTATACACTACTATTCACTACACTACTATGTTCTACACTATACACTTCTATACACTACACTACTATATACAACATCATACACTACACTACTATATACACTACTCTAAATTACACTATACATTACACTACTATATACACTACTCTAAATTACACTATACACTACCCTACTATATACACTACTCTAAATTACACTATATATTACACTACTATATACACTACTCTAAAGTACACTATACATTACATAATTTATACACTACTCCAAATTATACTATACATTACACTACTATATACACTACTCTAAATTACACTATACATTACACTACTATATACACTACTCTAAATTACACTATACATTACACTACTATATACACTACTCTAAATTACACTATACATTACACTACTATGCAAACTACTATAAAGTACACTACACACTACTATGCAAACTACTATAAAGTACACTAGATATACTACTACACTACTATATACACGTCTTTAAAGTACACTATACACTACACTACCATGTACACTACTATAAAAAAACGCTATACACTACAATATATCTATATATAGGTAAAAGGGAAATTTGTGAATATGTTTGTCTGTTCAAAATGGTTAGCATACTTCCCAACATGCAACAAACTTTAAATTTGGCATGTGGTTAGCTTCCAGACGGTGCACAATGCAAAAATGCTTTTGTATTTTGGGGTGGGTGGGGAGCAATAATGGATATTATATTTTGCACGGCAAGTGAGCGGTGACGTCACATCTGTGATGTGACGTCACATCTGTGATGTCACCCGCATGCGGCAGCGTCACGCAGTGTGCCTGCTGACGTCACGCATCACCCCCCCCCCCCAACACTCCGCGTAGTGGCAGCTGCCTGGAATTTCTAAGTCAACGCGACTATTTTCGGCTCGCTCTTAAACATAAAGCAGAAAATCCATCTGTTTGTGTGAAGCTGACCTCTGACGTCATGACATTTTGCGCAGCTGACGCTGTCTGGAATTTCTAAGGGAACGCGACGTCACCCCCTTCCCGAATTCTCTAAATCGACTCTACGTATAAGTGGGTTAAGGTTTAATTTCCTCGAGTGAAAAAAAAACATACCATTTAGTTAAGATTGATTTGTTTCGGATTTTTTTCTTTCTTGCAAGCATTACATTTTTTTCAGGGTTTTCCAGTGAAAGCTATTTACAGCGTGTTTCAAACCGATGGACCCGATTTGAAATCGCTGCATCTTATGCAACCACGAACCGCCCTTGAATGAAACTCTTACCACTCGAAAGGGCGGGGCATAGAGAGGGCGGGGCATAGAGAGGGCAGGGCATAGCGAGGGCGGGGCATAGACAGGACGGGGCATAACGAGAGCGGGGCATAGCGAGGGCGGGACATAGAGAGGGCGGGGCATAGCGAGGGCGGGGCATAGAGAGGGCGGGGCATAGCGAGGGCGGGGCATAGAGAGGACGGGGCATAGAGAGGGCAGGGCATAGCGAGGGCGGGGCATAGAGAGGGCGGGAAATAGAGAGGACGGGGCATAGCGAGGGCGGGGCATAGCGAGGGCGGGGCATAGAGAGGGCGGGGCATAGCGAGGGCGGGGCATAGAGAGGACGGGGCATAGCAAGGGCGGGGCATAGCGAGGGCGGGGCATAGATATGGCGAGGCATAGAGAGGGCGGGGCATAGCGAGGGCGGGGCATAGCATAGCGAGGGTGGGGCATAGAGAGGGCGGGGCATAGCGAGGGCGGGGCATAGAGTTTAAAATGATTACCGTGAGATTCCTCTCCCAGCGCACAAACAGCCCCTGGCCTCAGTCATTCGCAAGTTCACACCGCTGCCTCAACGTTGGGAGAGGTCGCACGGGACTCCAACGCTGTCTTCTGGACAGTACGGTCCCTTCACCTGATGAAGGCCACTTGTGTTGTGGCCGAAACGTCGTGATTTTTTGTTGTTTTATTTTTTACCTGCGTGACTTTACTGAAGAGAACCAAAGAGTGTGGATCCTTGCAGTCACGAAAGCTTCAAATCTAGAAGGGCCCCCAAGACTTGGCGCTACACTCTTGGCCCCCGAGATCACCCCCCCCCAGACATCACCACAGCCTGCGACTTGTTCTTGTGGTGATACGTCAAAGACCCGTGGTGTTTTTGCGCCACCGTTAGCGACTAATCTGGATGACCTCAAAAACAGAATCACGGCGGCGGTGACCTCGGTGGAAGAGAAGACTTCACTTTGAGAGGCGTTTGGGACGAATTCAACTATCATCTCGATGTTGTCCGTACACCAGGTGGAGGGCACATAGAGAATTTATAACATGGTCAGTAAAACGTAATACCGCATTAAACCGTCTGTAACTTTTCGTGTGATTGTAACATGTTGCCATCGTGAAATATGCCGCTTTGAAATCGGGTCCCTCTGTATAAAACACCCTGTATATAAAAGGGAAATGTGTGGATGTGGGTGTCTGTTCGAAATGTTTAGCATACTTCCCAACATGCTGCAAACTTAAAATTTGGCACGTGGGTAGCTGCCACCCTGTACACAATGTAAAAAGTATAAACTATTAATTTCCATGCGAAGAACGGGTACACCTGCTAGTACTACTATAAAGCCAACGATACGCTGGCCACCCGCCACCTGTGTGCGTGCCACAGTGCCGGTAGCCTTCCTAGGCCCTGCTGCTACTCGCTACTAACAGCACTTGCCCCTACAGTCTGTCAAGGCTATGCGGGGGATCTTTGACCTTGTGTGTGTCCGTGTGTGCTGAGTGGGAAGTTGGTTCCAGACGGACTGTGTGTTGGCGTTGCTGATTACAATGTTTTAAACGCGTAGCAGCAGTAGCATTAGTAGTGGTGTAAGCCGGGCTGTCGAGACCAACGCTCTATATCACACATCACGTAGCAACACACTCTAACCCGATCACTATGTATTATTATGTTAATGATTATTACTTTTCGTTATTGTTGTGAATGCTTCGCCTTGAAAGAGAGAGAACAAAAACAATCCGTAGATGCTCACCCCGAGCCCTCATTACTTTGATAGTGGCGTTGTCTTTGAGCTGTGTGACGCCTTTTGGCGTCATCTGGTCGAGCACCAATTGGGTCGAGGCTCAAAAGAAAGCAGTCCCTTGGTGTGGACCAATCAGTTTCAAGGACAATGCCACATATATTATCATAGTGTGTGTGTTTTTTTTGTTTGCATTTTGACTGCAGGTATTGTGGTTAATGCAGTAAACATGAATCCTTCTAAAAAGGTTTCAGTTTTGTTGCCAGAAAAAAGGGGGAAACCCCTATTATTAAATCCCTAGAAGGTTATAACTTCTCATTTTACAATTGGGGAAGTTCCAGAATCGTGAGAGAGAGAGATGACTCACTATTACTAACTCGACTATACGAACTAGACTATACTAACTAGACTTACTAACTAGACTATACTCGCGAGATTTACTAACTAGACTATACTAAGCAAATAATAATGGATGGCTTTTAATTTTATGTGAGGTTTTGATCACTTAAATATGAGGGTGTGAATGGGTGAATGACTGGGTGAGTGGGTGAGTGATTGACTGGGTGAGTGATTGACTGGGTGAGTGATTGACTGAGTGAGTGACCAGGTGAGTTGGTGAGTGATTGACTGGGTGAGCGGGTGAGTGATTGACTGGGTGAGTGGGTGATTGACTGGGTGAGTGGGTGAGTGATTGACTGGGTGAGTGGGTGAGTGATTGACTGGGTGAGTGGGTGATTGACTGGGTGAGTGGGTGAGTGATTGACTGGGTGAGTGGGTGAGTGACTGGGTGAGTGGGTGAGTGATTGACTGGGTGAGTGGGTGAGTGATTTACTGGGTGAGTTGGTGAGTGATTGACTGGGTGAGCGGGTGATTGACTGGGTGAGTGGCTGAGTGATTGACTGGGTGAGTGACTGGGTGAGTGGCTGAGTGATTGACTGGGTGAGTGATTGACTGGGTGAGTGGGTGACTGGATGAGTGGGTGAGTGATTGACTGGGTGAGTGGGTGAGTGAATGACTGAGTGAGTGACTGGGTGAGTGGGTGAATGATTGACTGGGTGAGTGGGTGAGTGATTGACTGGGTGAGTGACTGGGTGAGCGGGTGAGTGATTGACTGGGTGAGTGGGTGATTGACTGGGTGAGCAGGTGAGTGATTGACTGGGTGAGTGACTGGATGAGTGGGTGAGTGATTGACTGGGTGAGTGGGTGATTGACTGGGTGAGTGGGTGAGTGATTGACTGGGTGAGTGATTGACTGGGTGACTGGGTGAGTGATTGACTGGGTGAGTGAGTGAGCGATTTGCTGGGTGAGTGGCCGACTGATTGGGTGAGTGACTGGGTGAGCCGGTGAGTGAGTGGGGGGTTGGGGGAGAAGGATGGGAGGGTGAGTATATGATGACGCCTACATGAGGTGTCCCCTCGCTTGTCGCTGTGAATGTCGCCCTGGAGACAATGGGGATGGGGGGGGAATGCCGCTTTGCGCTTCTGGACAATGTAGAGCCCTGGGGTCAGGGGGAGAGGGGGAGAAGGGATGGACTGCCTAGACAATGGGTCCTTCACACAATGGTGACGAAGAGTCACCGCGTACTACTGGCGATGGCCCTGTGGGTGATGACGAAGCTGCTGCCGCTGAGTCTATGGTGCAATGTTGAGGCTATGGTGCAGTGTTGAGTCCACGAAGAGTGTTGAATCTATGGTGCAGTGTTGAGGCTATGGGGCAGTGTTGAGTCTATGGTGCAGTGATAAGTCTATGGTGCAGTGTTGAGTCTATGGGCAGTGTTGAATCTATGGTGCAGTGTTGAGTCTATTGGCAGTGTTGAGTCTATGGTGCAGTGTTGAGTCTATGGTGCAGTGATGAGTATATGGTGCAGTATTGAGTCTATGGTGCAGTGTTGAGTCTATGGTGTAGTGTTGAGTCTATGGTGCCATGTTGAGTCTATGGTGCAGTGTTGAGTTTATGGTGCAGTGTTGAGTCTACGGTGCAGTGTTGAGTCTATGGGCAGTGTTGAGTCAATGGTGTAGTGTTGAATCTATGGTACAGTGTTGATTCTATGGTGCAGTGTTGAGTCTATGGGAGGCAGTGTTGAGTCTATGGGCAGTGCTGAGTCTATGGTGCAGTGTTGAGTCTTTTGGCAGTGTTGAGTTTATGGTGCAGTGATGAGTCTATGGTGCAGTGTTGAGTCTATGGGAAGTGTTGAGTCTATGGTGCAGTGTTGAGTTTATGGTGCAGTGTTGAGTCTATGGGCAGTGTTGAGTCTATGGTGCAGTGTTGAGTCTATGGTGCAGTGTTGAGTCTATGGTGTAGTGTTGAGTCTATGGTTGGCAGTGTTGAGTCTATGGTGCAGTGTTGAGTCTACGGTTGGCAGTGTTGAGTCTATGGTGCAGTGCTGAGTCTATGGGTGACAGTGCTGAGTCTATGGGTGGCAGTGCTGAGTCTATGGGTGGCAGTGCTGAGTCTATGGGTGGCATTGCTGAGTCTATTGGTAGCAGTGCTGAGTCTATGGGTGACAGTGCTGAGTCTATGGGTGACAGTGCTGAGTCTATGGGTGGCAGT
This sequence comes from Petromyzon marinus, assembly GCF_048934315.1. NCBI lineage: Eukaryota > Metazoa > Chordata > Hyperoartia > Petromyzontiformes > Petromyzontidae > Petromyzon > Petromyzon marinus. The sequence goes on from NW_027422631.1 coordinate 310,632, forward strand.
GTTGAGTCTATGGGTGGCATTGCTGAGTCTATGGGTGGCAGTGTTGAGTCTATGGGTAGCAGTGCTGAGTCTATGGGTGACAGTGTTGAGTCTATGGGTGACAGTGCTGCGTCTATGGGTCGCAGTGCTGAGTCTATGGGTGGCAGTGTTGAGTCTATGGGTGGCAGTGCTGAGTCTATGGGTAGCAGTGTTGAGTCTATGAGTGACAGTGCTGAGTCTATGGGTGACAGTGCTGAGTCTATGGGTGACAGTGCTGAGTCTATGGGAGACAGTGCTGAGTCAATGGGTGACAGTGTTGAGCCTATGGGTGACAGTGCTGAGTCTGTGGGTGGCAGTGTTGTGTCTATGGGTGGCAGTGTTAAGTCTATGGGTGACAGTGTTGAGTCTATGGGTGGCAGTGTTGAGTCTATAGGTGACAGTGTTGAGTCTATGGGTGACAGTGCTGAGTCTATGAGTGAGTGTTGAGTCTATGGGTGACAGTATTGAGGCTATGGGTGGCAGTGCTGAGTCTATGGGTGACAGTGCTGAGTCTATGGGTGGCAGTGTTGAGTCTATGGGTGGCAGTCTTGAGTCTATGGGTGACAGTGTTGAATCTATGGGTGGCAGTGTTGAGTCTATAGGTGACAGTGTTGAGTCTATGGGTGACAGTGCTGAGTCTATGGGTGAGTGTTGAGTCTATGAGTGACAGTGTTGAGGCTATGGGTGGCAGTGCTGAGTCTATGGGTGGCAGTGCTGAGTCTATGGGTGACAGTGCTGAGTCTATGGGTGGCAGTGTTGAGTCTATGGGTAGCAGTGCTGAGTCTATGGGTGACAGTGCTGAGTCTATGGGTGGCAGTGTTGAGTCTATGGGTGAGTGTTGAGTCTATGGGTGACAGTGTTGAGTCTATGGGTGGCAGTGTTGAGTCTATGGGTGGCAGTGCTGAGTCTATGGGTGGCAGTGTTGAGTCTATGGGTGGCAGTGCTGAGTCTATGGGTGGCAGTGTTGAGTCTATGGGTGACAGTGCTGAGTCTATGGGTGGCAGTGTTGAGCCTATGGGTATCAGTGCTGAGTCTATGGGTGGCAGTGTTGAGTCTATGGGTGACAGTGTTGAGTCTATGGGTGGCAGTGCTGAGTCTATGGGTGGCAGTGTTGAGTCTATGGGTGGCAGTGTTGAGTCTATGGGTGGCAGTGTTGAGTCTATGGGTAGCAGTGCTGAGTCTATGGGTGACAGTGCTGAGTCTATGGGTGACAGTGCTGAGTCTATGGGAGACAGTGCTGAGTCAATGGGTGACAGTGTTGAGCCTATGGGTGACAGTGCTGAGTCTGTGGGTGGCAGTGTTGTGTCTATGGGTGGCAGTGTTAAGTCTATGGGTGACAGTGTTGAGTCTATGGGTGGCAGTGTTGAGTCTATAGGTGACAGTGTTGAGTCTATGGGTGACAGTGCTGAGTCTATGAGTGAGTGTTGAGTCTATGGGTGACAGTATTGAGGCTATGGGTGGCAGTGCTGAGTCTATGGGTGACAGTGCTGAGTCTATGGGTGGCAGTGTTGAGTCTATGGGTGGCAGTCTTGAGTCTATGGGTGACAGTGTTGAATCTATGGGTGGCAGTGTTGAGTCTATAGGTGACAGTGTTGAGTCTATGGGTGACAGTGCTGAGTCTATGGGTGAGTGTTGAGTCTATGAGTGACAGTGTTGAGGCTATGGGTGGCAGTGCTGAGTCTATGGGTGGCAGTGCTGAGTCTATGGGTGACAGTGCTGAGTCTATGGGTGGCAGTGTTGAGTCTATGGGTAGCAGTGCTGAGTCTATGGGTGACAGTGCTGAGTCTATGGGTGGCAGTGTTGAGTCTATGGGTGAGTGTTGAGTCTATGGGTGACAGTGTTGAGTCTATGGGTGGCAGTGTTGAGTCTATGGGTGGCAGTGCTGAGTCTATGGGTGGCAGTGTTGAGTCTATGGGTGGCAGTGCTGAGTCTATGGGTGGCAGTGTTGAGTCTATGGGTGACAGTGCTGAGTCTATGGGTGGCAGTGTTGAGCCTATGGGTATCAGTGCTGAGTCTATGGGTGGCAGTGTTGAGTCTATGGGTGACAGTGTTGAGTCTATGGGTGGCAGTGCTGAGTCTATGGGTGGCAGTGTTGAGTCTATGGGTGGCAGTGTTGAGTCTATGGGTGGCAGTGTTGAGTCTATGGGTAGCAGTGCTGAGTCTATGGGTGACAGTGCTGAGTCTATAAATGACAAGGCTGAGTCTATGGGTGGCAGTGTTGAGCCTATGGGTATCAGTGCTGAGTCTATGGGTGGCAGTGCTGAGTCTATGGGTGACAGTGTTGAGTCTATTGGTGGCAGTGTTGAGTCTATGGGTGGCAGTGTTGAGTCTATGGGTAGCAGTGCTGAGTCTATGGGTGACAGTGCTGAGTCTATGGGTGACAGTGCTGAGTCTATGGGTGGCAGTGTTGAGCCTATGGGTATCAGTGCTGAGTCTATGGGTGGCAGTGTTGAGTCTATGGGTGACAGTGTTGAGTCTATGGGTGGCAGTGTTGAGTCTATGGGTGACAGTGTTGAGTCTATGGGTGGCAGTGCTGAGTCTATGGGTGACAGTGTTGAGTCTATGGGTGACAGTGCTGAGTCTATGGGTGACAGTGCTGAGTCTATGGGTGACAGTGCTGAGTCTATGGGTGACAGTGCTGAGTCTATGGGTAGCAGTGCTGAGTCTATGGGTGACAGTGCTGAGTCTATGGGTATCAGTTTTGAGTCTATGGGTAGCAGTGCTGAGCCTATGGGTGACAGTGCTGAGTCTATGGGTGACAGTGCTGAGTCTATGGGTGGCAGTGTTGAGCCTATGGGTATCAGTGCTGAGTCTATGGGTGGCAGTGTTGAGTCTATGGGTGACAGTGTTGAGTCTATGGGTGGCAGTGTTGAGTCTATGGGTGACAGTGTTGAGTCTATGGGTGGCAGTGCTGAGTCTATGGGTGGCAGTGTTGAGTCTATGGGTGGCAGTGTTGAGTCTATGGGTGACAGTGCTGAGTCTATGGATGACAGTGTTGAGTCTATAAAGTGTTGAGTTTTTGGGGCGTGTTGAGTCTATGGGCAGCGTTTCATCTAAACTTAAACATGTTTTTTAACATTACCATCACACATTAAAGCAGCCAAATACTCTAAACACGTCACGTTGATTCTAAATTTGGAGGACCCGGAGAAAAATCCACGTGAACACGGGGAGAGACGCAAACTCCAAATATACAGCAGCAGCAGGCATCGTCAGGGTCGGGATCGAACGCACGACCTCCTGTGTACCAGGCGAGGTAGTCAACATCTCCTAAGCCACACACAAATATACAGCAGCAGCAGGCGTCGTCAGGGTCGGGATCGAAACCACGACCTCCTGTGCACCAGGCGAGGTAGTCAACATCTCCTAAGCCAGACACAAATATATAGCAGGCATTGTCAGGGTCGGGATCGAAACCACGACCTCCTGTGCACCAGGCGAGGTAGTCAACATCTCCTAAGCCACACACAAATATACAGCAGGCATCGTCAGGGTCGGGATCGGAACCACGACCTCCTGTGCACCAGGCGAGGTAGTCAACATCTCCTAAGCCACACACAAATATACAGCAGGCATCGTCAGGGTCGGGATCGAACCCACGACCTCCTGTGCACCAGGCGAGGTAGTCAACATCTCCTAAGCCACACACAAATATACAGCAGGCATCGTCAGGGTCGGGATCGAACCCACGACCTCCTGTGCACCTGGCGAGGTAGTCAACATCTCCTAAGCCACACACAAATATACAGCAACAGCAGGCATCGTCAGGGTCGGGATCGAACCCACGACCTCCTGTGCACCAGGCGAGGTAGTCAACATCTCCCAGCCACTGTGGGTGTCAGGATGGAACCCACGACCTCCTGTATACCGGGCGAGGTAGTCAACATCTCCCAGCCACCGTGGCGTCTGGAACACAGCGACAGGAGGGACAAGCATGCGATCAATGTGTTCTTTATTTCACGACACGACAAAAGGACACGACAGTGGAATTACAGTGAGCCCAGCACAGGTTATCACGGAACCCTCCTTAACACTACCACCCTACTCCCCCCCGCCCCCGCACACACACGGGGGGCAGGCCAGTCCGCGCCCTCCCGGTACGCGCAGCTTTTCACGGGGCGACGATCGATGGCACATCGCGATCCGGGTGGAAAGGAGCTAATGAGGCGGCGGCGGCGGGCAGAACCAAGCGGCGAGTGGGGTCAACCGGTTTCCCCTCGGAGTCGGCGGCGGCGTCCGCGGCGGCGTCACCGTCGCACACGCGCGAGAGCATTGGGACGCTGCTGCTGGATGCTGCTTCCTCCGCGTTACGCGCGTGATATCGCGGGCCCTGCTTTACCACCCCCGTTACCCACCCCCCCCCACACACACACACAAACACACACAAACACACACTTGTATGTATGATTTATCATCACGCGATTTTTTTCCCACTGCGCGATGTTCTTCAGGAAAGCAACCGCTGTTAAAGCCGCCTGACCGGAGCACAGGACGGTACGGGCGGGGGCGGGGGGGAACTCCTCTACTTACAAACATTCGACTTGCGAACTTTCAGAGATACCAACAAGTTTGTCCGTATATCCAGTTGCCTGTTCGGTCCCAGAGTAGCAAGTTCAGCCACCCCCCCCCCCCCCCGCGCGATAGATGGTGGCAGTGGTGGCATCTCGATCTGCAGAACGTGAAGAACCAGTGGCATCTACATCTACAGAACGTGAAGAACCAGTGGCATCTACATCTACAGAACGTGAAGAACCAGTGGCATCTACATCTACAGAACGTCAAGAACCAGTGGCATCCACATCTACAGAACGTGAAGAACCAGTGGTATCTACATCTACAGAATGTAAATAACCAGTGGTATCTACATCTACAGAACGTGAAGAACCAGTGGCATCCACATCTACAGAACGTGAAGAACCAGTGGCATCCACATCTACAGAACGTGAAGAACCAGTGGTATCTACATCTACGGAATGTAAATAACCAGTGGTATCTACATCTACAGAACGTGAAGAACCAGTGGCATCCACATCTACAGAACGTGAAGAACCAGTGGTATCTACATCTACAGAACGTAAATAACCAGTGGTATCTACATCTACAGAACGTGAAGAACCAGTGGCATCCACATCTACAGAACGTGAAGAACCAGTGGTATCTACATCTACAGAATGTAAATAACCAGTGGTATCTACATCTACAGAACGTGAAGAACTAGTGGCATCTACATCTACAGAATGTAAATAACCAGTGGTATCTACATCTACAGAACGTGAAGAACCAGTGCCATCCACATCTATAGAACGTGAAGAACCAGTGGTATCTACATCTACAGAATGTAAATAACCAGTGGTATCTACATCTACAGAACGTAAAGAACCAGTGGCATTCACATCTACAGAACGTGAAGAACCAGTGGTATCCACATCTACAGAACGTGAAGAACCAGTGGTATCTACATCTACAGAACGTGAAGAACCATTGGCATCTACATCTACAGAACGTGAAGAACCAGTGGCATCTACGTCTACAGAATGTAAATAACCAGTGGCATCCACATCTACAGAACGTGAAGAACCAGTGGCATTCACATCTACAGAACGTGAAGAACCAGTGGTATCTACATCTACAGAACGTGAAGAACCAGTGGTATCTACATCTACAGAACGTGAAGAACCATTGGCATCTACATCTACAGAACGTGAAGAACCAGTGGCATCTACGTCTACAGAATGTAAATAACCAGTGGCATCCACATCTACAGAACGTAAAGAACCAGTGGCATTCACATCTACAGAACGTGAAGAACCAGTGGTATATACATCTACAGAACGTGAAGAACCAGTGGCATCTCGATCTGCAGAACGTGAAGAACCAGTGGCATTGACATCTACAGAACGTGAAAAACCAGTGGTATCTACATCTGCAGAACGTAAAGAACCAGTGGTATCTACATCTACAGAACGTGCAGAACCAGTGGCATTCACATCTACAGAACGTGAAGAACCAGTGGCATTCACATCTACAGAACGTGAAGAACCAGTGGCATCTACATCTACAGAATGTGAAGAACCAGTGGCATTCACATCTACAGAACGTGAAGAACCAGTGGCATTCACACCTACAGAACGTAAAAAACCAGTGGCATCTACATCTACAGAACGTAAAGAACCAGTGGCATTCACATCTACAGAACGTGAAGAACCAGTGGTATATACATCTACAGAACGTGAAGAACCAGTGGCATCTCGATCTGCAGAACGTGAAGAACCAGTGGCATTGACATCTACAGAACGTGAAAAACCAGTGGTATCTACATCTGCAGAACGTAAAGAACCAGTGGTATCTACATCTACAGAACGTGCAGAACCAGTGGCATTCACATCTACAGAACGTGAAGAACCAGTGGCATTCACATCTACAGAACGTGAAGAACCAGTGGCATCTACATCTACAGAATGTGAAGAACCAGTGGCATTCACATCTACAGAACGTGAAGAACCAGTGGCATTCACATCTACAGAACGTGAAGAACCAGTGGCATCTACATCTACAGAACGTGAAGAACCAGTGGCATCTACATCTGTAGAACGTGCAGAACCAGTGGAATCTACATCTACAGAACGTGAAGAACCAGTGGCATTTACATCTACAGAACGTGAAGAACCAGTGGCATCTACATCTACAGAACGTGCAGAACCAGTGGCATTCACATCTACAGAATGTGAAAAACCAGTGGTATCTACATCTACAGAACGTGAAGAACCAGTGGTATCTACATCTACAGAACGTGCAGAACCAGTGGCATCCACATCTACAGAACGTGCATAACCAGTGGCATTCACATCTACAGAACGTGAAAAACCAGTGGTATCTACATCTACAGAACGTGAAAACCAGTGGAATTCACATCTACAGAACGTGAAGAACCAGTGGCTTTCACATCTACAGAACGTGAAGAACCAGTGGCATCTATATCTGCAGAACGTGAAGAACCAGTGGCATTCACATCTACAGAACGTGAAGAACCAGTGGCATCTACATCTACAGAACGTGAAGAACCAGTGGCATTCACATCTACAGAACGTGAAGAACCAGTGGCATTTACATCTACAGAACGTGAAGAACCAGTGGCATCTACATCTGTAGAACGTGAAGAACCAATGGCATCTACATCTACAAGAAATTATGCAACTTTCAACTCCATTCCCCGTGTTTAGCGTACACGCCGAACAACACGTTTGGTATCAACTGGAGTAAAGTTGGACTTACGAACACACCTCTGGAACCTAACTCGTTCCGTAAGTAGGAGACCCCCTGTACGTTGAACTTCTTTCGCTCCACCGTACATAGCCAACCGTGCTAATCGGAGGTCCACGGGGGAAGGGCAAGAAGCTACAGAGAACGAGCAGCAGTTCTAAAGTAATGAGTTTTTCAACCGAGATGATGATGTAAAAGTGCGTCACAGCTCCCAGTGTATTCCTAATATCGGAAGAGCGTTCCAGATGGCCACAGAAGCGCATCTGAAAGCGCTGCGCAATGGCGGTGACCCTACCGCTGGATATCGCCCCGAATCAGTCAGGCGGCATTATCTTTTCATCGGCTGCCTAATGCTGCTGCTGCTGCTGTCTGTCTGTCACTCCACACACGAAGATCCAGGTGTGTCCTTCTCGGCCAGTCATGCCCGCCCTCACTTCTCTACGCTTGCGAAACGTGGACGCCCTCTTATAGAATATCTGCGCCAGTGAGAAACATTTAGGCTGGCCTGCCTACAATCAATCCTGGGTTTAACCAGGCTGGATTGTATGAGGAGCTCACAAATCCTTCAAAAGATCTGGACAAAGTCCCATCAGTGAGCTCCTAGGGCAGGCAAGGCTGCGTTGGATGGGTCATGTAGCCCGCATGCCAAGTCACCGCATGCCTAAACACCTTTTGTTCGGCCGGATAGAGAGGTCGTGGGCTGGAGAAGAGACGGAGTGATGTAGTACAGAAGGATGTGGAGCTGAGTGGACGTGTGCTCCGTCCTGGGTTTAACCAGGCTGGATTGCACTTTTAAATCTAGATTGAAAATAAATTATTTTAGAACTGGCTTGTTGTGTTTAGTTTATTGTCCTTCCCCTGCCGGCAGCTCCAATTAGCACGGTTGGCTACGTACGGTGCAAGAGAAGTTTAACGCGCACATACACACTGCTATTCCTCCACGATTGTGAAATGCACGGAACGACTCCAAGGATACCACTTCTACTACCATTGACGGACACGCAGGGGACACGGTGCGACGCAGATCGATGCAGAGAGACCGAGACGGTGAGACACGGTGAGAGATGGGGAGACAGAGACACGGAGAGACGCACTTTGCTCCAGTGAACAGGATCATCACGACCACCACCATTACACCATCAATGTAAAATCTTGTAGATTGAAAACTCGTTTTTTTTAGAGCTGCTTGCTGTTGTGTGTTTAGATTGTCGTCCTTTCAGCCGTCCACACCTCCGATTAGCGCGGTTGGCTATGTTACGGCAGTGGTGCGAAAGAAGTTCAAACACACACACACACACGCACACACGTACACACACATGTACACACACACGTACACACACATGTACACACACACGTACACACACACGTACACACACACACGTACACACGTACACACACACACGTACACACACACACGGACACACACGTACACACACACACGTACACACACACACGGACACACACGTACACACACACACGTACACACACACACAGGGGCCAACCCTCATCCCCTCACTGTCTCAGGTCTCTCTGGTCACAATCACGTGACCCTCAATGAGTCGAATCCTCTGGGTGGTGGTGGTGGTGGGGAGGGAGGGGGAGAGAGAAAGGAGGGAGGGAGGATGGAGAGGGGGTAGAGAGAGAGAGGGGGCAGAGAGGTAAGGTAGGGAAATGGGGGAGGGAGAGTGGGGAGATTTGGAGAGTGGGGAGATTTGGAGCGTGGGGAGATTTGGAGAGTGGGGAGATTTGGAGAGTGGGGAGATTTGGAGAGTGGGGAGATTTGGAGAGTGGGGAGATTTGGAGCGTGGGGAGATTTGGAGAGTGGGGAGATTTGGAGAGTGGGGAGAGTGGGGAGATTTGGAGAGTGGGGAGATTTGGAGAGTGGGGAGATTTGGAGAGTGGGGAGATTTGGAGAGTGGGGAGAGTGGGGAGATTTGGAGAGTGGGGAGATTTGGAGAGTGGGGAGATTTGGAGAGTGGGGAGATTTGGAGAGTGGGGAGAGTGGGGAGATTTGGAGAGTGGGGAGATTTGGAGAGTGGGGAGATTTGGAGAGTGGGGAGATTTGGAGCTCTCTCCACTAGGGGAATGTGCTGCTCAGTCCAGGAACTTGCGGTTGGGGTTTGGTCCAAAGAGGGAGACCCGGATCTCTGGCAACATCTGTGACGCAAGATTCGGCATCATCATCAGCAGTGTCGTCATCATCATCAACATCAGCAGTGTCGTCATCATCATCAGCAGCAGTGTCGTCGTCATCACCATCATCAGCAGTGTCGTCATTATCATCATCATGAGTATCATCAGCAGCAGTCATCATCATCGGCAGCATTCATCATCAGTAGCATCATCAGTAGTCATCATCATCACCAGTGTCATCATCAGCAGCCAGGGGCGGAGCCAGGATTTTGACTTTGGTGGGGGGGGGGAAGGCTGACTCCACTGTTCATGTTCTCCCAATGGGCGCCACAAATTAATAAATGAACCCCGGGGGGGGGGGGTCCCGTAAAAATCAGGTCAACAACAACAATAATAATCTTCTTTGGTTCTTTCCATAAAGTCACGTAGAATGAGAATAAAATAATAAATTGATAAAATAAAATAACACAATAATATTCTCACGACGTTTCGGCCACAACACAAGCGGCCTTCATCAGGTGAAGGGGGCGAGACTGTCTGGTAGGACAGCGCTGGAGAGAGCCACGTTCAGATCACGGCTTTTAAGCTGTGTGAGAGGAACAAAGAGCCTTGACAAAGGAATTAGCATAAAATTTAGCATTGAAATGGCTGAATGATTAGCTTGTGACTGGTCACAGAAATAGCTATGTTAAAAGTTAAAGCATACACATCCGCAGAGGCACCCATTGTTAAAAGGAATTAGCATAGAATTTAGCATTGAAATAGCTAAGTTAAGGCATACACATCCGCAGAGGCACCCCTTGACAATGGAATTAGCATAGAATTTAGCATTGAAATGGCTGAGTGATTCGCTTGTAACTGCTACAGAAATAGCTACGTTGAAGTCAGAGCATACACATTCACCGAGGCACTTAGTACAAATCAAACAGGAGAATTTAGCATTGAAATAACTAGGCGAATTTAGCATTGAAATAACTGAGTGATTTGCTAGTGACTGGTCACAGAAATTACTACACATCTGAGCTATTCACAGTACTATATAGTGAACCAATAAAAACTAAAATATAAATTACCTTCATGTTATCAATAAACTCTATATTCTCCAATCAGCTAAGCTACCAACCATAAGTCGTTATATATCACAATGCTATATGGCGAAAAAATGGGTGGATTCTTACCCTCAAATTTCCGCACCACGGATAGCTACGGGCCCCGTTCAGACGGACGAGTTCGTCCATGGTCGGAACAAAGGAGGGGGAGAGAGACAGCTGCGAGGCCCTAGTATACTCCATGTTGTAAACCATACCATTAACCGTGGTGTGAGAGGTATTAAGAGGCAATGCTGGCGAAAGAGCTGCGGTCTGAAGGTCATCGTAAAATTACAATTAAGAACAGAAATGATTTAACACATCTTTCCAGTGGTTACCAAGCCTGAATCCATCTTCTCGGTTGAAATTGTCTCTGTGCTTGTATATGTGAGGCCATTCACATATACAAGCACAGAGAAAATTTCAACCGAGAAGATGGATTCAGGCTTAGTAACCACTGGAAAGATGTGTTAAATCATTTCTGTTCTTAATTAATTGTAATTTTACGATGACCTTCAGACCGCAGCTCTTTCGCCAGCATTGCCTCTTAATACCTCTCACACCACGGTTAATGGTATGGTTTACAACATGGAGTATACTAGGGCCTCGCAGCTGTCTCTCTCCCCCTCCTCTGTTCCGACCATGGACGAACTCGTCCGTCTGAACGGGGCCCGTAGCTATCCGTGGTGCGGAAATTTGAGGGTAAGAATCCACCCATTTTTTCGCCATATAGCATTGTGATATATAACGACTTATGGTTGGTAGCTTAGCTGATTGGAGAATATAGCGTTTATTGATAACATGAAGGTAATTTATATTTTAGTTTTTATTGGTTCACTATATAGTACTGTGAATAGCTCAGATGTGTAGTAATTTCTGTGACCAGTCACTAGCAAATCACTCAGTTATTTCAATGCTAAATTCGCCTAGTTATTTCAATGCTAAATTCTCCTGTTTGATTTGTACTAAGTGCCTCGGTGAATGTGTATGCTCTGACTTCAACGTAGCTATTTCTGTAGCAGTTACAAGCGAATCACTCAGCCATTTCAATGCTAAATTCTATGCTAATTCCATTGTCAAGGGGTGCCTCTGCGGATGTGTATGCCTTAACTTAGCTATTTCAATGCTAAATTCTATGCTAATTCCTTTTAACAATGGGTGCCTCTGCGGATGTGTATGCTTTAACTTTTAACATAGCTATTTCTGTGACCAGTCACAAGCTAATCATTCAGCCATTTCAATGCTAAATTTTATGCTAATTCCTTTGTCAAGGCTCTTTGTTCCTCTCACACAGCTTAAAAGCCGTGATCTGAACGTGGCTCTCTCACTCCAGCGCTGTCCTACCAGACAGTCTCGCCCCCTTCACCTGATGAAGGCCGCTTGTGTTGTGGCCGAAACGTCGTGAGAATATTATTGTGTTATTTTATTTTATCAATTTATTATTTTATTCTCATTCTACGTGGTGGTGACTTTACCGAAAGAACCAAAGAAGATTAATCATTGCAGTCACGAAAGCTTTAAATCGGAACAATAATAATAATAATTATTATTGTTTTTCTCAGCCCGCCCCACTCCGCGATACCGACAGCAACGCGCCGCCACGCCCAGACCCGGCACCGACAAGTGCCGGCAGCGGCGGGCGGCGATCGGCACGACGGGCGCCGCCGCCCCCGCCGCCCAAACGCGAGCCCCCCCCCCCAAAGGGTGGTGAATTTGAACGTGTTTGTGTAATTTTTTAAACTTTTTTTTTTTAACGAAACTCAGCGTCCCCCCGGAGTAGCTCTCGACGAGGCCGACCGACTGACGCTGGTTTTGTTGTCGGCAAGGCGACGGAGGCTCGTGTCTCCGCGCGGTTATTCCCACCCCGGGGGAAGCGATGGTGGCCCCCGGGGTAACCGCCGATTGCTTCAAATGTATGAAACTCATTTTATTGGATTTGAACGCAAAGCTTATTAATGGGTCGGAGCCGCCGATGTGGCTGATGAGTTAGATAGGCTGCCGCTGCTCAAGCAGCACAAGGTGACATCACGAGGTGACATCACGAGGTGACATCACGAGGTGACATCACGAAGTGACAGCACAAGGTGACAGCACAAGGTGACATCACGACGTGACATCACAAGGTGACATCACAAGGTGGCAACACAAGGTGACATCACAAGGTGACATCACAAGGTGACATCACAAGATGACATCACAAGGTGGCAACACAAGGTGACATCACGAGGTGACATCATGAGGTGCCATCACAAGGTGACAGCACAAGGTGACATCACAAGGTGACATCACGAGGTGGCAACACGAGGTGACATCACAAGGTGACATCACAAGGTGACATCACGAGGTGACATCACGAGGTGACATCACGAGGTGACATCACAAGGTGGCAACACAAGGTGACATCACAAGGTGACATCACAAGGTGACATCACAAGATGACATCACAAGGTGACATCACAAGGTGACATCACGAGGTGATATCACGAGGTGACATCACGAGGTGACATCACAAGGTGACATCACAAGGTGGCAGCACAAGGTGACACCACAAGGTGACATCACAAGATGACATCACAAGGTGGCAACACAAGGTGACATCACAAGGTGACATCACAAGGTGACATCACAAGGTGACATCACAAGATGACATCACAAGGTGGCAACACAAGGTGACATCACAAGGTGACATCACAAGATGACATCACAAGGTGGCAACACAAGGTGGCATCACAAGCTGACATCACAAGGTGACATCACAAGGTGACATCACAAGGTGACACCACAAGGTGGCAGCACAAGGTGACATCTCAAGGTGACATCACAAGGTGACATCACGAGGTGACATCACGAGGTAGCATCACGAGGTGATATCACAAGGTGACATCACGAGGTGACATCACGAGGTGACATCACAAGGTGACATCACAAGGTGACATCACAAGGTGACATCACAAGATGACATCACAAGGTGACATCACAAGGTGACAGCACAAGGTGACATCACAAGGTGACATCATGAGGTGACATCACAAGGTGACATCACAAGGTGGTAACACAAGGTGACATCACAAGGTGACATCACAAGGTGACATCACGAGGTGGCAGCACGAGGTGACATCACGAGGTGACATCACAAGGTGACATCACAAGGTGACATCACAAGGTGACATCACAAGGTGACATCACAAGGTGACATCACAAGGTGACAACACGAGGTGACATCACGAGGTGACATCACGAGGTGACAGCACAAGGTGACATCACAAGGTGACATCACAAGGTGACAGCACAAGGTGACATCACAAGGTGGCAGCACAAGGTGACAACACAAAGTGACATCACAAGGTGACATCACAAGATGACATCACAAGGTGGAAACACAAGGTGACATCACAAGGTGACATCACGAGGTGGCAGCACGAGGTGACATCACGAGGTGACATCACAAGGTGACATCACAAGGTGGCAGCACAAGGTGACATCACAAGGTGACAGCACAAGGTGACATCACAAGGTGACATCACAAGGTGACAGCACAAGGTGACATCACAAGGTGACAGCACAAGGTGACATCACGAGGTGACATCACAAGGTGGCAACACAAGGTCACATCACAAGGTGACATCACAAGCTGACATCACAAGGTGACATCACAAGGTGACATCACAAGGTGACATCACAAGCTGACATCACAAGGTGACATCACAAGGTGACATCACAAGGTGGCAGCCTGCAGCATTTTGCAGCAGCCGGATATCCGGTCATCCCGATTACCGACTTTCACAAAATTTCAGGGGGGCTGGGCCCCCCCCCAGCCCCCCCTATGGCTCCGCCCCTATCAGCAGCAGCAGTCATCATCATCATCAGTAATCATCATCAGCAGCATTTTCATCATCAGCAGCAGTGTCATCATCATCAGTGTCTTCATCATCAGCAGCAGTGTCATCATCATCATCAGTAGTCATCATCATCAGTAGCATTTTCATCATCATCAGCAGCAGTGTCATTATCATCAGTGTCATCATCATCAGTGCCATCATCATCAGCAGCAATCATCATCATCAGTCGCATCATCAGTAGTCACCGTCGTCATCATCATCAACAGTAGCATTTTCATCATCAGCAGCAGTGTCATCATCATCATCAGCAGCAGTGTCATCATCATCATCATCGGCATCACCAGCAGTGTCATCATCATATCATCAGTAGCATCAGCAGCATCGGGAATGGGTGAGCGTGAGTGGGAGTGAGTGCACTGGTAGGTGAGTGGGTGGGTGGGTGAGTGAGTGGGTGGGTGAGTGAGCGATTGAACGGCATGAGTGAGTGTATGGCGGATGAGAGTGATTGGGTGAGTGGACGGGTGAACGGGTGAGTGGACGGGTGAACGAGCGAGTGAATGGGTGAGCGTGAGTGGGAGAGAGTGGGCGAGCTAACGCATGAGTGAGTGGGTGAGTGTGTGAGTGTATGGTGGATGTGAGTAGGTAGGTGAGCTGGTAGGCGAGTGTGTGGGTAGGTGAGTGGGTAGGTGAGTAGGTTGGTGAGCTGGTAGGCGAGTGTGTGGGTAGGTGAGTGGGTAGGTGAGTAGGTTGGTGAGCTGGTAGGCGAGCGTGTGTGTGGGTAGGTGAGTAGGTAGGTGAGTGGGTAGATGAGTAGCTTGGTGAGTAGGTGAGTAGGCAGGCGAGTGTGTGTGTGGGTGAGTAGCTAGGTGAGTGAGTAGCTAGGTGAGTGAGTGGGTAGGTGAGTGGGCAGGTGACTGGGTAGGTGAGTGGGTAGGTGAGTGGGCAGCTGAGTGGGTAGGTGAGTGCACAGGTGAGTGGGTAGGTGAGTGGGTAGGTGAGTGTACAGGTGAGTGGGTAGGTGAGTGGGTAGGTGAGTGAGTGGGTAGGTGAGTGGGCAGGTGAGTGGGTAGGTGAGTGGGCAGGTGAGTGGGTAGGTGAGTGCGCAGGTGACTGGGTAGGTGAGTGGGTGAGTGGGCAGCTGAGTGGGTAGGTGAGTGCACAGGTGAGTGGGTAGGTGAGTGGGTAGGTGAGTGTACAGGTGAGTGGATAGGTGAGTGGGTAGGTGAGTGGGTAGGTGAGTGGGTAGGTGAGTGGGTAGGTGAGTGGGTAGGTGAGTGGGCAGGTGAGTGGGCAGGTGAGTGGGTAGGTGAGTGCGCAGGTGAGTGGGTAGGTGAGTGGGTAAGTGAGTGAGCAGGTGAGTGGGTAGGTGAGTGGGCAGGTGAGTGGGTAGGTGAGTGGGTAGCTGAGCGCTGACCTGCTGAGCCATGAGTTCCAGCCGACTCTCTAGGGTGTTGGAGCACTTGATCTTACCATCCTGACTGAACACCTCCACTCCCCCAGACCTACACAAAGACAAAGATCCCCCATATAGCCTTAACAGACTGTAGGGGCAAGTGCTGTTAGCGAGCACCTATGAAGGCCGGAACGGTACACGAGGGGGTGGGTGGCCAGCACCACGCCCGACCGCCTTTGTCTCCCTAGTGGCGATGTTTACACACCGCACCAGGTGCTCATTTGAGGCCGAGTCGACCTAGGGGAGACCCGGGACCGGTTCAGATAATCGTCACTGGTGTTGGCCGTCAGCGGGAATCGAACCCGGGTCACCAGGTTCATAGCGCAGCGTAGCGCTAACAGCTACACCACCGCTACCCACAGAGCTACACACACACGCACACACACACGCACACACACACGCACACACACCGATACGCACGCACACACACACACAGACACGCACACAAACAGATACACACAAAGCAAAGAGCCCCCGTATAGCCTTTAATAGACCGTTGTTAGCGAGCGGCACCTATGAAGGCTCAAGGGAAATGTGGCACACGAGGGGGTGGGTGGCCAGAACCACGCCCGACCGCCTTTATCTCCCTAGTGGCGATGTTTTTACACACCGCACCAGGTACTCATTTGAGGCTGAGTCGACCTAGGGGAGGCCCAGGACCGGTTCAGATAATCATCACTGGTGTTGGCCGTGAGCGGGAATCGAACCCGGGTCGCCAGGTTCATAGCGCAGCGCGCTAACAGCTACACTACCACTCCCCACACACACGCGCGTTAACACACGCACACACGTGTACACACACACACGTGTACACACACACACACGCGTACACACACACGTGTACACACACACACGCGTGTACACAAACACATGGGTACACACACACACATGGGTACACACACACACACACACGCGTACACACACACACGCGCGCGTACACACACACACGCGCGCGTACACACATACACGCGCGCGTACACACATACACGCGCGCGTACACACACACACGCGCGTACACACGCGCGTACACACACACACACGCGTACACACACACACACGTACACACACACACACGTACACACACACACACGTGTACACACACACACGTGTACACACACACACGTGTACACACACACACGTGTACACACACACACACGCGTACACACACACACGCGTACACACACACACACACGTGTACACACACACGCGCGTACACACACACGCGCGTACACACACACGCGCGTCCACACACACACACGCGTACACACACACACACGCGTACACACACACACACGCGTACACACACACGTGTACACACACACACGTGTACACACACACACACGTGTACACACACACACACGCGTACACACACACGTGTACACACACACACACGTGTACACACACACACGTGTACACACACACACACGCGTACACACACACACGCGTACACACACACACACGTGTACACACACACACGTGTACACACACACACGTGTACACACACACACGTGTACACACACACGTGTACACACACACACACACGTGTACACACACACACACACACGTGTACACACACACACACACACGTGTACACACACGTGTACACACACACACACGTGTACACACACACACACGTGTACACACACACGTGTACACACACACGTGTACACACACACGTGTACACACACACACACGTGCGTACACTTCAGGAGGCAGGAAGACCGTCTCGTCCACGCGAGCGTCCAGATCTTTCTTGGTGACGTCACGGTACGTGGGCAGCACCGTCTGCACCGCAGCCTGCATCACCAACATCACCACCGTCATCACCCTCGTCACCATCACCAACATCACCACCGTCATCACCGTCGTCACCATCACCAACATCACCACCATCACCAACGTCACCACCGTCACCACCACCATCACCATCACCAACATCATCACCATCACCACCGTCATCACCGTCATCACCACCGTCACCATCACCAACATCACCACCGTCACCATCACCAACGTCACCCCCGTCACCACCACCACCACCATCACCACCATCACCACCACTATCACCACCATCATCACCACCATCATCACCACCATCACCACCATCATCACCAACCATCACCACCATCACCACCGCCATCACCACCACCATCACCACCATCACCACCATCACCACCACCACCACCACCATCACCACCAACACCACCAACATCACCACCGTCATCACCGTCATCACCACCATCACCACCATCACCACCGTCACCATCACCAACATCACCACCGTCACCACCATAAACACCGTCACCACTATCGTCACCACCACTGATGATGGTTGTGATATTGATGACGGTAGTGATGGTGGTGGTGATTTTGATGATGACGGTAGTGATAGTGGTGGTGATTTTGATGATGGTGGTGATGTTGATGGTGGTAATGATGGTGGTGGTGATGTTGATGATGTTGGTGATGGTGGTGATGATGGTGGTGATGGTGGTGATGATGGTGGTAATGACGACAGTGATGGTGGTGATGATGGTGGTGATGGTGGTGATGTTGATGACGGTAGTGATGGTGATTTTGATGATGGTAGTGATGTTGATGATGGTGGTGATGTTGATGATGGTAATGATGATGGTGGTGATGATGATGGTGGTGATGATGATGATGGTGATGTTGGTGATGGTGATGATGGTAGTGATGACGGTGGTGATGGTGGTAATGACGACGGTGATGGTGGTGATGATGGTGATGATGGTGGTGATGGTGGTGGTGATGTTGATGATGGTGGTGATGTTGATGGTGGTGACGACGGTGACGGTGGTGATGGTGGTGATGGTGGTGATGGTGATGTTGATGATGGTGGTGATGGTGGTAATGACGACGGTGATGGTGGTGATGATGGTGATGATGGTGATGATGGTGGTGATGGTGGTGGTGATGGTGATGATGGTGGTGATGGTGGTGATGTTGGTGACGTTGCTGGGTGGTGGCGTCACCTTAACCATGGCCACGTCCACCTTACGGCACCGGATAATCACCACGGGCTCTAGCAGCTGGTACAGACCCTGCAACAACATCAACAACAACATCACCACCATCACCATCACCACCACCACCACAACCACCATCGCCATGACTCTGTGTCTCTGTGAGTGCGTGTCTCTCCGTGCGAGTCTCTGTGTGAGTGCGTGTCTCTGTGTGAGTCTGTGTGCGTGTCTCTGTGTGTCTCTATATGAGTGCGTGTCTCTGTGTGTGTCTGTCAGACTGCCCTACATAACATCATAACAACAGTCTGGACCACTGGACGGGTTCCGCAGGATTGGAAGAATGCTCTGGTGGTCCCCCTCTTTAAGAAGGGGGACCGCACAGACTGTAACAACTACAGGGGCATCTCACTCCTCAGTGTGCCGGGAAAGGTCCTGGCAAGGATTATTCAACATCGCCTTGCCAGGCACGCTGAGGAGAGGCTTGCGGAGCCCCAATGCGGTTTCAGGAAAGGGCGGTCCTGCACAGATGCCATATTTTCTGTCCAGCCTGCTACAGCAGAGGTGTAGGGAATTCCAACAAGACCTACATCTCTGCTTTATTCACGTGGTCAAGGCCTATGATACCATCAGTTGGCGTAGGCTCTGGGTTGTTCTTCGTGCTTTTGGAGTCCCTGACGATCTGCTCACTATCATTAAGGACCTTCATGATGGTGAGCGGGCCCAGGTAAAACTACGTGGCCGGGAGTCAGAGCCATTCCCTGTACACCTTGGTGTGCGACAGGGATGTCCTCTGGCTCCCACATTATTTAACATCTATTTTGACCACGAAGTTCGTGAAGCCTTCAATAGCTGTACCGGGGGAATCTCCATTTGGTACAGATATAATGGGAGGCTGATCGATGCCCGGGTGCGGTCAAGGGATGGCTCATTATTGGTCAACCACGTTATGTATGCCGATGATTTGGTAATTGCTGCTCATTCAGAGGAGGAGTTGGAGACGCTGCTGCTGAAACTGGAGCGTGCCACTAAGAGGTGGGGCCTTACCATTAGCCCCACCAAAACTAATGAAACATCTTCGCCGGTTAGAAACATTTAGGCTGGCCTGCCTACAATTCATTCTGGGTTTAACCCGGCTGGATTGTGTGAGGAGCTCACAAATCCTCTAAAGATCTGGGCAAAGTCCCATCGGTGAGCTCCTCCGGCAGGCAAGGCTGCGTTGGCTGGGTCATGTAGCCCGCATGCCCAGCCACCTCATGCCTAAACAGCTTTTGTTTGTCCGAATAGAGGGGGTTAAACGGGCACGTCACGGGCTAGAGAAAAGATGGAGTGACGTGATACAGGAGGACGTGGAGCTGAGTGGACTTGCCGATGACTGGTACCAGCGGTGTCAAGATCGGCCTCTGTGGAGGAGGCTCGTGAAGGACGCTACTGGGCAGTTGGAGGTAGTCGCCCTCCGGCAGAGGAGCGACGCTCACAACAACGAGCGGAGCACCGGGTGGCTAAAGCACAGCAGGTTGGCACAGTAGGGGGCACAGGTGGTGCATCAGCCAGTCATCTCAGTCAGTCGACCCGTGGCACCTGGGTCTGCCCCGTGACCTCCTGCCAGCGGGCGTTCGACACTCCACGTGGCCTCAATGTGCACATGGCCTGGCACAAGCGTCGTGGTGACGTCACCCCCACTAAGTGGCGAATGGCGGTTGTTGTTGTTGTTGTCTGTGTGCGTGTCTCTGTGTGTGTCTGTGTGTGTGTCTATGTGTGTGTGTCTCTGTGTCTCTCTTCGTGCGTGTCTCTGTGTGTGTCTCTCTCCCTGTGTGTCTCTCTGCGCGTGTCTCTCTCTCCCTGTGTCTCTCTCTCTCTCCGTGCGTGTGTCTTTGTGTGTCTCTCCCTGTGTGTCTCTCTCTGTGTGTGTGTCTCTCCGTGTGTGTCTCTCTCTCTCCGTGTGTGTCTCTCTCTCTCCGTGTGTGTCTCTCTCTCTCTCCGTGTGTGTCTCTCTCTCTGTGTGTCTCTCGCTGTGCGTGTCTCTCTCTCTGTGTGTCTCTCTCTCTCTCTCTGTGTCTCTCTGTGTCTCTCTCTCTCTGTGTCTCTCTCTGTGTGTGTCTCTCTCTCTCTGTGTTTCTCTCTCTCTATGTGTCTCTCTCTTTGTGTCTCTCTCTCTCTGTGTGTCTCTCTCTCTCTGTGTATTTCTCTCTGTGTGTCTCTCTCTTTGTGTCTCTCTCTCTCTGTGTCTCTCTCTCTCAGTATGTCTCTCTCTCTCTGTGTCTCTCTCCGTGTCTCTCTCTGTGTGTCTCTCTGTGTCTCTCTCTCTGTGTCTCGCTCTCTGTGTGTGTCTCTCTCTCTGTGTCTCTCTCTCTCTGTGTCTCTCTCTTTGTGTATCTCTCTGTGTGTGTGTGTGTCTCTCTCTCTCTCTGTGTGTCTCTCTCTGTGTGTGTCTCTCTCTGTGTGTGTCTCTCTGTGTGTGTGTCTCTCTCTCTCTCTGTGTCTCTCTCTCTCCGTGCGTCTCTCTCTCTCCGTGTCTCTCTCTCTCCGTGCGTGTGTCTCTCTCTCTCTGTGTCTCTCTCTCTGTGTCTCTCTCTGTGTCTCTCTCTCTCTGTGTCTCTCTCTCTCTCTGTGTCTGTCTCCGTGCGTGCGTCACCTGCAGCAGGAGACCGTCCAGCAGTGCCTGGTAGCGCGCTTGGTTCTTGGTGACCTCCGCCTGCCGGCGTCGCCCCTCACTCAGCAGCTCCTGCACACACGGCCGGGGGGCGGAGGGGGGGGGGGCGGAGGGGGGGGGGCGGAGGGGGGGGCGTTGACCCAGAATCAATCGTGGTTTATTCGTGGGGAGTTCGGTCCGCGTGGATATCGAGGTCGCGTAAGCCCCGCCGACACCACCCGACAAGGCCCCATCAGCAAGAGGGCCCCCCCCCCAAGCAGCAAGAGGGCCCCCCCCGCCCCCCCCGCCCCCCCCCGCCCCACCGTGTCACGTCAACGGAGCGCGCCAACTGGTTACTGGCACGGCGCTAGCCACAGCATCACGTGCGGTGTAAACGTTGCGGATTGGCTCTCCAACACACCCGGTGCTGGGACCAGTGACGAATTGGCCACGTTCTGTTCAAGTGGCAAACCTCGCCGATTGGCTATGTCGGGTGGTGGCGGGTTTAGCGATACGCACGCCAATATGTTTACACGCGATCTAACCACGCGAAAAAAAAAAAAACGATAAATCACGGACGATATTGCCTGCGGAAGCCTGCGTGTTATAATTACCACCGTCACCACCGTCACCGTCACCACTGTCACCACCGTCACCACCGTCACCACCGTCACCACCGTCACCATGACCATCACCACTGTCACCACCACTGTCACCATCACCACCGTCACCATGACCACCACCACTATCACCACAGTCACCACCGTCACCACCGTCACTACCGTCACCACCGTCACCACCGTCACCATAACTACCACCGTCACCACCGTCACCATGACCACCGTCACCGTCACCATGACTACCACCACTGTCACCACCGTCACCATGACCACCACCACCATTACCACCGTCAATCACCACCACCGTCACCATGACGACCACCACCACCGTCAACATGACCACCACCATCACCATGACCACCACCACCACCGTCACCACCACCACCACCACTGTCACCACCGTCACCACCGTCGTCACCACCGTCACCACCACCGTCACCACCACCGTCACCGTCACCATGACCACCACCATCACCACCGTCACCATGACCACCACCACCGTCACCACCGTCACCACCGTCACCACCACCGTCACCACCACCGTCACCACCATCACCATGACCACCACCGTCACCATGACCACCACCGTCACCATGACCACCACCACCACCACCACCGCCACCACCACCACCACCACCGTCACCACCGTCACCACCACCGTCACCACCACCGTCACCGTCACCATGACCACTACCACCACCGTCACCATGACCACCACCACCACCGTCACCACCACCACCGTCACCACAACCACCACCGTCACCATGACCACCACCGTCACCACCGTCACCATGACCACCACCACCACCACCACCACCGTCACCATGACCATGACCACCACCACCGTCACCACCACCACCACCACCGTCACCACCACCACCATGACCACCACCGTCACCACCACCACCATGACCACCACCGTCACCACCGTCACCATGACTACCACCACCGTCACCTGCACGAGGTCCTCGCGAGCTCGGAGCACCTTGAGCCGGGCCTGGTTCATCAGGTTCGACATCTGTCTGTGGACGGGGGATTTGGGGGTGGGGGGGAGATAGAGGGAGTGGGGGGTGGGAGGGAGGGAGGGAGGGAGGGAGAGGGGGTAGAGAAAAAAGAGAGAGGATAAGAGATGAGAGGGGGAGAGGGAGAGAGGGGAGAGTGAGTGGAGGAGAGAGGGGGGAGAGAGGGGGGGAGTGAGAGTGAGAGGGGGAGAGAGAGCGGGAGGGATGCGGGGGAGAGGAGAGGGAGGGTGAGAGAGAAGAGAGAAAGACAGAGAGTGAGACAGAGACTCAGAATCAG
Source organism: Petromyzon marinus (assembly GCF_048934315.1). Lineage (NCBI taxonomy): Eukaryota > Metazoa > Chordata > Hyperoartia > Petromyzontiformes > Petromyzontidae > Petromyzon > Petromyzon marinus. The sequence continues at coordinate 333,958 of NW_027422631.1, forward strand.
AATGTGTATACTGCAGGAAGAATCCGATGAGCTATGAAGCTCTTTGTTCACAGAATATCCAGAAGAGGGCACGGGGTCAGAGCCACAAACGACGCTGCACACAACCACGACAGTGGAGGGACGGTAAAGCGAATCACCGTAAGATACAAGCGCACACACATTAACAACATTTGTTTTTATTCTATCATCGTGTGGGGAGATGGGGGGGAGACAGAGAGAGCGAGCGACAAGGGCTGCGTGCAGATGCAGCACTTGCCGTAGTTTAAAAACATAAAAACATAAAAAAGAGCGAGGGAGAGAGAGGGACATGGAGTAGGAAGAGAGGGGGTAGAGAGAGAGGGAAGGGGTAAGGAGAGCAGAGCTAGAAATATTGTTAAATCTTTCATTTAAAAAGGGGGGGGGGGGTTTGCATGAAGAAAAGCATTCAAAAAAACGAAATGTCGCTCTCTCTCCCACTCTCTCTCTCTCCCCCACATTCTGTCTCGCTCCCTCTCGCTTTTCTTTATAACTACGACAAGCGCTGCATCTGCACGCAGCCCTTCCCGCGGTCAAACGGCCTCCGACGGGGCAGCTCACAATCTGCACACGCACAGAGCTCTCTACCGTCGCCTGCCACCGAGCACACGGCCCTCCTCCGGCGCCCACCGCTCCTTGTAGGCCGGCACGGCGTGGGTCAGCCGCGCACGGCGGAACTCCGGCCCACCACCACACCCTGGCTCCGACCGGAGCGCGGGAGATGCCCCAGGCTGCCGGCCGGACGTTGCCCCTCCAGGGCCACCTTCCTCGCCCTGTACATGGCGAGGCTTTGGCGTGGCCGAAGAGCAACGTTGACCGGCCCCCTGAAGATGTTGGGGTCCGTCGCCCTTCGGGTATCCGAAGATGAGGACCGTCGGGGAGAAGCGGAGGCTGAACCTCAGGAGGATGTTTCTCAGGACCTTGAACGCAGCGAGTTCCAGGCTCTCGCGCTCCACTTATCGGCGAGCCACCGTCTCCGCTTTACCGCGGAACCGGCAACTCCGGGGACGTGTCGGTGAAGCGCGCCGGGGAGGCGTCGGCGGTGACGGTGCCGTGGGCGATGCTCCGGCTGAAGGTCGCCGATGCGGTCGTACGTCGGGCTGGAGTGGAGTTGCCTCCAGCGAGGCCTCTCCGGAGAGACGCAGGGCTAGGGGCTTGTCCTTGTGGCTCCTCCTCGGGGTGTCCTGTTGGTGGAACCGGACCATGTAGGAGTAGACCACCTTCCTCTTGACGTTAGCGAAGGTCATCCTCTGGCAGGTCTCCCGGCCGGCACGGGTCGCGATCCGCCTTCGTTTGTCGGCATTGGCGACGCAGCGGCACGACGGAGAGCTCCGGTGGAGGGGGACCGAGAGGGGCCTCGTCATCCCCGACGCCGATGGGGGGCGGGGGGGGGGGGGGCGTTCTCCCCATCGCTGCCGCTGAGAAGGCCCCCCTTGGCTTCGGGCCAGGATCCGGGCGGCCACCCGGAGCGACTGCAGCCCCCCCCGCTGTCTTTGCGGCCCACGTCTGCCGGTCCGAGCCACCGGACCTCCGCGCTTCAGGCTCCGCCAGATCTCCCGTCCTGGCGAGCCGCGCGTTGGCGAGGCGCCTCTCCGTGCCTGGGGTGGCGGCGGTGGCGGATGGCAGCGCTTTGTCCGCGGGGGTTCCCGAGGATCGCTTCGAAGACCAGATCCTCGGCCGACCGCGGCCGGTTCGGCCTCCTGACGGCGAGGGAGCCCCGCGTCCTCCGCAGGGACGCTCCCTGTAGAAGGGTGGCAGCTTGCCCCAGTGGGAGGCCCTGCAGGTCCACGTAGAATAGTCGCTTGGAGCACTGCAGACCCCCCCCCCCAGCTGTTTCAGATGGAAGGAGGCCGTGATGCTCCAGGCCCGGTGCAGGGGCGGCATGGTGGCGCGGGAACTTTCAGCGCGGCCTTGCGGTCGGAAGGTGGCCGGCCGACTCCGCACGCGCACACAGGCCCGTGACCGCCCCCTCGTCCGGTGGCAGGGCTCAGGACCCCGCCCCGCGACCTCGGTGACCTCCGCCCGACCGGAAGAAGTCGAGGGCTCGCTTCTGAAGCGCGTCGACGAGGCTCATGGCGGGGGAGGGGGGGGGGTGCAGGGAGAAGGGGTCGGTGCCCCGGCATGGAGGTGTCACCGGCTGGGTTCACCGCCAACGTCTTCGTCCTGAAGGCGAGGAGCTTGCGCGGGCGACCCCCGGGTGCCCGGCCGCTCCTTCGCCTTCTCCTCCGGCTCGACCCGGTTCCTCCGCGGTGGTTCCCCCTCCGGTCCGAGGAACACCCACCAGGTGGCTGCGGCAGCGACACTGTGCTCCAATCGGTGGCTTCTGCCTCCTCGGGACGATCGCTCACGTCCCACGCTCCAACCAGCACTCGTGCAGCAGGGCGACATCATCCAGGGAGCGCAGGATGAGGACCAACTTCCTTGGACTGGCCGCATTTTGAGGCCGTTCCCCGGCCTAACGCCGGCGGTGAAACTGGACCATAACGAACGAGGCTCCCCTGTGTCCCTCTATTGTCGGCCAATCAGTTTCAAAGACAACGCATGTAACATTATTATTATTATCGGAGCCACGTTTGTTTCCATGTTTTGCCACAGACTCACAGACACCCACAGAGACCCATACTCATAGAGGCCGACAGAGACTTATAGAGACCTATAGACCCATACTCACAGACTCCCACAGAGACCCATACTCATAGAGGCCGATAGAGACTTATAGAGACCTATAGACCCATACTCACAGACTCACAGACACCCACAGAGACCCATACTCATAGAGGCCGATAGATACTTATAAGAGACCTATGGACCCATACTCACAGACACCCACAGAGACCCATACTCATAGAGGCCGATAGAGACTTATAGAGACCTATAGACCCATACTCACAGACTCACACACACCCACAGAGACCCATACTCATAGAGGCCGATAGAGACTTATAGAGACCTTTACTCAGAGACCCACACTCATAGATACCCACAAAGACCCAGACCCATACTCACAGACTCACAGACACCCACAGAGACCCATACTCATAGAGGCCGATAGAGACTTATAGAGACCTATAGACCCATACTCACAGACTCACAGACACCCACAGAGACCCATACTCATAGAGGCTGATAGAGACTTATAGAGACCTATAGACCCATACTCATAGACTCACAGACACCCACAGAGACCCATACTCATAGAGACCCAGTTATAGAGACCCACAGAGAGCCATACTCAGATACCCACAGAGACCCATAAACCCATACTCAGAGACCCTTACTCATTGAGACCCACAGAGACCCATACTCAAAGAAACCCATACTCTGAGACCTACAGACACCCACAGAGACCCATACTCATTGAGACCCAGTTATAGAGACCCACAGAGAGCCATACTCAGATACCCACAGAGACCCATAGACCCATACTCAGAGACCCTTTTCTCATTGAGACCCACAGAGACCCATACTCAAAGAAACCCATACTCTGAGACCTACAGACACCCACAGAGACCCTTACTCATTGAGACCCACAGAGACCCATACTCAAAGAAACCCATACTCTGAGACCTACAGACACCCACAGAGACCCTTACTCATTGAGACCCACAGAGACCCATACTCAAAGAAACCCATACTCTGAGACCTACAGACACCCACAGAGACCCACAGTTTACACCACTTCCTCCCTACGGTCTGCCTGGGAGAGAGCTGTGGCCTTTGTGAGACTGGAAACCACCTCCACCACCTCCACCACCACCTCCACCACCTCCACCACCTCCACCTGCACCACCTCCACCTGCACCAGCACCACCAGCACCAGCACCACCAGCGCCACCAGCACCACCAGCACCACCAGCGTCACCAGCACCACCACCACCATCACCACCAGCACCACCACCACCACCACCTCCACCACCACCTCCACCACCTCCACCTGCACCAGCACCACCAGCACCAGCACCACCAGCACCACCAGCGTCACCAGCGCCACCAGCACCACCATCACCACCAGCACCACCACCACCAGCACCACCAGCACCACCAGCACCACCACCAGCACCACCACCAGCACCACCACCAGCACCACCACCAGCACCAGCACCAGCACCACCAGCACCACCAGCACCACCACCAGCACCACCACCAGCACCACCACCACCAGCACTACCAGCACCACCACCAGCACCACCAGCGCCACCACCACCACCGTCACCGTCACCACCACCGCCAGCACCACCATCACCACCAGCACCACCATCATCACCACCAGCACCACCAACACCACCACCACCACCAGCACCACCAGCACTACCAGCACCACCACCACCACCACCATCACCACCATCACCACCAGCACCACCACCAGCACCACCACCACCAGCACCACCACCATCACCACCATCACCACCAGCACCACCACCACCATCACCACCATCACCGCCACCACCACCACTCACATCTTCTTCTGCTGGTCGATCTGCTTCTCCTTCTTCTCGTAGTGCTCCATGATCTTGAGGCGCTGAGTCTGCACTAGGCGGCCCTTCTCAATGTTGAACTCCTCCTCCGCCTGGACAAGACAGAGAGGGACAGGGACAGAGACAAAGGTCCCCCGGGTAGCCTTGCAACAAACGGGAGGGAGGAGCAGGGAGAGAGCGAGGGTGGGAGGCAGGAAGAGGGAGGAAGGGGCAAGGAAAGGAGGGAGGAAGGAGGGAAGATGAGGAGGGAGGGAGGGAGTTGTAGCGCAGGGAGTGAGTTTCAGCGCAGGGAGTGAGTGTCAGTGCAGGGAGTGTCAGCGTAGGGAGTGTCAGCGCAGGGAGTGAGTGTCAGTGCAGGGAATGAGTTTCAGTGCAGGGAGTGTCAGCGCAGGGAGTGTCAGCACAGGGAGTGAGTTTCAGTGCAGGGAGTTTCAGCACAGGGAGTGTCAGTGCAGGGAGTGAGTTTCAGCACAGGGCGTTTCAGTGCAGGGAGTGAGTTTCAGCTCAGGGAGTGAGTGTCAGTGCAGGGAGTGAGTTTCAGTGCAGGGAGTGTCAGCACAGGGAGGGAGTGTCAGTGCAGGGAGTGTCAGTGTAGGGAGTGAGTTTCAGCGCAGGGAGTGTCAGCGTAGGGAGTGAGTGTCAGCGCAGGGAGTGTCAGCGTAGGGAGTGAGTGTCAGCACAGGGAGTGAGTGTCAGTGCAGGGAGTGAGTTTCAGTGCAGGGAGTGTCAGTGCAGGGAGTGAGTTTCAGCGCAGGGAGTGAGTGTCAGCGCAGGGAGTGAGTGTCAGCTCAGGGAGTGTCAGCACAGGGAGTTTCAGTGCAGGGAGTTTCAGCACAGGGAGTGAGTGTCAGTGCAGGGAGTGAGTTTCAGTGCAGGGAATGAGTTTCAGCGCAGGGAGTGTCAGCGCAGGGAGTGTCAGCGCAGGGAGTGTCAGCACAGGGAGTGAGTTTCAGCACAGGGAGTTTCAGCACAGGGAGTGTCAGTGCAGGGAGTGAGTTTCAGCACAGGGAGTGAGTTTCAGCGCAGGGCGTTTCAGTGCAGGGAGTGAGTTTCAGCTCAGGGAGTGAGTGTCAGTGCAGGGAGTAAGTTTAAGCACAGGGAGTGAGTGTCAGCGCAGGGAGTGAGTGTCAGTGCAGGGAGTGAGTTTCAGCGTAGGGAGTGAGTTTCAGTGCAGGGAGTGTCAGCGTAGGGAGTGTCAGCGCAGGGAGTGTCCGCGTAGGGAGTGTCAGCACAGGGAGTGAGTGTCAGTGCAGGGAGTGAGTTTCAGTGCAGGGAGTGTCAGTGCAGGGAGTGAGTTTCAGTGCAGGGAGTGTCAGTGCAGGGAGTGAGTGTCAGCGCAGGGAGGGAGTGTCAGTGCAGAGAGTGTCAGTGCAGGGAGTGTCAGCGCAGGGAGTGTCAGCGTAGGGAGTGTCAGCGCAGGGTGGGAGTGTCAGCGCAGGGAGTGTCAGCGTAGGGAGTGAGTGTCAGTGCAGGGAGTGTCAGCGCAGGGAGGGAGAATCAGTGCAGGGAGTGAGTGTCAGCGCAGGGAGTGAGTGTCAGCGCAGGGAGGGAGTTTCAGTGCAGGGAGGGAGTTTCAGCACAGGGAGGGCTCACCTTAGCGTCGATCTCCTCCGCTTTCTCGTTGGCCTCTTGCTCGATGAAAGCCATCATGTGCTTTATCTGCCCACAACAAAGACAAAGATCCCCACTGTAGAACTCAACACTCACTCATCCACTGATTAACCCACTGACTCACCCACTCACTCACCCATCCACTGACTCACAAACTCACTCACCCACTCACATATGCAATGACTCACACATGCACTGTCTCAATCACCCACTCAGCCACTCACCCACACCACTGACTCACACACTCACCCACCCACTGAGTCACACACTCACCCACTCAGCCACTCACCCACCCACTGAGTCACACACTCACCCACTCAGCCACTCACACACCCATTGAGTCACACACCGACCCACTGACTCACACACTCACTCAGCCACTCACCCACCCACTGACTCACACACTCACTCAGCCACTCACCCACCCACTCAGTCACACACTCACCCACTCAGCCACTCACACACCCATTGAGTCACACACTCACCCACTGACTCACACACTCACTCAGCCACTCACCCACCCACTGAGTCACACACTCACCCACTCGCACACCCACTGAGTCACACACTCACCCACTGACTCACACACACTCAGCCACTCACCCACCCACTCAATCACACACCCACTGACTCACACACTCACTCAGCCACTCACCCACCCACTCAGTCACACACTCACCCACTCAGCCACTCACACACCCATTGAGTCACACACTCACCCACTGACTCACACACTCACTCAGCCACTCACCCACCCACTGACTCACACACTCACCCACTCACCCACCCACTGAGTCACACACTCACCCACTGACTCACACACTCACTCAGCCACTCACCCACCCACACTCACCCACTGACTCACACACTCACTCAGCCACTCACCCACCCACTGAGTCACACACTCACCCACTCAGCCACTCACCCACCCACTCAATCACACACTCACTGACTCACACACTCACTCACCCATCCACTGACTCACACACTCACCCACTCAGTCACTCGCACACCCACTGAGTCACACACTCACCCACTGACTCACACACTCACTCAGCCACTCACCCACCCACTGAGTCACACACTCACTCACACAGTCACTCACCCACCCACTCAATCACACACTCACTGACTCACGCACTCAGCCGCTCACCCATCCACTCACTGACCCACCCACTCACTCACCCATCCACTAACTCACGCACTCAGCCACACACTCACCCACTGACTCACACACCCACTCAGCCACTCACCCACCCACTGACTCACACACTCACTCAGCCACTCACCCACCCACTGAGTCACACACACACTCACTCAGCCACTCACCCACCCACTTACTCACACACTGACCCACTGACTCACACACTCACCCACTGAGTCACACACTCACCCACTCAGCCACTCACCCACCCACTCACTCACCCATCCACTAACTCACTCACTACACCCCAAGACTCTCGTATGGGCTTCACAGACTGTTGGGGCAAGTGTTGCTAGCTAACAGCAGCGCCATTAAGGCTACCGGCACTGTGGCACACGAGGGGGTGGGGTGGCCAGCACCACGCCCGGCCGCCTTTGTCTCCCCAGTGGCGATGTTTACTACACAAACCGCTACACCGGGTGCTCATTTGAGGCCGAGTCGACCTAGGGGACGAGTGCCCAGGACCTGTTCGGATGATCCTGACCGGTGTTGATGGTGGCCGTGAGCGCGCTAACCGCCGTGCCACCGCTCCCCGGCACCCCGTGTCGTACTCTGCGCTCATTACAAAAACACTATTACAGTATTCGTAATATCTCCTCGAACCGCCAATGACCCGTGAATTTGTGAATTTATCGCTCAACTAGAAATGGGCGAGCCGACCTTACTTGACGCCTCCCTTCTGGAAGTCGTGTCATTTCCACGGCGTTTTAGTTTTAGTTCGGCAAATGCACACACACACAGAAACAAAAACGGCGTGGACCCCGTTTCAACATTCAGCGCCTTCAAGAGCGGCGTGCGAGTTTGGAGCGTGGGGAGGGGGGAGAGAGGGGTGGGAGAGAGGGGGGGGGAGCACGCGCCCGTCACGTGACTTGTTTGCGTTCACATCCGGTTTCAATTCTCCCCCCCCCCCCCGATCACGTGAGACGACAACGACTTCCGATTTCAAGACACCACCACCGGCTTGTGTGGTGGTGGTGGCATGAGGCTTTGACGACACAACAACCACTACCACAACCACCACAACCACCACCACCACAACCACCACCACAACCACCACCACAACCACCAACACAACCAACACCACCACCACCGGCTTGCGTGGTGGTGGTGGCATGAGGCTTTGACGACACAACAACCACTACCACAACCACCACAACCAACACCACCACAACCACCACAACCACCAATACAACCAACACCACCACCACCACCGGCTTGCGTGGTGGTGGCATGAGCTTTGACGACACAACAACCAACACCACCACCACAAACCACCACCTTTTATTCCCACGCCACACGGTGGTGGTGGCGGTGGTGGTGGCGGCGTTGTAATGAACGCGAATTTGTACTACGTACGGCGAGAAAGAATACCAACGTAGTGTTACATTCATTCAACATATATGGTACACAAGTACAAAAGCTCCCCACCAGGTAGCCTCTAACATGCTGTAGGGGGCAAGTACTGTCAGTAGCAAGTGGCACCTCGCCCCACACACAGAGACAAAGGTTCCCCAGGTAGCCTCTAACAGGGTGTAGGGGCAAGTGCTGTCAGTGGCAAGTGGAACCTCGCCCCACACACAGAGACAAAGGTTCCCCAGGTAGCCTCTAACAGGGTGTATGGGCAAGTGCTGTCAGTGGCAAGTGGAACCTCGCCCCACACACAGAGACAAAGGATCCCACCAGGTAGCCTCTAACAGGGTGTAGGGGCAAGTGCTGTTAGTAGTAAGTGGCACCTCGACCCACACAGAGACAAAGGATCCCACCAGGTAGCCTCTAACAGGCTGCAGGGGCAAGTGCTGTTAGCAAACGGGTAGCAGCAGCGTCTATAAATGCCGGGAGGAGGCCCAGGAGCGGTGTTGGCGCGGTTAGAAGCGCTAACCACGACTACTCCATCGCTCGCCAACCATACGTAGTACAGTCTAGCATACGTAGTACAGTGCAACATACGTAGTACAGTGCAACATACGTAGTACAGTGCAACATACGTAGTACAGTGCAACATACGTAGTACAGTCCAACATACGTAGTACAGTCCAACATACGTAGTACAGTCCAACATACGTCCAAAATGCAGATTTGTAAATGTTGTGGATTTGCTCTCCAACACACAACTGGTGTAGTGCTACACTATACACTACTATACACTACACTATACACTACACTACTATAGACTACTATACACTACACTATACTACTACACTACTATAGACTACACTATACACTACGCTACTATACACTATAAACTACTATACACGACACTGCTATACACTACTATACACTACACTACTATACACTACATTACTATAGACTACTATAGACTACATTATACACTACACTATACTACTACACTACTATAGACTACACTATACACTACACTACTATACACTATAAACTACTATACACGACACTGCTATACACTACTATACACTACTATACACTACACTACTATACACTACACTACTATAGACTACTATACACTACACTATACACTACACTATACTACTACACTACTATAGACTACACTATACACTACACTACTATACACTATAAACTACTATACACGACACTGCTATACACTACTATACACTACTATACACTACACTACTATACACTACACTACTATACACTACACTACTATAGACTACTATACACTACACTATACTACTATAGACTACACTATACACTACACTACTATACACCACTAATACACTACACTACTATACACTATACACTACACACTACTATACACTACAATACTATACACTACACTACTATACACTACTAAACACTACACTACTATACACTACTAAACACTACACTACTATACACTACACTACTATACACTATAAACTACTATACACTATTAAACACTATACACTACTAAACACTATACACTACTATACAGTACACACTACTACACACTACTCACTACTATACACTACAATACTATACACTACTATACACTACACACTACTATACGCTACTAAACACTAGAGACCCATAGAGACTCATAGAGACCCATAGATACACACAGAGACCCACAGAGACCTTTAGAATTACAGACTCATAGAACCAGACGCTCATACTCAGAGAGACCCAAACGAATCTATTTTTATTTGACCAGGTAAGGTCCCAATGAGCTCCTGTGTAGCTATTTAATACGAAGCCCTGAACCTGGCCATCGACAGCTCAATTCAGTGGCTGGTATTATCATCAATTAATAGCAGCGTGCCAAATCCTGTATACCAGGCGAGGTAGTCAACATCTCCCAGCCACTGTGGTGTCAGGTTGGAACCCACGACCTCCTGTACACCAGGCGAGGTAGTCAACATCTCCCAGCCACTGTGGGTGTCAGGGGTCGGGATCGAACCCACGACTTCCTGTAGACCAGGCGAGGTAGTCAACATCTCATAGCCACCGTGGGTGTCAGGGGTCGGGATCGAACCCACGACCTCCTGTATAGCAGGCGAGGTAGTCAACATCTCCCAGCCACTGGGGTGTCAGGATGGAACCCACGACCTCCTGTATACCGGGCGAGGTAGTCAACATCTCCCAGCCACTGTGGGTGTCAGGATGGAACCCACGACCTCCTGTATACCGGGCGAGGTAGTCAACATCTCCCAGCCACTGTGGGTGTCAGGGGTCGGGATGGAACCCACGACCTCCTGTATACCAGGCGAGGTAGTCAACATCTCCCAGCCACTGTGGGTGTCAGGGGTCGGGATGGAACCCACGACCTCCTGTATACCGGGCGAGGTAGTCAACATCTCCCAGCCACTGTGGGTGTCAGGATGGAACCCACGACCTCCTGTATACCGGGCGAGGTAGCCAACATCTCCCAGCCACTGTGGGTGTCAGGATGGAACCCACGACCTCCTGTATACCGAGCGAGGTAGTCAACATCTCCCAGCCACTGTGGGTGTCAGGATGGAACCCACGACCTCCTGTATACCGGGCGAGGTAGTCAACATCTCCCAGCCACTGTGGGTGTCAGGATGGAACCCACGACCTCCTGTATACCGGGCGAGGTAGTCAACATCTCCCAGCCACTGTGGGTGTCAGGATGGAACCCACGACCTCCTGTATACCGGGCGAGGTAGTCAACATCTCCCAGCCACTGTGGGTGTCAGGATGGAACCCACGACCTCCTGTATACCGGGCGAGGTAGTCAACATCTCCCAGCCACTGTGGGTGTCAGGGGTCGGGATGGAACCCACGACCTCCTGTATATCGGGCGAGGTAGTCAACATCTCCCAGCCACTGTGGGTGTCAGGGGTCGGGATGGAACCCACGACCTCCTGTATACCGGGCGAGGTAGTCAACATCTCCCAGCCACTGTGGGTGTCAGGCTGGAACCCACGACCTCCTGTATACCGGGCGAGGTAGTCAACATCTCCCAGCCACTGTGGGTGTCAGGATGGAACCCACGACCTCCTGTATACCGAGCGAGGTAGTCAACATCTCCCAGCCACTGTGGGTGTCAGGATGGAACCCACGACCTCCTGTATACCGGGCGAGGAAGTCAACATCTCCCAGCCACTGTGGGTGTCAGGATGGAACCCACGACCTCCTGTATACCGGGCGAGGTAGTCAACATCTCCCAGCCACTGTGGGTGTCAGGATGGAACCCACGACCTCCTGTACACCGGGCGAGGTAGTCAACATCTCCTAGCCACTGCGGCCCGCGATGCTCCCTCCCGACTGCCCCATCTGGCTCGCTACCCTCACCTGCTTCTGAACGTCCGCATCGCTGAGCGCCATCTCGCCGAACAAGAAACAAAAACAGGAAGGAGGAAAGGCGAATGTGACAATGGGAGTTGATGATTTAATTAGCGTGGATTTTAAAATTAAAAATTTAAAAATAATTGTTGCGATTCTCCCTCAGCCCCAGAGCCTTGCGTCGCGCGCTCTGCCCTCAGCCGAATGGGAGTTGGTGTGGGGGTGGGGCAGAAGGGGGGGAGGGACTACAGCGGGGGGGGGGATAATGGCGCTCTCTGATTGGCTCAACGCGCCGAGTGGGTGGGGAGGGGTGGAGGGGGGGGGATGATACGGGCTCTCTTGATTGGTTCAACGCGCTGAGTTGCAGAGTGTACGGAGGGATGGGTGTGAGGGGGGAAGAGGGGTGCGGGGGGGGTAATACGGGTCTCTGATTGGCTCAACGCGTCGAGTGGGTGGGGTGAGGGGTGGAGGGAGGGGATAATGCGGCTCTCTGATTGGGCTCTCAGCGTGCCGAGTGGGGGAGTTTTGAAGAGTGGAGGGGAGGGGGCAGGGCGGGATGATGTGGCTCTCTGATTGGCTAAACGCGCTGAGTTGGGGAGTGTACGTGGGGAGGGGTAGAGGGGAGGGGGTGCGGGGGGATAATACGGCTCTCTGATTGGCTTACGTCGCAAAGGTCACGCGCCCGGCAGGAGAGTTCGCCCTCCCCTCTTCCCCCCACCCCTTTGTGATTGGCTGAGGGGTGCGCTGTGGGCAGTCCCCCCTCCTCATCACGTGCTGCGCTTTTGGAGACGCGGGGGAGCTCGCAGCCAATCACAGCCCTGAACTCTCAAGTCCCGGACTGTTCCACTTTACTTGTAAGGAGCGGCTAAAATAGGGGGAATGACGAAATTAATTTTATTTACTGTAAACTGTTTTAATTTTACATATGAAGTTTATGAAACTATATTTATTACCAAATATTTTAGCATTATTATAAACAAATGCGATGGTTAATTATGTTTCAAAAGCTAAGGAAAAGAAACATAAATGTAAGGGAACATAAGATGCACCCCCTCCCGTTACGTGAGGTGGTGGTCCCACCCAACTCGTGCCTCGTGCGCAGTGACGTCCCCAATCATTACGTAATGCCTACTGAACGTTTATCGTTCGATTCCACGGTAACCAATTCCTCCCACGCGTACGATTCCATTATACAGTTCCGCAATTAGTAATCGATTATTTAGAAATCTGATTATATATTTCCTGCTGGAGTGGCGCTGGATTATAATAACGGAATAGAGTCAGAAATATATTATTAATTTATTTTAAAAAATCGTCGATTCGATAAAGCTTAATCCTTACTGAGTCGATTTATTTTTGCCTATCTCAATCGATTCAAGAATAGATTCCACCGTACCCATTTGTATTGATTAAATTAATTAGATTAATTCAATCGATTCAAATCCACCCGCTCGTCCAATCAGCGCGAGCGGGCGGGAGTGGGCGTGTCACCCCCACCCTACCCCTTGGCCAGCACGGACCAATCATATTAATGATGGCTTGCATATATTAGTGGTGCCATGGGTTGACTGCTGTGCCAGGCTAGGTGCAGGAGGAGGTCACTGGAAAAACCCAGCAGGTGCCATGGGTTGACTGCTGTGCCAGGCTAGGTGCAGGAGGAGGTCACGGGAAAGACCCAGCAGGTGCCATGGGTTGACTGCTGTGCCAGGCTAGGTGCAGGAGGAGGTCACGGGACAGACCCAGCAGGTGCCATGGGTTGACTGGTGTGCCAGGCTAGGTGCAGCATGAGGTCACGGGACAGACCCTGCAGGTGCCATGGGTTGTACTGCTGTGCCAGGCTAGGTGCAGGAGGAGGTCACGTGACAGACCCAGCAGGTGCCACGGGTTTATTGCTGTGCCAGGCTAGGTGCAGCAAGGGGTCACGGGGACAGACCCAGCAGGTGCCATGGATTGTACTGCTGTGCCAGGCTAGGTGCAGGAGGAGGTCACGGGACAGACCCAGCAGGTGTTGTACTGCTGTGCCAGGCTTATTTTGTATGATACGTGTTAAACTGCCATGGGTTGTACTGCTGTGCCAGGCTGGGAGATGTGAACTACCTCACCTGGTGTACAGGAGATCGTGGGTTCGATCACGTGACCCTGACGACGCCTGTTGCTGCTGCTGTATATTTGGAGTCTGCGTCTCTCTCTCCCTGTGGTGGTCACTGCTTGGATTTTGTCTCCGAGTCCTCCGGTTTATCCCTCCACATTTAGAATCAACGTCATCGTACCTTTCCACGTGGTGGTGATGATGATGATGATTTCAGCCAGCCGGTTAAGCTGATATCATTCATGATGACCAAGTATCACTTCTGACAAAAGTGCCACGTAGCTCAGTGGGACCTTACCTGGTAACAATAAAAATATATTCTTGGTTAAGTCACGTTGAAGAGAAACAACAAAATAATAAAATATATATAAAACAAAAAATTCTCACGACGTTTCGACCATAACTCAAACGGTCATCTTCAGGTGACCGTTTGAGTTATGGTCGAAACGTCGTGAGAATTTTTTTATTGTTTTATATATATTTTATTATTTTGTTGTTTCTCTTCAACGTGACTTTACCGAAAAAACTAAGAATATGAATTACTGCAGTCACGAAAGCTTTAAATCAAAATTTATATTCTTGGTTCTTTCGGTAAAGTCATCACGTAGAAGGGAAATAATAAAATAATTTGAAAATATATAATAAAGACATATAACACGAAAGCTTTAAATCAAAATAAAAAATATAGTTTAGTTTTAGTATGGGTCTCGATGAGAATGGATCTCTATGATTCTATGAGTCTGTGGGTCTAAGGGTCTCTGCGAGTCTCTGGGTCTCTGTGTGTGTCTATGGGTCTCTGAGTGAGTCTATGAGTCTCTGTGTGAGTCTATGGGTCTCTGAGTGAGTCTACGGTCTCTGTGTGAGTCTACAGGGGGTCTCTGTGTGAGTCTACGGGTCTCTGTGTGAGTCTATGGGTCTCCTCTGTGCGAGTCTACGGGTCTTTGTGTGAGTCTACGGGTCTCTGTGTGAGTCTACGGGTCTCTGTGCGAGTCTACTAGGTCTCTGTGTGAGTCTATGGGTCTCTGAGTGAGTCTATGGGTCTCTATGTGAGTCTATGAGTCTCTGTGTGTCTATGGGTCTCTGAGTGAGTCTATGGGTCTCTGTGTCTATGGGTCTCTGAGTGAGTCTATGGGTCTCTGTGTGAGTCTACGGGTCTCTGTGTGAGTCTACGGATCTCTGTGTGAGTCTACGGGTCTCTGTGTGAGTCTATGGGTCTCTGTGCGAGTCTACGGGTCTCTGTGTGAGTCTACGGGTCTCTGAGTGAGTCTATGGGTCTCTGTGTGTGTCTATGGGTCTCTGTGTCTATGGGTCTCTGAGTGAGTCTATGGGTCTCTGTGTGAGTCTACGGGTCTCTGTGTGAGTCTATGGGTCTCTGTGTGAGTCTACGGATCTCTGTGTGAGTCTACGGGTCTCTGTGTGAGTCTATGGGTCTCTGTGCGAGTCTACGGGTCTCTGTGTGAGTCTACGGGTCTCTGAGTGAGTCTATGGGTCTCTGTGTGTGTCTATGGGTCTCTGAGTGAGTCTATGGGTCTCTGAGTGAGTCTACGGGTCTCTGTGTGAGTCTATGGGTCTCTGTGTGAGTCTACGGATCTCTGTGTGAGTCTACGGGTCTCTGTGTGAGTCTATGGGTCTCTGTGCGAGTCTACGGGTCTCTGTGTGAGTCTACGGGTCTCTGAGTGAGTCTATGAGTCTCTGTGTGTGTCTATGGGTCTCTTGAGTCTGTTCAAACACGTTTAGAGCATTTGGCCGCTGATATGAATATCCACGTGATGATGATGATGATATCATTTGTGTTGGCCAGGTGGCTTCTGGGAAATGAGCTACACAACTCACTTAGGCTTTACCTGGTAACAATAAAACGTAGCGTATACTGCACCGTAGTTTTATATTGTTTAACCCATGGCACCTGCTGCTTCTGTCCCGTGACTTCCTGCTGCCACGTGGACAAGTCACGTGGCAGCCTCAAAGTGCACCCAGCCAGTGCTGGATGATCTTAGGAGCAAAAGTTGCAACAAATGCTCCGGGCCCCGCACTATGTATAATGTAGTGTATAGTGTTGTGTATGGTGTAGTGTATAGTGTAGTGTATAGTGTGGTGTCCTATATAGTGGTGTAGTGTATAGTGTAGTGTATAGTGTGGTGTCGTATATAGTGGTGTAGTGTATAGTGTAGTGTATAGTGTGGTGTCGTGTATCGTGGTGTAGTGTATAGTGTAGTATATAGTGTGGTGTCGTATATCGTGGTGTTGTGTATAGCGTAGTGTATAGTGTGGTGTCCTATATAGTGGTGTAGTGTATAATGTAGCGTATATTGTAGTGTATAGTGTGGTGTCCTATATAGTGGTGTAGTGTATAGTGTAGTGTATAATGTGGTGTCCCATATAGTGGTGTAGTGTATAATGTAGTGTATAGTGTGGTGTCCCATATAGTGGTGTAGTGTATAGTGCAGTGTATAGTGTGGTGTCCTATATAGTGGTGTAGTGTATAGTGTAGTGTATAGTGTGGTGTCCCATATAGTGGTGTAGTGTATAGTGTAGTGTATAGTGTAGTGTATAGTGTGGTGTCCTATATAGTGGTGTAGTGTATAGTGTAGTGTATAGTGTGGTGTCGTATATCGTGGTGTAGTGTATAGTGTAGTGTATAGTGTAGTGTATAGTGTGGTGTCCCATATAGTGGTGTAGTGTATAGTGAAGTGTATCGTGTGGTGTCCTATATAGTGGTGTAGTGTATAATGTAGTGTATAGTGTGGTGTCTATATAGTGGTGTAGTGTATAATGTAGTGTTTATTGTAGTGTATAGTGTGGTGTCCTATAGAGTGGTGTAGTATATAGTGAAGTGTATCGTGTGGTGTCCCATATAGTGGTGTAGTGTATAATGTAGTGTATAGTGTGGTGTCCCATATAGTGGTGTAGTGTATAGTGTAGTATGTAGTGTAGTGCATAGTGTGGTGTCGTATATAGTGGTGTAGTGTATAGTGTAGTGTATAGTGTGGTGTTGTACATCGTGGTGTAGTGTGCAGTGTAGTGTATAGTGTGGTGTCGTATATAGTGGTGTAGTGTATAGTGTAGTGTATAGTGTGGTGTTGTACATCGTGGTGTAGTGTATAGTGTAGTGTATAGTGTGGTGTTGTACATCGTGGTGTAGTGTATAGTGTAGTGTATAGTGTGGTGTTGTACATCGTGGTGTAGTGTATAGTGTAGTGTATAGTGTGGTGTCCCATATAGTGGTGTAGTGTATAGTGTAGCGTATAGTGAGGTGTCCTATATCGTGGTTTAGTGTATAGTGTAGTGTATAGTGTGCTGTCCCATAGAGTGGTGTAGTGTATAGTGTAGTGTATAGTGTGGTGTAGTGTATAGTGTATTACAGTATAAGACAGCCCTTGACTTATCTGAACCGGTCCTGGGCCTCCCCTAGGTCGTCTCAGCCTCAAAAGAGTACCTGGTCACGATGTCTGAAACAATGCCACCAGGGAGACAAAGGCGGCCGGGCGTGGTGCTGTCCACCCACCCACCCCCCTCGTGTGCCACAGTGCCGGCAGCCTTCACAGGCGCTGCTCGCTAACAACGCTTGCCCCCCTACAATTCTGTGATGGGCTGTACGGGGGATCTTTATCTTTTTATTTAAAGCTTTCGTGACTGCAGTAATTCATATTCTTAGCTCTTTCGGTAAAGTCACGTTGAAGGGAAACAATAAAATAATAAAATATAACAAACTTTCAAATGTTTCTTGCCGTTGGTTAGGGTCGAAACGTCGTGAGAATTTTTATTGTTTTATACATATTTTATTATTTTATTGTTTCCCTTCAACGTGGTGACTTTGTAGGGGTGCTATGGGGAATAAACACATGACACGGGAAGGTGTGGTTCACCCACACCTTGGTGGCTACAACAACGTCCGCTAAGGCTCCAGTGGGTATAAAGTGCGGGGAGCCAGGGAGCTCGGGGCAGAGTGTGGGGCCCGAGGCTGAAGCAACCAGTGAAGAAAGAAGGCCAGCTAGGTGAGACCCTGGAACTCCTGTGACCGCTGCCCTTTTCAGGGCCGGCACAGCAAGCCAGTGGTGCGGCCCCAGAGCCCCAGAGTCAGAGTCCTTCTAAGGGCCGGTCTGGTCGGCGGGGTGCCGAGATCTGTGCCTAACCAGGGCCGGATCTGATAGCCTCCCTTAGAGCCCTACCAGGAGGAACTGGGAGCCTAGAGCTTAGGCCAGAGAGCCTGGGGTGTGTTCCTGAGTTATACGGGTGGAGGGGCCGCTACCCCTTCTAGTGTAACCCTTGTTAAGGTTTAAATAAATAGTGCTGCTTCTATTCTGCCGTCTCCGTGTCCTGGAATCCACTACAACTTTACCGAAAGAGCCAAGAATAAACGGGGGATCTTTACCTTTGGTGTGTGTGAGACGGTTCAACAACGTCAGGCGCCTAGCGCCCCCCCCCCCCCCCCAATTTAACCCCCCCACTCCCCCCACCCCCCCCCACTCCCCCCACCCCCCCCACCCCCACGTTCATCCCCCGCCACCCTCCACCCCACCCTCCATTCCCCCCCCACCCTCCATTCCCCCCCCACCCTCCATCCCCCCGCCACCCTCCATTCCCCCCCACCCTCCATTCCCCCCCACCCTCCATTCCCCCCCACCCTCCATTCCCCCCCACCCTCCATTCCCCCCCACCCTCCATTCCCCCCCCACCCTCCATTCCCCCCCCCACCCTCCATTCCCCCCCCACCCTCCATTCCCCCCCCACCCTCCATTCCCCCCCCACCCTCCATTCCCCCCCACCCTCCATTCCCCCCCCACCCTCCATTCCCCCCCCACCCTCCATTCCCCCCCCCCACCCTCCATTCCCCCCCCACCCTCCATTCCCCCCCCACCCTCCATTCCCCCCCCACCCTCCATTCCCCCCCCACCCTCCATTCCCCCCCACCCTCCATTCCCCCCCCACCCTCCATTCCCCCCCCCACCCTCCATTCCCCCCCACCCTCCATTCCCCCCCACCCTCCATTCCCCCCCCCCACCCTCCATTCCCCCCCACCCTCCATTCCCCCCCCACCCTCCATTCCCCCCCCACCCTCCATTCCCCCCCCACCCTCCATTCCCCCCCCCACCCTCCATTCCCCCCCACCCTCCATTCCCCCCCCCACCGTCCATTCCCCCCCACCCTCCATTCCCCCCCACCCTCCATTCCCCCCCACCCTCCATTCCCCCCCACCCCCCATTCCCCCCCACCCTCCATTCCCCCCCACCCTCCATTCCCCCCCACCCTCCATTCCCCCCCACCCTCCATTCCCCCCCACCCTCCATTCCCCCCCCACCCTCCATTCCCCCCCACCCTCCATTCCCCCCCCCCACCCTCCATTCCCCCCCCACCCTCCATTCCCCCCCACCCTCCATTCCCCCCCCCCACCCTCCATTCCCCCCCACCCTCCATTCCCCCCCCACCCTCCATTCCCCCCCCCCACCCTCCATTCCCCCCCCACCCTCCATTCCCCCCCCACCCTCCATTCCCCCCCCACCCTCCATTCCCCCCCCACCCTCCATTCCCCCCCCACCCTCCATTCCCCCCCACCCTCCATTCCCCCCCACCCTCCATTCCCCCCCAATCCCCCGTTACCCCCCACCCCTCCCCCCACCCCTCCAGTCCCCCCTCCCCCCACTCCCCCAACCTCCATTCCGCCCCCACCCCCGTTGCCCCTGCCCCCACCCCCCACTCCCCCCCACCACCACCAACCGCCGCCATTGGCCACTCAGTGACGGTGACGTCCCCACGGCGCCTGTGCCAGGCTGGGTGCACTTCGAGGCTGCCGCGTGAAGTGAGGTGGTGACGTCACGCGAGCGTTGTGTTTAACGATTACAGTGGCACGCGGCCTGCACTACGTGACGGTTACTTTGACACAACGTTACCTCTATCTGGGGTAAAGTTACCTTTATCTGAGGTAATGTTACCTCTACCTGAGGTAAACTTACCTCTATCTGAGGTAAAGTTACCTCTACCTGAGGTAAAGTTACCTCTATCTGAGGTAAAGTTACCTCTACCTGAGGTAAAGTTACCTCTATCTGAGGTAAAGTTACCTCTATCTGAGGTAATGTTACCTCTATCTGAGGTAACGTTACCTCTATCTGAGGTAAAGTTACCTCACTTAAGGTAAAGTTACCTCTACCTGAGGTAAAGTTACCTCACCTGAGGTGATGTTACCTCTATCTGGGGTAAAGTTACCTCTATCTGGGGTAAAGTTACCTCTACCTGAGGTAACGTTACCTCTACCTGAGGTAATGTTACCTCTATCTAAGGTAAAGTTACCTCTACCTGAGGTAAAGTTACCTCTACCTGAGGTAATGTTACTTCACCTGAGGTAAAGTTACCTCTATCTGAGGTAAAGTTACCTCTACCTGAGGTAATGTTACTTCACCTGAGGTAAAGTTACCTCTATCTGAGGTAAAGTTACCTCTGCCTGGGGTAAAGTTACCTCTATCTGAGGTAAAGTTACCTCTACCTGAGGTAAAGTTACCTCTGCCTGGGGTAAAGTTACCTCTGCCTGGGGTAAAGTTACCTCTATCTGAGGTAATGTTACCTCTATCTGAGGTAAAGTTACCTCACCTGAGGTAAAGTTACCTCACCTAAGGTAAGTTACCTCATCTGGGGTAATGTTACCTCATCTGAGGTAAAGTTACATCACCTGAGGTAAAGTTACCTCTATCTGAGGTAAAGTTACCTCACCTGAGGTAAAGTTACCTCGCCTGAGGTAAGATTACCTCTACCTAACGTTATATTACATCACAAGGGGCACAGCAAAATGACTCTACAGTTATTTTGCTGTGCCCCTTTTTTACACCTGATGAAGGAAGCTTGTGTTGCCTCCGAAACGTCGTGATTTAATTTAGTTTTATTTTATTTTTTACCTTCGTTACTTTACCGAAAAAACCAAATAGTCTGAATCCTTATTCTTGGTTCTTTCGGTAAAGTCACCACGTAGAAGGGAAACAATAAAATAATAAAACAATAAAACAATAAAATTCTCACCTGATGATGATTGCTTCTTGTGTTGCAGTCGAAACGTCGTGAGAATTTTATTGTTTTATATTTTTATTATTTTATTGTTTCCCTATCTACGTGGTGGCGACTTTACCGAAAGAACCAAGAATATGAATCCCTGCAGTCACGAAAGCTTTAAACCAAAGAGTATGAATCCTTGTAAAAGGTTTAAGTTTGGTGTTTTAACATCTTAACGCAGCTGTTTTGTTGCCAGAAAAAAGGGGAAAACCTCTTATCATATTTTGGTCCTGGCAAAGGAGGTCACCATGAAATTAATTAATCGATTGAGATTTTGTTTTTGTCGTTGGAGGTTTTTATTTAGATTGAGGATCCATAATTAGAGGTTTTTTTCTGGCGTTGCGTCGCGTCAATATAAATGTTGTGTCGTTAAAACCGACACCACCCGACACAGCCAATTAGCAAGAGGGTTTGTCATGTGAACAGAACGTGCCAACTCGTGATTTAGTACAGCACTAGTGTATAGTGTAGTGTATAGTGTAGTGTATAGTGTAGTGTGTAGTGTATAGTGTAGTGTATAGTGTAGTGTAGAGTGTAGTGTAGTGTATAGTGTAGTGTAGTGTATCGTAGTGTAGTGTATAGTGTAGTGTATAGTGTAGTGTATCGTAGTGTAGTGTATAGTGTAGTGTGTAGTAGTGTAGTGTATACTGTAGTGTATAGTAGTGTAGTGTATAGGAGTGTATAGTGCAGTGTATAGTGTAGTGTATAGTGTAGTGTGTAGTGTAGTGTATAGTGTAGTGTATAGTAGTGTAGTGTATACTAGTGTATAGTGTAGTGTATAGTGTAGTGTATAGTGTAGTGTATAGTGTAGCACTACACCGGTTGTGTGTTGGAGAGCAAATCCACAACATTTATAAATCTGAGAAAGACGTTTCGCCAGTAATCACAACCAGCATCATCAGGCGGACAGCCAGATTGTGCCCCTTACTGAATATCTGTGACACAAAGAGCTTCATAGCTTATCGGATACCCCCTGCACCATAAAGATTCAGATTTATTTTAAAAAAATCTGATTACGTCATTGCGTAGTGACGTCACCCGTATCGCATCTCCCCTCTCGGAGTCTGTTGGGATCAAAGCGCGATGACGTCATACGTCTCCCTCACCCCCCGCAACCCCCACCCCCACTCCCCACTCCTCTCGACCCCCACTTCCTAAACTCCCCCCACTCCCCCCACCCCACCCCCCACCCCCACTCCCCCATTCGAATTTTCCCGCGCCGAGCCAAGGAAGGGAGAAGCCGCGTCAATGGCGTCAGCTCCCTCAGAGGCACGGACGTTACATTACACGGGGATTACATTACACGGGGATTACATTACACTGGGATTACATTACACGGGGATTACATTACATGGGGATTACATTATATAGGGATTGCATTACACGGGGATTACATTTGGGTTGCGTTACACGGATATTACATTCACATGACATACGGGGATTACAAGTTACATCACCTGAGGTAATATTACCTTATCTGAAGGATTACATTTAGATTACATTACACGATGATTATTATAAGGGTTACATTACACGGGGGTTACATTGCAGTCCGTATTTAAAATCGTGTAAGATTTACGCTACGAGACGACTTCACGTTACGATTACAGCTCCACATCTAGTACAGTGTTGACACGAGCGACTAATTAATTGTACAATATTTACTTTGCACTGAATGAGAATGTCGCGGTGAAGATTACCTTATAATATAACGTGATTTTATTCGGATTGCATCACATTCTGATTACCTTACCCTCAGTGAGGTAATGTTACCTCACCTGAGGTAAAGTTATCTCACCTGAGGTAAAGTTACCTCTACCTAACGTAATGTTACCTCACTTGAGGTAAAGTTACCTCACCTGAGGTAAAGTTATCTCACCTGAGGTAAATTGAACTAACGTGGGGTAATGTTACCTCTACCTGAGGTAAAGTTACTTCACCTCAGGAAAAGTTACCTCAACTGAAGTAATTTAACTTCACCTACGGTAATGTTACCTCGCATGAGGTAAAGTTACCTCATTTGAGATACTGTTACTTTACCTGAGGTAAATTTACCTCGCCTAAGGTAAAGTTACCTCATCTGAGGTAAAGTTATCTCACCTGAGGTAAAGTTACCTCTACTTAACGTTATATTACATCACTTGAGGTAAAGCTACTTCACCTGAGGTAATGTTTCCTCTACCTGAAGTAAAGTTATCTCATCTGAGGTAAATTTACCTCGCCTAAGGTAAAGTTATCTCAACTGAGGTAAAGTTTCCTCTACCTGAGGTAAAGTTACCTCTCCTGAGGTAACGTTACCTCCCCTGAGGTAACGTTACCTCTCCTGAGGTAAAGTTACCTCTACCTAACGTAATGTTACCTCACTTGAGGTAAAGTTATCTCATTTGAGGTAAAGTTACCTCACCTGAGGTAAAGTTATCTCACCTGAGGTAAATTTAACTAACGTTGGGTAATGTTACCTCTACCTGAGGTAAAGTTACTTCACCTCAAGAAAAGTTACCTCACCTGAAGTAATTTTACTTCACCAAAGGTAATGTTACCTCGCATGAGGTAAAGTTATCTCTCTTGAGATGTTACTTCACCTGAGGTAATTTTACCTCTGCCTGAGGTAAAGTTACCTGGCCTGAGGTAAAGTTACCTCTGCCTGAGGTAAAGTTACCTCACCTGAGATAAAGTTACCTCTACCTAACGTAATGTTACCTCACTTGAGGTAAAGTAATCTCATTTGTGGTAAAGTTACCTCACCTGAGGTAAAGTTAGCTCACATGAGGTAAAGTTAGCTCACATGAGGTAAAGTTAGCTCACATGAGGTAAAGTTACCGCATCTGAGGTAAATTTAACTAACGTGGGGTAAAGTTACCTCTATCTGGAGCTAGTACGTCATGGTAGAGGTGGGGAGTCCTCACACTTTACCACAAAGACAAAGATCCCCCGTGTAGCCTCTAACAGGCTGTTAGTGAGCAGCACCCATTTAGGCTACCGGCACTGTGGCACACGAGGGGGTGGGTGGCCAGCACCACGCCCGGCCGCCTTTGTCTCCCCAGTGGCGATGTTCACACACCGCTACACCGGGTGCTCATTTGAGGCCGAGTCGACCTAGGGGACGAGGTCCCAGGACCGGTTCAGATGGTCGTCACCGCTGTTGGTGGTGGCCGTGAGCGGGAATGGAACTCGGGTCTCTGCCGGCTTCGTAGCGCAGCGCTCGGCCAACACCGGCGACGATCTTCTAACCCGGTCCTGGGCCTCGTCCCCTAGGTCGACTCAGCCTCAAATGAGCACCTTGTGTAGCGGTGTGTGAACATCGCCACTGGGGAGACAAAGGCGGCCGGGCGTGGTGCTGGCCACCCACCCCCTCGCGCTTTGTTCCGGCCTTCATAGGCGCTGCTCGCTAACAGCGCTTGCCCAGACAGTCTGTTAAGGCCACACGGGGGATCTTTGTCTCGTATCCCTGTGACTCGCTATCCGTGTGACTACATCTCCGTGACTCGCTATCCGTGTGACTCCATCTCCATGACTCGCTATCCGTGTGACGCCATCTCCGTGACTCGCTATCCGTGTGACTCCATCTCCGTGACTCGCTATCCGTGTGAGTCCATCTCCGTGACTCGCTATCCGTGTGACTCCGTCTCCGTGACTGCTTCTCCGTGACTGCGTCTGACCGTCGTCCGCGTCTCGTCCCCTCCGTGTCTCTGCGCCTCAGCAGCAGGAGATGGGCGACTTCCGAGACATCAGAGGCTTCTTCACCAAGGCCGAGTGGAGCGACCTGGCCGAGTGCGAGAAGCGGCGCTACAGGAACATCAAGCAGAACCACGCCGTCATGCTGAACCTCGGTGGGTACGGCAGGCCCGAGCCTCTTCACAAATAAACTAATTGTCGTAGTGATTATAATGATAATGAGACCAGAACGTCGTAGCAGAGTGCCATGCACGGGGCGCCACGGTGGCTATGAGATGTTAACTACCTCGCCTGGTATACAGGAGGTCGTGGGTTCGATGCCGACCCTGACGATGCCTGTCACATATCTGGAGTCTGCGTGTGTCTCTCCCTGGTGAGATGTTAACTACCTCGCCTGTTATACAGGATGTCGTGGGTTTGATGCCGACCCTGACGATGGCTGTCATATATCTGGAGTCTGCGTGTGTCTCTCCCCGGTGAGATGTTAACTACCTCGCCTGGTCTACAGGAGGTCGTGGGTTCGATGCCTGTCCTCTGGGTTGTTGCTCCACAATGTAGAATCAACATCACGCGTTTAACGTATTTGGCTGCTGCTGTAAATGTCCACGTGGTGAGCCACTTGGTTGAGCTGTCATTTGTGGCAGCCAGGTGGCTTCTGAAGAAGAAGCCGATAGCTCAGTGGACTTCACTTGGTGAAGTAAAAATAGATTTAGTTTGTGTATTGTGTCGTTGTAACTTTCCTGGCCCCGTGCCCCCTATGGGACATCTGTGAAAAAGAGCTTCATAGCTCATCGGATTCCTAATGTTGGAGAGTAAACCCACAACATTTACAAAAATAGTTTATTTTGTGTGTGTGTGTGATTTGTTTACCTTTCCTATACTTTGCACTCCTATCGTGTTTACTGTATTGCTTGGTGTTGTTGTAGCAGCCACATTATATAGATGAACGTAGTGGCGGTGGTACACCGTTACGCTGTGTAAAATAATCAGCACATTTTTGGCAATAATTACGTTTTTTTCCTCGCGATTCGAGACACCGGACAGAAGGATATTTCGGGTTGGTGGTGGTAGTGGTGGTGGTGCGTCAAAATCAGTTGTCGTGATGCCGTAGTGGCAGGAAGACGGAACGTGACACGAGCAGAATTGAACACGAAGCTTCGCAGTCTGTTGACGTACAGCGGCGCCCAGTCTGATGACGATCTGCTGCTCCGTGCTCCAGTCGTGCCCAGTGTGATGACGATCTGCTGCTCTGTGCTCCAGCGGCTGCTCCGTGCTCCAGCGGCAAGATTTGACTCCTCGTGCCCCTAGAGACTCGGTGGGACGGTTCCTCGATATGACTCGTGGTGTCGCCACCGCACGTTCGGAATGGGGGACGCGGCTGCTGAATCTGAGGGCAACTTCTGACGGAGAGTCCTGCAGCTCACTCAAGGGACGACAGCGACGCCGTCGGGACTGTGAAAAATAAGAATAGGTTTTACGCTTTAGGGGAATGAAACAGGAGGCGGTTAAGATGTTCAAACACCAGATAGATTGTAGCTTTTGCAAGGAATCAAGTTACCGCATTAACCACGCGTACTTGTGGCGAACACGACAAACAAACACTCTCTGATAATATTTAATCGTTGTCTTTGAAACTGATTGGTCTACCCCAGAGACAGCCTTCTTCATGGTCTAGTCTCACCAGTGTCAGACCAGAGAACAACACCAAAAGGCGACCGGTACAAAGACAATGCAGCATCGAGAGCATTGATAGCTCGGGATGAGCAGCTACATGACGGGACCTTTTTGCGAGTATCAAAGTGTGAAAAATAAAAATCGATTTTTCCCTTTCTGGCAATCAAACAGGAGGGAGGCGTTAAGATGTCCACACACCAAATAGATTATTCCTTTTGCAAGGAATCAAAGCTACTGCATTAACCACGCGTGCTTGTGGCGAACACGACAAACAAACACTCTCCGATAATAATCACATCGTCAGGACTGTGTTACGAGGAACCGGTGTGTCGCTATGCTGCACCGGTGTACCGCCAATACGTCCAAATAACAATGACCGACTGCCTCCTTGCGCAGGGATGAACCCGGCCCAGCCCGAGTTCATGCGCGCACGCGGCAAGCGCAGAGCGAGGAGGAATGGAGCGGAGTGCGGGCGGTCGAGCGACTCCGACGAGGAATGGACGAGGAGGAGGAAGAGGAAGGAGGTGGCGGTGCACGGAGGACGAAGAGGCGGAGGAGGCAAACGTAAAAGGGCGCTTGCACAGCGTGCAGAAACCCCCTGTAGACTCACACAGAGACCCCTGTAGACTCACGCAGAGACCCCCTTTAGACTCACACAGAGACCCCCTGTAGACTCATACAAAGACTCCCTGTAGACTCATACAGAGACTCCCTGTAGACTCATATAGAGACCCCCTGTAGACTCACACAGAGACCCCCTGTAGACTCACACAGAGACCCCTGTAGACTCACGCAGAGACCCCCTGTAGACTCATACAGAGACCCCCTGTAGACTCACACAGAGACCCCTGTAAACTCACACAGAGACCCCCTGTAGACTCACACAGAGACCCCCTGTAGACTCACACAGAGACCCCCTGTAGACTCACACAGAGACCCCCTGTAGACTCACACAGAGACCCCCTGTAGACTCACACAGAGACCCCTGTAGACTCACACAGAGACCCCTGTAGACTCACACAGAGACCCCCCGTAGACTCACACAGAGACCCCCTGTAGACTCACGCAGAGACCCCTGTAGACTCACACAGAGACCCCTGTAAACTCACACAGAGACCCCTGTAGACTCGCACAGAGACCCCCTGTAGACTCACACAGAGACCCCCTGTAGACTCACACAGAGACCCGTGTAGACTAACACAGAGACCCCCTGTAGACTCACACAGACCTGTGTAGACTCACACAGAGACCCCCTGTAGACTCACACAGAGACCCCTGTAAACTCACACAGAGACCCCTGTAGACTCACACAGGGACCCCTGTAGACTCACACAGAGGCCCCCTGTAGACTCACACAGAGACCCCCTGTAGACTCACACAGAGACCCCCTGTAGACTCACACAGAGCCCCCTGTAGACTCACACAGAGCGCCCTGTAGATTCACACAAAGACCCCTGTAGACTCATGCAGAGGCCCCCTGAAGACTCACGAAGAGACCCCCTGTAGACTCACACAGAGACCCCTGTAGACTCACACAGAGACCCCCAACCCATGGAACCTGGTTCTGTCCTGTGATAACAGTCTGTTAAGGCTGCACAAGGTAGATCATTAATTTATTTGTAAATATGTGAGTGAGTAAATGCCTGCATGCGTAAATACACACGTGGGTGTGTTCACACGTGTGTGCGTGTGTTAACGGGTATCCATGTGTTCACACACATGGACACGTGTGTGCGTGTGTTCACTTGTGTGCGTGTGTTCATGTGTGTGTGGGTTCACACGTGCGTGCGTGTGTTCACGTGTGTGTGCGTGTGTTCACACGTGTGTGCGTGTGTTCACGTGCGTGTGTTCACGTGTGTGCGTGTTTTCACGTGTGTGCGTGTGTTCACACGTGCGTGTGTTCACGTGTGTGTATTCACACGTGTGTGCGTGTGTTCACACGTGTGTGCGTGTGTTCACGCAGGAGGAGGCAAGGGGGCTGCTTCACGCTGGGCTACCGTGGGAGAGTCGCACGCGAGGGCAGCTCCCAGCAAGCGCAAGGTCTCTGTGCACAGCGCACGGCACTCCTCTCGTTACAGCTGCTGTTGTTGTTGTCTTTAGTTTGTTGACCTTCCCACGCACCTCCCATTAGCGAGGTTGGCTACGTACGGTGCCAAAGAAATTCAACATACGTACGGACTACTAAACACTACTATACCAGGGACGTGCGGTCAGGGGAGGCAGGCGAGGCTAGAGCCTCACCTGTCATATACTCCAATGAAAATAGCTGTTACGAAAAGTAAAAAAGAAATTCCACTGATCTGTGTTATAAATGTCATTTCTGTATGATTCCAATCATTACAGAGAGATGGTAACAGGCACGCACTTATTGCCCGCGCTCCATCCAGTTTCTGAGGGGTTGCGCAATCAGAGGGGAGGCTGAGCTCGTCGCTGCCTCACCTCTCGTCTCCCTGTATTAGCAGCGGATCTCCGCAAATTTGGCGATTTTGACGATCAAAATTATTGGAGTCGTACAGAAATGACGTAACACAGATCAGCGGAAGAATCTTAATTTGTATTTTATTACTTTTTACTTTTCGTAGAAGAGGCTTGGCCTGCCATACCCACCGAGGTTCAGCATGACGACGGCATGGTTCTGCTTGATGTATGGAATCAGATATACAGAATCAGAATATCAGAATTAGAATTTGTATTGTACTGGAGGAATCCGATGAGGTGTCAGGGTCGAGATCAAACCCGCGACCTCCTGCGTACCAGGCGAGGGAGTTAACATCTCCTAGCCACCGCTGGTCACCGCACCAACTCTGCCCCCCGCACCCCCTTCCGCCCCCTCACCCCACCGCCCCCTCCGCTCAGACTAAAGCGGAAGCCCTGGAGTACGTGTGGAGCATCTTGCAGGGCATGGAGGAGGAGCAGCAGCAGGAGGAGGAGTTCAGGGGATTTGAGCTGAGGGAGGTGCACAAGGCCAGGATGGCGATGTTCAGGCTGGAGCGCAGAGCCACCGCCTGCAAGGAGGCCCTGAGGGTGGTGCTCCAGAGGATACGTGGAGGTGCGTAGCCTGCAGCGGTGATTTCTATTCACACCGCAACTCCACGCTCCCCCTCTATTCTCACCGGAACTCCACGCTCCCCTCTATTCCCACCGCAACTCCACGCTCCCCTCTATTCTCACCGGAACTCCACACTCCCCTCTATTCTCACCGGAACTCCACACTCCCCTCTATTCTCACCGGAACTCCATACTCCCCTCTATTCTCACCGGAACTCCACACTCCCCTCTGTTCTCACCGGAACTCCACGCTCCCCTCTATTCCCACCGGAACTCGGCAATCTTCTGCTGCTGCTGATGGAAGTCGCCACTGCTGTTGATGCTACTGCTACATGTGCTCCCGTCAGTGCTGCTGCTGGTACTGATGCAGCCTATGAACCAAACAATGTTTATTTTACCAGGGTGAGCCCCACTGAGCTGTGTAGCTGTTTTTTCAGAAGCGTCCTGGCTATCACAAATGATAGCTCAAAGTAGTTGACTTTTCACCATCGTCATCACGTGGACATTTATAGCGGCCAAATTACCCTCAACGCGTGACGTCGATTCTGAACGTCGAGGGGAAAACCGGAGGACCCGGGGAAAAATCCACGCAACCACGTGGAGGTACAACACGCAGACTCCAAACATATAGCATGGGTCGTCAGGGTCGGGATGGAACCCACGACCTCCCGTACACCGGGAGAGGTGTTCAACATCTCGCCGCGTTTGCCCGCAGGCTCCTCCGTGCCGCCGGCCTCCTCCGCCCAGGCTGCGGCGGTGTCGCTCAGCGCTCGCTCTCGCTACGGCCTGCGGCAGCGCGAGAGGAAAGTCTACACAGAGGTGGAGGAGCCCCAGGACGACGACTTCTTCTGTGAGACCCCTGCTCCCTCTACCTCTCTCTTTCTCACTCTCACTCTGTTACTTTCTCACTCTCTGTCACTCTCTCTCACACTCTCACTTACTCACACTCTCACCTATCTCTCACTTTCTCACACTCTCTCTCACTGTCACTCTCTCTCTCTCACTGTCACTCTCTCTCACTCTCTCTCACTGTCACTCTCTCACTCTCTCTCTCACTGTCACTTTCTCACTCTCTCCCTCACTCACTGCCACTTACTCAAACTCTCACCTATCTCTCTCGCTTTGTTACAGTCTCACTGTCTCACACTCTCACCTATCTCTCTCACTTTGTTACACTCTCACTTTCTCACACTCTCACCTATCTCCCTCTATTGCTCCCGCGCTCTCACTCCATATATTCCACCTGCTCCCTCTCACTCTCTCCCCCTCGCCCTCCTTCTCACACGCTCCCTTTCTTGCACTCTCACTCACCTCTCTCTCTTTTGCTTCCTCGCTCAGGGATGCTGGCAGGTAGGGAGGGGAGGGATGCAGGGAGGGTTACAGGGGATACATCTCCGATGAGCGAGCTAAATAAGTTCACCATGCAGAGAGGGAGGGATGGAGGCATCTGTCTGGAGCGCTCCTCACCCTCTCACTCTCTCACAGTGCCACTGCTGCTGCTGCTACTGCGATTCGCCCCCCTCCTGCTGCTGCTGCTGCTGTGGCTCTCAGTCTGCGAGCTGTGCAGGGATTTCTACCTGGGGGAGTGCTCCGTGCACGGCCCGCCAGAGTTCATCGCGGACGCGGCCGTGGCCCCGGGAGTGGCCGACAGGGCCCGGCTCAGCCTGCCCCAGGGCCTCACCGTCGGCGCCTCCTCCATCGCCGGCGCCGGCCTCGGGGTGTGGAGCAACAGGAAGAAGCTGCCCAAGGGGGTGATGTTTGGGCCCTACCAGGGAGAGGTGTCTGAGGAGAACCCCGTGAGCGAGTACTGCTGGCTGGTGAGCTGCTGCTGATGCTGCTGCCACTGCCACTGCTGCAGCCTTCTCCTATTCCTACATCATCATCGACGTCGTGTGTGTGGAGAGGAGGCTCGTGAGGGAGATACAGAGAAACCCATAGCTTCACACAGTCACCCACAGACTCACACAGAAGAGACCCAGAGACTCGCACGGAGACCTAGAGACTCGCACAGGGACCCAAAGTCTCGCACAGAGCCCTAGAGGCTTGCACAGAGACCTAGAGACTCGCACAGAGACCCAAAGTCTCGCACAGAGACCCAGAGACTCACACAGAGACCCAGAGACTGGCACAGAGAGACCCAGAGACTTTCACAGAGACTCAAAGTCTCGCACAGAGACCCAGAGACTCACACAGAGACCCACAGATTCATAGAGAGACCCAAAATTTAACGTCATTATGAGTTCAACTTGTAACCCACAGCAGCCGCTCGCTCGCAAGGACAGAACAACTTCGATGCGCGAGGAGGAACCACAGACGCGTGGTTCCATCTCACGCGCTCCTTACGCAAAAATAAACCACGACACCTCGCCGCTGATCTCGTTTAAAATTCATTTCTTTAGAACTGCTCTTAGTGTTTAGTTTGTTGTCCTTCCCCCCGCACCTCCGATCAGCACGGTTGGCTACGTCCGGTACGAAAGAAGTTCAAGTTACGGTCCAACTCACATGAATTATCCGTGGATCTGCTCGTGTGCGTGTGTGTTTCAGATTTACAAAAACAAAAAGGATCGTGAATATGTTGATGCTCAGGATGAATCAAAATCAAATTGGATGAGGTGATTCGTGTCTTAAGGACCACTACACAGAGAGACCAGAACCACTCCACACAGAGACCAGAACCACTACAGAGACCAGAACCACCAAACAGAGACCAGAACCACCACACAGAGACCAGAACCACTACACACAGAGACCAGAACCACCACACACAGAGACCAGAACCACTACACATAGACCAGAACCACGACACACAGAGACCAGAACCACTACACACAGAGACCAGCACTACTACATACAGAAACCAGAACCACTACAGAGACCAGAACCACCACACAGAGACCAGAACCACGACACAGAGACCAGAACCACTATACAGAGACCAGAACCACCACACACAGAGACCAGAACCACCACACACAGAGACCAGAACCACTACAGAGACCAGAACTACTACACACAGACCAGAACCAGTACACACAGAGACCAGAACCACTACACATAGAGACCTGAACCACGACACACAGAGACCAGAACCACCACACACAGAGACCAGAACCACCACACACAGAGACCAGAACCACTGCACCCAGAGACCCTGGGCCTCCCCTTGGTCGACTCTGCATCAAATGAGCACCCGGTACTGAGCGTGGTTCCAGCCCCACCACCCCCACGTAGCGCCCAGTGCCGGCCCTTAATAGGCGCTCGCTAACGGCCCCACCCCGCCCCCCGCGTCTGCCCCCGCAGGTTCGTCAACTGCGCGAGGAATGAGCAGGAGCAGAACCTGGTGGCCTTCCAGCACCGGGGGCAGATTTACTACCGCACGTTCCGTGCCGTGGGGCCCGGCTCTGAGCTGCTGGTCTGGTACGGCGAGGAGTTCGCCCAGGAGCTGGGCATCGCCTGCGAGGCCGGGCCCTCGCGACGCAGCAGCAGCAGCGAGTTGGCTCCCAGGGCCACCGCCAGAGACCTGCAGCCCGTGCAGCCTCCACCAAGCGAGGAACACTGTGAGCACCGCTCACCAGAGACTCACCACTGCTCACCAGACTATAGCCACCACTCACCAGACTATAGCCACCACTCACCAGAGATGATAGCCACCACTCACCAGAGATGATAGCCACCACTCACCAGAGATGATAGCCACCACTCACCAGAGATGATAGCCACCACTCACCAGCAATGATAGCCACCACTCACCAGAGATGATAGCTACCGCTCACCAGAGATGATAGCCACCACTCACCAGAGATGATAGCCACCACTCACCGGAGATGATAGCCACCACTCACCAGAGATGATAGCCACCACTCACCAGCAATGATAGCCACCACTCACCAGAGATGATAGCTTCCGCTCACCAGAGATGACAGCAACCACTCACCAGAGATGATAGCCAACGCTCAGCAGAGATGATAGCCACCACACACCATAGATGATAGCCATCACTCACCAGAGATGATAGCCACCACTCACCAGAGATGATAGCCACCACTCACCAGAGATGATAACCACCACTCACCAGAGATGATAGCCACCACTCACCAGAGATGATAGCCACCACTCACCAGAGATGATAGCCACCACTCACCAGAGATGATAGCCACCACTCACCAGAAATAATAGCCACCTCACCAGAGATGATAGCCACCACTCACCAGAGGTGATAGCCACCACTCACCAGAGATGATAGCCACCGCTCACCAGAGATGATAGCCACCACTCACCAGCAATGATAGCCACCACTCACCAGAGGTGATAGCCACCACTCACCAGAGATGATAGCCACCACTCACCAGCAATGATAGCCACCACTCACCAGAGATGATAGCTACCGCTCACCAGAGATGATAGCCACCACTCACCAGAGATGATAGCCACCACTCACCAGAGATGATAGCCACCACTCACCAGAGGTGATAGCCACCACTCACCAGAGATGATAGCCACCGCTCACCAGAGATGATAGCCACCACTCACCAGCAATGATAGCCACCACTCACCAGAGATGATAGCCACCACTCACCAGAGATGATAGCCACCACTCACCAGCAATGATAGCCACCACTCACCAGAGATGATAGCTACCGCTCACCAGAGATGATAGCCACCACTCACCAGAGATGATAGCCACCACTCACCGGAGATGATAGCCACCACTCACCAGAGATGATAGCCACCACTCACCAGCAATGATAGCCACCACTTACCAGAGATGATAGCTTCTGCTCACCAGAAATGACAGCAACCACTCACCAGAGATGATAGCCACCGCTCAGCAGAGATGATAGCCACCACACACCATAGATGATAGCCATCACTCACCAGAGATGATAGCCACCACTCAACAGAGATGATAGCCGCCACTCACCAGAGATGATAACCACCACTCACCAAAGATGATAGCCACCACTCACCAGAGATGATAGCCACCACTCACCAGAGATGATAGCCACCACTCACCAGAGATGATAGCCACCACTCACCAGAAATAATAGCCACCTCACCAGAGCTGATAGCCACCACTCATCAGAGATGATAGCCACCACTCACCAGATATGATAGCCACCACTCACCAGACATGATAGCCACCACTCACCAGAGATGATAGCCACCACTCTCCAGAGATGATAGCTACCACTCACCAGAGATGATAGCCACCACTCACCAGAGATGATAGCCCCTGCTCACCAGAGATGATAGCCACCACTCACCAGAGATGATAGCCACCACTCACCAGAGATGATAGCCACCACTCACCAGCAATGATAGCCACCACTCACCAGAGGTGATAGCCACCACTCACCAGAGATGATAGCCACCGCTCACCAGAGATGATAGCCACCACTCACCAGCAATGATAGCCACCACTCACCAGAGGTGATAGCCACCACTCACCAGAGATGATAGCCACCACTCACCAGAGATAATAGCCACCACTCAACAGAGATGATAGCCACCACTCACCAGCAATGATAGCCACCACTCACCAGAGATGATAGTCACCACTCACCAGGGATGATAGCCACCACTCACCAGAGACGATAGCCACCAATCACCAGAGATGATAGCCAACGCTCACCAGAGATGATAGCCATCACTCGCCAGAGATGATAGCCACTGCTCACCAGACTATAGCCACCACTCACCAGAGATGATAGCCACTGCTCACCAGAGATTATAGGCACCACCCACACTGATAAGGTGCAAGTTAGTAACTGGTGTGGTGTGTAGTAGTAAACATCGCCACTGAGAAGACAAAGGCGGCCATGTGTGGTGCTGGCCACCCTCCCACTCGTGTGCCGTGCTGGCCTTCATCGGTGCCCGATAACAACACTTGTCCCAAAAGTGTATACAGGCTAGACGGGGGTTCTTTGTCTCTGTGTGTGTATATAGAATGGAGCCCACTGCACTACGAACCCGGCCACCTGAGTTCGATTCCCACTCACGGTCAAAGTCAGTGGTGAATGTTTAGGCCTCCCCTAGGTTGACTCAGCCTCAAATGAATACCTAGCTTAAACGTGGAAACATCGCCACTGGAGAGACAAAAGCGGCCGGGCCTGGTGTTGGCCACCTACTCCCTCTTGTGCCATGCCGGCCTTCATAGGTACTCGCAAACAGCACTTGCCCAACAGTCTGATATGGCTGTTGGGGACCTTTACCTTTATATATACACACACACACACGTGTTCAAGAGTGTTCATGTCTAGGTGTTGGTGTGTGCGTCTTGTGCCTCTGGGATGACGCAGGTGGAGTGGGTGTGGAGGTCACAAGGCTGCCGTGTCCTGCCTGCAACCGTCAGTTCATCTGCCGCTCTAGTCTAGAGCATCACGTGCAGAAAAGACACGCCCCTAAGCCCAGTAACAAAAGTCATCAGTGTGACCAATGTCCATACAGCACAGACCGCAAGAGTAGCTTGAAGATACACCAGAGAACACACACGGGAGAGAAACCGTTCAAGTGCACCGTGTGTGAGAAGGCGTTTGCACAACTACCAGATCTTCACAGGCACCAGAGAACACACACGGGAGAGAAGCCGTTCAAGTGCACCGTGTGTGAGAAGGCGTTTGCAGACCCATCAACTCTTCACAGGCACCAGAGAACACACACGGGAGAGAAGCCGTTCAAGTGCACCGTGTGTGAGAAGGCGTTTGCACAACTACCAGATCTTCACAGGCACCAGAGAACACACACGGGAGAGAAGCCGTTCAAGTGCACCGTGTGTGAGAAGGCGTTTGCACAACTACCACATCTTCACAGCCACCAGAGAACACACACGGGAGAGAAGCCGTTCAAGTGCACCGTGTGTGAGAAGGCGTTTGCACGGCTATCAACTCTTCACAGCCACCAGAGAACACACACGGGAGAGAAGCCGTTCAAGTGCACCGTGTGTGAGAAGGCGTTTGCACGGCCATCAACTCTTCACAGCCACCAGAGAACACACACGGGAGAGAAGCCGTTCAAGTGCACCGTGTGTGAGAAAGCGTTTGCAGACCCATCCAGTCTTCACAGCCATCAGAGAACACACACGGGAGAGAAGCCGTTCAAATGCACCGTGAGTGAGAAGGCGTTTGCACGGCCATCAACTCTTCACAGCCACCAGAGAACACACACCGGCCAGAATGCATTTTCTCATCCACGTGGAAACAGAAAAGTCAGCCATCCTGAGCACAAAGCGCACAACGCCGAGCTGTGAATTAGTTTCCAACAACAGGCCACGTGATTAGCCGAGGCTGTGCCACTCTTGAAACTGATTTTGAATGTGAACACGGAAACCTACGGAATCCTCCTACACCTGCCTCACACCCTGTGGGGGGCGGGAGATTAAACCGACCCGGCCACCCCTCGATTGCAAGTGCGGAGTTCTCGGTACCAACCACTGCACGTCCCCCACCTCCACCCCCACCACCTGGGGGTCCCTGTGTGTGTGAGTGTGCAGAGTCCCCCGTGCAGAGCTGCACTGTTGTTACCCTAGAGGGGGGCACCGCAGGGCGATCCACCTACAGATACCCCAGTCTGCACGTCTCCCGCCGGTCTCCGTGAGCACCGCGTGCCGTCTCGTAGCCCTGCCCCGTGCGACGTACGTACAGTACGTACAGTGCGTACCCATCCAGCGGTAGGCCGAACCGCGGCCGATGACGAAGGCGGCGTCCGCTCACGAATCTCCGTGCACTCAGTCCCGTAGCCCCGAGCCATCGCTCGCGCGATATTCACTTTGCTGCTGAGAGGAAAGCTACGGGGAGGAGGTGGGGGGGTGGGGGGTTGGTAGGAGAGGACATCTGTGGAACGGCTGGAGATCTGCGGAGAAGAGCTTCACAGCTCATCGGATTCCTGCGGTCTGAAAAAAAATATTCTGAGATGGCGTTTGGGGGGGTGTAGGCATGAGTGGGGCATCTGCACTTGGATCGCCCTGCGTGTTGTTGCTGCTGCCTCCCCCGTTGAAAATGTTCCCGGCGTGAACTTCGCCCTTTGCCGTTGCGACGACGCCGCTCGCAGTGCGTGAACGTCGTCGTCGGAACAACGAAACG
Source organism: Petromyzon marinus (assembly GCF_048934315.1). Classification (NCBI taxonomy): domain Eukaryota; kingdom Metazoa; phylum Chordata; class Hyperoartia; order Petromyzontiformes; family Petromyzontidae; genus Petromyzon; species Petromyzon marinus. The sequence goes on from NW_027422631.1 coordinate 371,581, forward strand.
CAGTGAGAACTAAAGTAACTTTATCGGTAGCGAGGCTCCCACAGGGCCACGCGGGGCAGGGAGCGTGGCACAGTTTTGGCGCCGGCTAGCGCAGAGTGGCGGCGGTCGTGTCGCTACGCTTCTCTGCGGTGAGCAACGACGTCTTGATAACAACAACAGCAGCAGCCGCTCGCTCAATTCGTGGGATTCTGTGGTGAATGGTGACACCCACCCTGTAACTCTGCGGATGTCTCGGACGAGTGAAAGTGTTGAGAGATTCTCTGCATCGTCCCGGTTGCTCGCGTGTCGTCGCACGGTGGTGGCGCGCGTTGACTCTTACACGGTTAAGAAAGTTGAGCGTTAGTTTGTGATTCTGTTTAAAATTATATATATACATACTTAAACTAACAAAAATAATCTTGGGATTTTACCAAGTAAGGTCCAACTGGATACGTAGTGGCTCTTTTATCAGACGCTACCACCTGGCCATCACAAATGAAAGCTCAGCGAAGTGGCTCATCATTGTGTGGACATTGATTGCGACCAGATACTCTGATTGCGTGATCTCGATTGTAAATGTCGAGGGAAAATCCGGAGGACCTGGAGAAAAATCCACACGATCACAGGGAGAGAGAGAGAGACGCGCAAACTCAAAATATACAGCAGGCATCAGGGTCGGAATCGAACCAACGATCTCCTGTATACCAGGAGAGGTGGTTAACATCTCAACATGCGTTCAGAGTATTTGGCTGCTGTAAATGTCACGTGACAAGCCATTTCGGTGCGCCGCCGTCATTTGTGATAGGCAGGTCGCTACCACACAGCTCAGTGGAGGCCTTACCTGGAAAAGTAAAGTGAAGTAAAAAAACAAAAACCTGCTGTTGAGAATGACCTCACCGGACCGGTGGAGGCAGCGCTGACGTCTTGGTCCCAGTTGGCAGCGCCGGCGTCTCGTTGGTTGTGAAGGCAGCCCAGCTCACACAGCCCGTGCCGGTGTCTCCAGGAGGTCCCAGCGACTTGCTCTGTGTCAGTGTCTCCAGGAGGTGGGAGCGACTTGCTCTGTGGTGACACTTTTCCGTGACAAAGGTTTGGTCTTTGTTGTTATTGGGTTCGAGATCTCGTAAACATAAACATTGTGTCGTTAATTCTAGATTTGAAGCTTTCGTGACTGCAAGGATCCATACTCTTTGGTTCTATTCGGTAAAGTAACGTAGGTAAAAAATAAATAAACAAAAATCACGACGTTTCGGCCACAACACAAGTGGCCTTCATCAGGTGAAGGGACCAACCTGTCCAGAGGACAGCGTTGGAGTGAAAAAGTCAAGCGCAGGTCGCCTCCTTTAAGCTGTGAATGGGTAAACAGAAAAAACGCTTTGACAAAGGAATTATCATAAAATGTAAAGCTGTGCAAGCTCGCAAATAGCATCAAAAATACAGTAGCACCACCGTGAGAGTTTGGGATGCCACTAATTGAATGAACATACTGTACCATTAAAAATTCCTTTAACGTTTTGTTCGATTTGGAACATCTTTCCAATGGTTGCTTAATTTGAAGCCATCTTCTCGGTTGAAATTGTGACTGTGTTTGTTAATCTGAATTGCCTCGTGAACAAATCTCTGATAGAAACCCGTGGGTTTACATAGAACCTTGGTATCGGAGAAAACTATATCGTGATCACCCACAGCGTTGTAACAGTGATCAGCCACGCCAGAAAAATTCGTTCTGCCATGTTTCAAATCTGATTTGGGCTCGCGAATTCGGTCAGAGACATGTCGTTTCGTTTCCCCGATATAGCAGTCACCACAGGTGCAGATCAATTTGTAAACTCCAGGGTACTGTAAGTCAGGAATGACATCCTTCACGGAAGGGATCAGGTCACGGATTTTGTGTACTGTATTGAACCGGACCAGGATCTTGTGTTTGTTTAGAATTTTGGAGATCTTTTTACTAACGCCTGCTATATATGGTAGTGTGATGGTTTTGATCGGAGTATCAAGTGGTTGTTTCTGTATGGAGGGAGAAACAGCTTGGCGGATGGTACGGTCAGAGTATCCATTCCTTTTGAGGGTCAGATGTACATGTTTTAATTCACTGGTCAAGTGGTGTTGGTCCGAAATTCAATGAGCCCTGTGGTATAACGTTTTGATGAGATAATTATTTTGTGTCGGGTGGTGGTGGGAATCAGGTTTCAAGTAGGAATCTGTGTGGGTGGGTTTCCTGTAGACAGAATGTCCCAATGAGCCATCAGGTCTCCTCTCAAACAGAACATCCAAGAATGGCAGCTTGCCATCTTTCTTCACTTCCATGGTGAATTTGATGGCGGGGTGTCTGGAATTGATGTGGTCTAGGAAAAGGTTCAAAGCTGGGAGGCCATGTGGCCAAATGACGAAAGTGTCATCCACATATCTCTTCCACAGGGAAGAGATATGTGATTCCCACCACCACCCGACGCAAAATAATTATTTCATCAAAACGTTATACCACAGGGCTCATTGCATTTCGGACCAACACCACTTGACCAGTGAATTAAAACATGTACATCTGACCCTCAAAAGGAATGGATACTCTGACCGTACCATCCGCCAAGCTGTTTCTCCCTCCATACAGAAACAACCACTTGATACTCCGATCAAAACCATCACACTACCATATAAAGCAGGCGTTAGTAAAAAGATCTCCAAAATTCTAAACAAACACAAGATCCTGGTCCGGTTCAATACAGTACACAAAATCCGTGACCTGATCCCTTTCGTGAAGGATGTCATTCCTGACTTACAGTACCCCGGAGTTTACAAATTGATCTGCACCTGTGGTGACTGCTATATCGGGGAGACGAAACGACATGTCTCTGACCGAATTCGCGAGCACAAATCAGATTTGAAACACGGCAGAACGAATTCTTCTGCCATGGCTGATCACTGTTACAACGCTGTGGGTGATCACGATATAGTCTTCTCCGATACCAAGGTTCTATTTAAACCCACGGGTTTCTATCAGATATTTTTTCACGAGGCAATTCAGATTTACAAACACAGACACAATTTCAACCGAGAAAATGGCTTCAAATTAAGCAACCATTGGAAAGATGTTCTAAATCGAACCAAACGTTAAAGGAATTTTTAATGGTACAGTATGTTCATTCAATTAGCGGCATCCCAAACTCTCACGGTGGTGCTAATGTATTTTTGATGCTATTTGCGAGCTTGCACAGCTTTACATTTTATGATAATTCCTTTGTCAAGGCGTTTTTTCTGTTTACCCACTCACAGCTTAAAGGAGGCGACCTGTGCTTGACTTTTTTCACTCCAACGCTGTCTTCTTGGACAGGTTGGTCCCTTCACCTGATGAAGGCCACTTGTGTTGTGGCCGAAACGTCGTGATTTTTGGTTTTTTTTTTTACCTACGTGACTTTACCGAATAGAACCAAAGGGTATTGTGTCGTTAACCCACCATCACCCACCACCATCGCCTGACATGGCCAGTCAGGGTTTGTCACGTAAACGAAACGTGCCAATTGGTTACCGACTTCAGCACACACGGCGCTTGCGTGTCGGGGAGAGTGAACCCACCACAGCGTTTACAATTCGAGTACCGGTGACGTTTCGCCGGCGATTACAAACACCGGCGACCGGCTTCATCGGGCGACGTGCCAGGATTGTGATCCAATGCCATCTAACCCGGCGGCAACGACGACAAAAACCTTCGTCGCAGATACCGCCGGTCGCGAGAGACCGCGCGTGGCGCTTTGTGTTGCCGTCGCGTTGCCGCGAATCGTCGAAGCGCGTTCACGGTCCGTCGTTCTCCCGCAACGCGGCGGTGGTTGTTGCGTTCCTGAAGAACAACCGCGTTGTGGAGAAATAATATAAACTATAGGGGGGGTGGGGGGGGTGAAGCGTGGTCCGCGATAACACGCGAGATGATGGGCAAGACAGAGGCGGGACTAAGACCGAGGCGCGTGGGTAGCGTCTAGAAGCATCCAGCAGCATCCCAACGCCTCCTCTTCGTTGCGACGCCGCTACGCCGAGGGCAGCCGCACGTAGAACCGCTTACTCCTACTCGCGTTGAGACGTAGTTCCGTTCGCTCGGTCGCGTCGCATCCAATCCGCGTCCTCGTTACGGACGGCGTGTGTCCCCTTACGATACATTCACGGCGTTACGTCGTCCAGTTGGCGTCGTTAGAACTAACACGCGGCGTTGTAGCGGAACCAGACTGTACCCGTTGTCTCCTGCTGTTCAACGCTGAGGCCGCATCGACCGTTCCAATAGTCGCTGTAGCCATTGCGAGCCCCAAGCTGTTGTTGGCTCCCGGCTCTTAAACTCGCGTTTTTCTGGATTTTCTTGTTGTTATTCTGTCTCTCGCTGTTCAAATAAACCTACCGTTAAAATTATAGACTGATCATTTCTTTTGTCAGTGGGCAAACGTACAAAATCAGCAGGGGATCAAATGCTTTTTTCCCCCTCACTGTCATCTGTAATCGTTACACACAGCAGCACCTGGTCACAACTGCTCGCCGCTGATCCTAACAACACCAATCCTAGTCGTCATCCCTGCACGTCAAGGATGGTAAAACTATGACCCAACAAACTTACACATCACACTGTCCTACAGACTTCACTTCACACGCCCCTACAGACTTCACTTCACACGCTCCTACAGACTTCACTTCACACGCCCCTACAGAGTTGTGTTGGTCACGTGCCTACCTTTCCTATACTCTGCACTCCCATGGTGTTTATTGTATTGTGTTTGTTGTTGTGGCGTTCTGACCCCGTGCACCTACTGTGGACGTCTGTGGATAATAAAGAGCTTCACAGCTCATCGGATTCCTCCTCCAGAATAAAAAAAATAAACTTAAAAACTCTGATGACGTCACTGCGTGGTGACGTCACGCGTCTCGCCCCCCCCACTCCCCCGTTACCCCCCACCCCTCCCACCCGCGATGCCCCCCCCCACTCCCCCGTTACCCCCCACTCACCCCCACCCCCGATGCCCCCTCCCCCCACCCCCCACTCCCCCCCACCACCACCAACCGCCGCCATTGGCCACTCAGTGACGGTGACGTCCACCCGGCGCCTGTGCCAGGCTGGGTGCACTTCGAGGCTGCCGCGTGAAGTGAGGTGGTGACGTCACGCGAGCGTTGTGTTTAACGATTACAGTGGCACGCGGCCTGCACTACGTGAGGGTTACTTTGACACAACGTTACCTCTATCTGAGGTAAAGTTACCTCTATCTGGGGTAAAGTTACCTCTTCCTGAGGTAAAGTTACCTCACCTGAGGTAAAGTTACCTCTATCTGAGGTAATGTTACCTCTACCTGAGGTAATGTTACCTCTACCTGAGGTAAAGTTACCTCTATCTGAGGTAACTTTACCTCTATCTGAGGTAATGTTACCTCTATCTGAGGTAAAGTTACCTCTTCCTGAGGTAAAGTTACCTCACCTGAGGTAAAGTTACCTCTTCCTGAGGTAAAGTTACCTCTATCTGAGATAATGTTACCTCTACCTGAGGTAATGTTACCTCTATCTGAGGTAAAGTTACCTCTTCCTGAGGTAAAGTTACCTCACCTGAGGTAAAGTTACCTCTTCCTGAGGTAAAGTTACCTCTATCTGAGGTAATGTTACCTCTACCTGAGGTAAAGTTACCTCTATCTGAGGTAAAGTTACCTCTATCTGAGGTAAAGTTACCTCACCTGAGGTAATGTTACCTCTACCTGAGGTAAAGTTACCTCTATCTGAGGTAATGTTACCTCTATCTGAGGTAATGTTACCTCTACCTGAGGTAAAGTTACCTCATCTGAGGTAAAGTTACCTCATCTGAGGTAAAATTACCTCGCCTGAGGTAAGATTACCTCTACCTAACGTTATATTACATCACAAGGGGCACAGCAAAATGACTCTACAGTAATTTTGCTGTGCGCCTTTTTTACACCTGATGAAGGAAGCTTGTGTTGCCCCGAAACGTCGTGATTTAATTTAGTTGTTTTGTTTTATTTTTTACCTTCGTTACTTTACCGAAAAAACCAAATAGTATGAATCCTTATTCTTGGTTCTTTCGGTAAAGTCACCACGTAGAAGGGAAACAATAAAATAATAAAAATATAAAACAATAAAATTCTCACCTGACGATGATTGCTGCTTTGTGTTGCAGTCGAAACGTCGTGAGAATTTTGTTTTTATATTTTTATTATTTTATTGTTTCCCTTCTACGTGGTGGTGACTTTACCGAAAGAACCAAGAATATAAATCCGTGCAGTCACGAAAGCTTTAAACCAAAGAGTATGAATCCTTGTAAAAGGTTTAAGTTTGGTGTTTTAACATCTTAACGCAGCTGTTTTGTTGCCAGAAAAAAGGGGAAAACCTCTTCTTATATTTTCGGTCCTGACAAAGGAGGTCACCGTGAAATTAATTAATCGATTTGAGATTTTGTTTTTGTCGTTGGAGGTTTTTATTCAGATTGAGGATCCATAATTAGAGGTTTGTTTTTTTCTAGCGTTGCGTCGCGTCAATATAAATGTTGTGTCGTTAAAACCGACACCACCCGACACAGCCAATTAGCAAGAGGGTTTGTCACGTGAACAGAACGTGCCAACTCGTGATTTAGTACAGCACTAGTGTATAGTGTAGTGCATATTGTAGTGTATAGTGTAGTGTATAGTGTAGTGTATAGTGTAGTGTATAGTGTGTAGTGTAGTGTATAGTAGTGTAGTGTATAGTGTAGTGTATAGTGTAGTGTATAGTAGTGTAGTGTATAGTAGTGTATAGTGTAGTGTATAGTAGTGTAGTGTATAGTGCAGTGTATAGTGTAGTGTATAGTGTAGTGTATAGTAGTGTAGTGTATAGTGTAGTGTATAGTAGTGCAGTGTATAGTGTAGTGTATAGTGTAGTGTATAGTGCAGCGTATAGTGTAGTGTATAGTGTAGTGTATAGTGTAGTGTATAATGTAGCACTACACCGGTTGTGTGTTGGAGAGCAAATCCACAACATTTATAAATCTGAGTAAGACGTTTCGCCAGTAATCACAACCAGCATCATCAGGCGGACAGCCAGATTGTGCCCCTTACTGAATATCTGTGACACAAAGAGCTTCATAGCTTATCGGATACCCCCTACACCATAAAGATTCAGATTTATTTTTAAAAAAAATCTGATTACATCATTGTGTGGTGACGTCACCCGTATCGCATCTCCCCCCTCGGAGTCTGTTGGGATCAAAGCGCGATGACGTCATACGTCTCCCTCACCCCCCACAACCCCCACCCCCCCACACTCCTCTCGACCCCCACTCCCTAAACTCCCCCACCCCTCCTCACCTTCACCCCCCCACCCCCCACCCCACCCCCACTCCCCCCACCTCCACCCCCCACTCCCCCATTCGAATTTTCCCGCGCCGAGCCAAGGAAGGGAGAAGCCGCGTCAATGGCGTCAGCTCACACAGAGGCAAGGACGTTACATTACACGGGGATTACATTACACGGGATTACATTACACGGGGATTACATTGCACGCCGATTACATTACACGGGGATTACATTACAATGGGATTACATCACACGGGCATTGCATTACACGGGGATTACATTGCACGGGGATTACATTACACGGGGATTACATTACACGGGGATTACATTACACGGGGATTACATTATATGGGGATTGCATTACACGGGAATTACATTTGGGTTGCGTTACACGGATATTACATTCACATGACATACGGGGATTACAAGTTACATCACCTGAGGTAATGTTACCTTATCTGAAGGATTACATTTTGATTACATTACACGGTGACTATTATAAGGGTTACATTACACGGGGGTTACATTGCAGTCCGTATTTAAAATCGTGTAAGATTTACGCTACGAGACGACTTCACGTTACGATTACAGCTCCACATCTGGTACAGTGTTGACACGAGCGACTAATTAATTGTACAATATTTACTTTGCACTGAATGAGAATGTCGCGGTGAAGATTACCTTATAATATAACGTGATTTTATTCGGATTGCATCACATTCTGATTACCTTACCCTCAGTGAGGTAATGTTACCTCACCTGAGGTAAAGTTATCTCACCTGAGGTAAAGTTACCTCTACCTAACGTAATGTTACCTCACTTGAGGTAAAGTTACCTCACCTGAGGTAAAGTTATCTCACCTGAGGTAAATTGAACTAACGTGGGGTAATGTTACCTCTACCTGAGGTAAAGTTACTTCACCTCAGGAAAAGTTACCTCAACTGAAGTAATTTAACTTCACCTACGGTAATGTTACCTCGCATGAGGTAAAGTTACCTCATTTGAGATACTGTTACTTTACCTGAGGTAAATTTACCTCGCCTAAGGTAAAGTTACCTCATCTGAGGTAAAGTTATCTCACCTGAGGTAAAGTTACCTCTACTTAACGTTATATTACATCACCTGAGGTAAAGTTACCTCTCCTGAGGTAATGTTACCTCACCTGAGGTAAAGTTACCACTACCTAACGTAATGTTACCTCACTTGAGGTAAAGTTATCTCATTTGAGGTAAAGTTACCTCACCTGAGGTAAAGTTATCTCACCTGTGGTAAATTTAACTAACGTGGGGTAATATTACCTCTACCTGAGGTAAAGTTACTTCACCTCAAGATAAGTTACCTCACCTGAAGTAATTTTACTTCACCAAAGGTAATGTTACCTCGCATGAGGTAAAGTTATCTCTCTTGAGATGTTACTTCACCTGAGGTAATTTTACCTCTGCTTGAGGTAAAGTTACCTGGCCTGAGGTAAAGTTACCTCACCTGAGATAAAGTTACCTCCCCTGAGGTAAAGTTATCTCACCTGAGGTAATGTTACCTCTCCTGAGGTAACGTTACCTCACCTGAGGTAAAGTTACCTCTACCTAACGTAATGTTACCTCACTTGAGGTAAAGTAATCTCATTTGTGGTAAAGTTAACTCACCTGAGGTAAAGTTAGCTCACATGAGGTAAAGTTAGCTCACATGAGGTAAAGTTATCTCACCTGAGGTAAAGTTACCTCACCTGAGGTAAATTTAACTAACGTGGGGTAAAGTTACCTCTATCTGGAGCTAGTACGTCATGGTAAAGTGTGGGGAGTCCCCACACTTTACCACAAAGACAAAGATCCCCCGTGTAGCCTCTAACAGGCTGTTAGTGAGCAGCACCCATTAAGGCTACCGGCACTGTGGCACACGAGGGGGTGGGTGGCCAGCACCACGCCCGGCCGCCTTTGTCTCCCCAGTGGCGATGTTCACACACCGCTACACCGGGTGCTCATTTGAGGCCGAGGCGACCTAGGGGACGAGGTCCCAGGACCGGTTCAGATGATCGTCACCGCTGTTGGTGGTGGCCGTGAGCGGGAATGGAACTCGGGTCTCTGCCGGCTTCGTAGCGCAGCGCTCGGCCAACACCGGCGACGATCTTCTAACCCGGTCCTGGGCCTCGTCCCCTAGGTCGACTCAGCCTCAAATGAGCACCCGGTGCAGCGAGTGTGAAGTAGTGAACATCGCCACTGGGGAGACAAAGGCGGCCGGGCGTGGTGCTGGCCACTCACCCCCTCGCGCGTCGTTCCGGCCTTCATAGGCGCTGCTCGCTAACAGCGCTTGCCCAGACAGTCTGTTAAGGCCACACGGGGGATCTTTGTCTCGTATCCCTGTGACTCGCTATCCGTGTGACTCCTTCTCCGTGACTCGCTATCCGTGTGACTCCATCTCCGTGACTCGCTATCCGTGTGACTCCGTCTCTGTGACTGCTTCTCCGTGACTGCGTCTGACCGTCGTCCGCGTCTCGTCCCCTCCGTGTCTCTGCGCCTCAGCAGCAGGAGATGGGCGACTTCCGAGACATCAGAGGCTTCTTCACCAAGGCCGAGTGGAGCGACCTGGCCGAGTGCGAGAAGCGGCGCTACAGGAACATCAAGCAGAACCACGCCGTCATGCTGAACCTCGGTGGGTACGGCAGGCCCGAGCCTCTTCACAAATAAACTAATTGTCGTAGTGATTATAATGATAATGAGACCAGAACGTCGTAGCAGAGTGCCATGCACGGGGCGCCACGGTGGCTATGAGATGTTAACTACCTCGCCTGGTATACAGGAGGTCGTGGGTTCGATGCCGACCCTGACGATGCCTGTCACATATCTGGAGTCTGCGTGTGTCTCTCCCCGGTGAGATGTTAACTACCTCGCCTGTTCTACAGGATGTCGTGGGTTTGATGCCGACCCTGACGATGGCTGTCATATATCTGGAGTCTGCGTGTGTCTCTCCCCGGTGAGATGTTAACTACCTCGCCTGGTCTACAGGAGGTCGTGGGTTCGATGCCTGTCCTCTGGGTTGTTGCTCCACAATGTAGAATCAACATCACGCGTTTAACGTATTTGGCTGCTGCTGTAAATGTCCACGTGGTGAGCCACTTGGTTGAGCTGTCATTTGTGGCAGCCAGGTGGCTTCTGAAGAAGAAGCCGATAGCTCAGTGGACTTCACTTGGTGAAGTAAAAATAGATTTAGTTTGTGTATTGTGTCGTTGTTGTAACTTTCCTGGCCCCGTGCCCCCTATGGGACATCTGTGAAAAAGAGCTTCATAGCTCATCGGATTCCTAATGTTGGAGAGTAAACCCACAACATTTACAAAAATAGTTTATTTTGTGTGTGTGTGTGATTTGTTTACCTTTCCTATACTTTGCACTCCTATCGTGTTTACTGTATTGCTTGGTGTTGTTGTAGCAGCCACATTATATAGATGAACGTAGTGGCGGTGGTACACCGTTACGCTGTGTAAAATAATCAGCACATTTTTGGCAATAATTACGTTTTTTTCCTCGCGATTCGAGACACCGGACAGAAGGATATTTCGGGTTGGTGGTGGTAGTGGTGGTGGTGCGTCAAAATCAGTTGTCGTGATGCCGTAGTGGCAGGAAGACGGAACGTGACACGAGCAGAATTGAACACGAAGCTTCGCAGTCTGTTGACGTACAGCGGCGCCCAGTCTGATGACGATCTGCTGCTCCGTGCTCCAGTCGTGCCCAGTGTGATGACGATCTGCTGCTCTGTGCTCCAGCGGCTGCTCCGTGCTCCAGCGGCAAGATTTGACTCCTCGTGCCCCTAGAGACTCGGTGGGACGGTTCCTCGATACGACTCGTGGTGTCGCCACCGCACGTTCGGAATGGGGGACGCGGCTGCTGAATCTGAGTGCAACTTCTGACGGAGAGTCCTGCAGCTCACTCAAGGGACGACAGCGACGCCGTCGGGACTGTGAAAAATAAGAATAGGTTTTACGCTTTAGGGGAATGAAACAGGAGGCGGTTAAGATGTTCAAACACCAGATAGATTGTAGCTTTTGCAAGGAATCAAGTTACCGCATTAACCACGCGTACTTGTGGCGAACACGACAAACAAACACTCTCTGATAATATTTAATCGTTGTCTTTGAAACTGATTGGTCTACCCCAGAGACAGCCTTCTTCATGGTCTAGTCTCACCAGTGTCAGACCAGAGAACAACACCAAAAGGCGACCGGTACAAAGACAATGCAGCATCGAGAGCATTGATAGCTCGGGATGAGCAGCTACATGACGGGACCTTTTTGCGAGTATCAAAGTGTGAAAAATAAAAATCGATTTTTCCCTTTCTGGCAATCAAACAGGAGGGAGGCGTTAAGATGTCCACACACCAAATAGATTATTCCTTTTGCAAGGAATCAAAGCTACTGCATTAACCACGCGTGCTTGTGGCGAACACGACAAACAAACACTCTCCGATAATAATCACATCGTCAGGACTGTGTTACGAGGAACCGGTGTGTCGCTATGCTGCACCGGTGTACCGCCAATACGTCCAAATAACAATGACCAACTGCCTCCTTGCGCAGGGATGAACCCGGCCCAGCCCGAGTTCATGCGCGCACGCGGCAAGCGCAGGGCGAGGGGGAATGGAGCGGAGTGCGGGCGGTCGAGCGACTCCGACGAGGAATGGACGAGGAGGAGGAAGAGGAAGGAGGTGGCGGTGCACGGAGGACGAAGAGGCGGAGGAGGCAAACGTAAAAGGGCGCTTGCACAGCGTGCAGAAACCCCCTGTAGACTCACACAGAGACCCCTGTAGACTCACGCAGAGACCCCCTTTAGACTCACACAGAGACCCCCTGTAGACTCATACAAAGACTCCCTGTAGACTCATACAGAGACTCCCTGTAGACTCATATAGAGACCCCCTGTAGACTCACACAGAGACCCCCTGTAGACTCACACAGAGACCCCTCTAGACTCACGCAGAGACCCCCTGCAGACTCACACAGAGACCCCCTGTAGACTCACACAGAGACCCCTGTAGACTCATACAGAGACCCCCTGTAGACTCACACAGAGACCCCTGTAAACTCACACAGAGACCCCCTGTAGACTCACACAGAGACCCCCTGTAGACTCACACAGAGACCCCTGTAGACTCACACAGAGACCCCCTGTAGACTCACACAGAGACCCCTGTAGACTCACATAGAGACCCCTGTAGACTCACACAGAGACCCCTGTAGACTCACACAGAGACCCCCCGTAGACTCACACAGAGATCCCCTGTAGACTCACGCAGAGACCCCTGTAGACTCACACAGAGACCCCTGTAAACTCACACAGAGACCCCTGTAGACTCGCACAGAGACCCCCTGTAGACTCACACAGAGACCCCCTGTAGACTCACACAGAGACCCGTGTAGACTAACACAGAGACCCCCTGTAGACTCACACAGACCTGTGTAGACTCACACAGAGACCCCCTGTAGACTCACACAGAGACCCCTGTAAACTCACACAGAGACCCCTGTAGACTCACACAGGGACCCCTGTAGACTCACACAGAGGCCCCCTGTAGACTCACACAGAGACCCCCTGTAGACTCACACAGAGACCCCCTGTAGACTCACACAGAGACCCCCTGTAGACTCACACAGAGCGCCCTGTAGATTCACACAAAGACCCCTGTAGACTCATGCAGAGGCCCCCTGAAGACTCACGAAGAGACCCCTGTAGACTCACACAGAGACCCCTGTAGACTCACACAGAGACCCCCAACCCATGGAACCTGGTTCTGTCCTGTGATAACAGTCTGTTAAGGCTGCACAAGGGAGATCATTAATTTATTTGTAAATATGTGAGTGAGTAAATGCCTGCATGCGTAAATACACACGTGGGTGTGTTCACACGTGTGTGCGTGTGTTAACGGGTATCCATGTGTTCACACACATGGACACGTGTGTGCGTGTGTTCACTTGTGTGCGTGTGTTCATGTGTGTGTGGGTTCACACGTGCGTGCGTGTGTTCACGCGTGTGTGCGTGTGTTCACACGTGTGTGCGTGTGTTCACGTGCGTGTGTTCACGTGTGTGCGTGTTTTCACGTGTGTGCGTGTGTTCACACGTGCGTGTGTTCACGTGTGTGTATTCACACGTGTGTGCGTGTGTTCACACGTGTGTGCGTGTGTTCACACGTGTGTGCGTGTGTTCACACGTGTGTGCGTGTGTTCACGCAGGAGGAGGCAAGGGGGCTGCTTCACGCTGGGCTACCGTGGGAGAGTCGCACGCGAGGGCAGCTCCCAGCAAGCGCAAGGTCTCTGTGCACAGCGCACGGCACTCCTCTCGTTACAGCTGCTGTTGTTGTTGTCTTTAGTTTGTTGACCTTCCCACGCACCTCCCATTAGCGAGGTTGGCTACGTACGTTGCCAAAGAAATTCAACATACGTACGGACTACTAAACACTACTATACCAGGGACGTGCGGTCAGGGGAGGCAGGCGAGGCTTGAGCCTCACCTGTCATATACTCCAATGAAAATAGCTGTTACGAAAAGTAAAAAATAAAAATTTCCACTGCTCTGTTATAAATGTCATTTCTGTATAATCCCAATCATTACAGAGAGATGGTAACAGGCACGCGCTTATTGCCCGCGCTCCATCCAGTTTCTGAGGGGTTGCGCAATCAGAGGGGAGGCTGAGCTCGTCGCTGCCTCACCTCTCGTCTCCCTGTATTTGCAGCGGAGCTCCACAAATTTGGCGATTTTGACGATCAAAATTATTGGAGTCGTACAGAAATGACGAAATACAGATCAGTGGAAGAATCTTAATTAGTATTTTATTACTTTTTACTTTTCGTAGAAGAGGCTTGGCCTGCCATACCCACCGAGGTTCAGCATGACGACGGCATGGTTATGCGTGATGTATGGAATCAGATATACAGAATCAGAATATCAGAATTAGAATATGTATTGTACTGGAGGAATCCGATGAGGTGTCAGGGTCGAGATCGAACCCGCGACCTCCTGCGTACCAGGCGAGGGAGTGAACATCTCCTAGCCACCGCTGGTCACCGCACCAACTCTGTCCCCCACACCCCCTTCCGACCCCTCACCCCACCGCCCCCTCCGCTCAGACTAAAGCGGAAGCCCTGGAGTACGTGTGGAGCATCTTGCAGGGCGTGGAGGAGGAGCAGCAGCAGGAGGAGGAGTTCAGGGGATTTGAGCTGAGGGAGGTGCACAAGGCCAGGATGGCGATGTTCAGGCTGGAGCGCAGAGCCACCGCCTGCAAGGAGGCCCTGAGGGTGGTGCTCCAGAGGATACGTGGAGGTGCGTAGCCTGCAGCGGTGATTTCTATTCTCACCGCAACTCCAACATCAATAGTCCCGCACCACTTCTTCATGACCCTTGGGCAACACCCATTTCAAACCTTTTAAAACACTCTGCCTCAGCAGCAGACCATGCTTTCTCACTTGATGACGGACGCTTGTGTTGCACCCGAAACGTCGTGATTTATTTTATTTTATACCTACTACGTGACTTTACCGAAAGAACCAAAGAGTATGGATTCCTGCAGTCACGAAAGCTTCAAATCAAGCGTGACGTTGATTCTAAATGTCCAGGAAAAAAACCGGAGGACCCGGAGAAAAATCCACGCAACCACGTGGAGGTACGACACGCAGACTCCAAACGTACAGCGTGGGTCGTCAGGGTCGGAATGGAATCCACGACCTCCCGTAGACCACGCGAGGGAGTCAACATCTCGCCACGGAGGAGAGAGAGAGAGAGACGCGCGGGCTCCAGATGTACGGCAGGCTTCGTCAGGGTCGGGATGGAACCCACGACCTCCCGCACACCGGGAGAGGTGGTCAACATCTCGCCGCGTTTGCCCGCAGGCTCCTCCGTGCCGCCGGCCTCCTCCGCCCAGGCTGCGGTGGTGTCGCTCAGCGCTCGCTCTCGCTACGGCCTGCGGCAGCGCGAGAGGAAAGTCTACACAGAGGTGGAGGAGCCCCAGGATGACGACTTCTTCTGTGAGACCCCCTGCTCCCTCTACCTCTCTCTCTCACTTTCTCACTCTCTCTGTTACTCTGTTACTTTCTGTCACTCTCACTCACTGTCACTCTCTCACTGTCACTTTCTCACTCTCTCACTGTCACTCTATCACACTCTCACCTATCTCTCTCGCTTTGTTACGCTCTCACTGTCTCACACTCTCGCCTATCTCTCTCGCTTTGTTACACGCTCCCTTTCTCGCACTCTCACTCACCCCTCTCTCTTTTGCTCCCTCGCTCAGGGATATAGGGAGGGAGGGGAGGGATGCAGGGAGGGTGACAGGGGATACATCTCCGATGAGCGAGCTAAATAAGTTCACCATGCAGAGAATGAGGGAGGGAGGCATCTGTCTGGAGCGCTCCTCACCCTCTCACTCTCTCACAGTGCCACTGCTGCTGCTGCTACTGCGATTCGCCCCCCTCCTGCTGCTGCTGCTGCTGTGGCTCTCAGTCTGCGAGCTGTGCAGGGATTTCTACCTGGGGGAGTGCTCCGTGCACGGCCCGCCAGAGTTCATCGCGGACGTGGCCGTGGCCCCGGGAGTGGCCGACAGGGCCCGGCTCAGCCTGCCCCAGGTCCTCACCGTCGGCGCCTCCTCCATCGCCGGCGCCGGCCTCGGGGTGTGGAGCAACAGGAAGAAGCTGCCCAAGGGGGTGATGTTTGGGCCCTACCAGGGAGAGGTGTCTGAGGAGAACCCCATGAGCGAGTATTGCTGGCTGGTGAGCTGCTGCTGCTGCTGCTGCAGCCTCCTCCTATTCCTACATCATCATCGTCGTCGTGTGTGGAGAGGAGGCTCGTGAGGGAGATACAGAGAAACCCATAGCTTCACACAGTCACCCACAGACTCACACAGAAGAGGCCCAGAGACTCACACAGAAGAGGCCCAGAGACTCACACAGAGACCCAGAGACTTGCACAGAGACGCATAGACTCACACAGAGACCCAGAGCCTCACACAGAGACCCAGATACTTGCACAGAGACCTACAGACTCACACAGAGACCCAGAGACTCGCACAGAGACCCAGAGACTTGCACAGAGACCCAGAGACTCGCACAGAGCCCTAGAGACTTGCACAGAGACTCACACAGGGACCCACAGATTTACAGAGAGACCCACAGACTCACACAGAGACCCAGAGTCTCACACAGAGACCCAGAGACTCGCACAGAGAGCCCCACAGACTTGCACAGAGACCCAGAGACTCGCATAGAGACCTAGATACTTGCACAGAGACCAGAGACTTGCACAGAGACCCACAGTCTTACACAGAGACCCAGAGTCTCGCACAGAGACCCAAAGTCTCGCACAGAGACCCAGAGACTCGCACAGAGACCCAGAGTCTCGCACAGAGACCCAAAGTCTCGCACAGAGACCCAAAGACTCGCACAGAGACTCAGATAATCGCACAGAGACCCAAAGTCTCACACAGAGACCCACAGACTCGCACAGAGCCCTAGAGACTTGCACAGAGACTCACACAGGGACCCACAGATTCACAGAGAGACCCAAAATTTAACGTCATTATGAGTTCAACTTGTAACCCACAGTAGCCGCTCGCTCGCAAGGACAGAACAACTTCGATGCGCGAGGAGGAACCACAGACTAGTGGTTCCGCCTCACGCACTCCTTACGCAAAAATAAACCACGACACCTCGCCGCTGATCTCGTCAAGAAGCATAAACCATCATCACGTAAACTCTGTTCATGCTCGCAGCGGCGGCGGCGGCGTTTGTCTACACATCGTGCAAAGACGGTGGTCACCGCATGGCGCGGCGCTTACAGACGCACTTCTGCGGCCGTCTGGAAGGTTCTTGCTTCCAATATTAGGAAGCCACTGGGAGCTATGCACTTTTAAATCTTGTAGATTTAAAATTCATTTCTTTAGAACTGCTTTTAGTGTTTAGTTTGTTGTCCTTCCCCCGCACCTCCGATCAGCACGGTTGGCTACGTCCGGTATGAAAGAAGTTCAAGTTACGGTCCAACTCACGTGAATTATCCGTGGATCTGCTCGTGTGCGTGTGTGTTTCAGATTTACAAAAACAAAAAGGATCGTGAATATGTTGATGCTCAGGATGAATCAAAATCAAACTGGATGAGGTGATTCTTGTCTTAAGGACCACTACACAGAGAGACCAGAACCACACCACACAGAGACCAGAACCACTACAGAGACCAGAACCACCAAACAGAGACCAGAACCATCACACAGAGACCAGAACCACAACACACAGAGACCAGAACCACCACACACAGAGACCAGAACCACTACACATAGACCAGAACCACCACACACAGAGACCAGAACCACTATACAGAGACCAGAACCACCACACACAGAGACCAGAACCACCACACACAGAGACCAGAACCACTACAGAGACCAGAACTACTACACACAGACCAGAACCACCACACACAGAGACCAGAACCACGACACACAGAGACCAGAACCACTACACACAGAGACCAGAACCACTAGACACAGAGACCAGAACCACTACACACAGAGACCAGAACCACTGCACACAGAGACCCTGGGCCTCCCCTTGTTCGACTCGGCATCAAATTAGCACCCGGTACTGAGCGTGGTTCCAGCCACACCACCCGCACGTAGCGCCCAGTGCCGGCCCTTAATAGGCGCTCGCTAACGGCGCCCACCCCGCCCCCCGCGTCTGCCCCCGCAGGTTCGTCAACTGCGCGAGGAATGAGCAGGAGCAGAACCTGGTGGCCTTCCAGCACCGGGGGCAGATTTACGACCGCACGTTCCGTGCCGTGGGGCCCGGCTCTGAGCTGCTGGTCTGGTACGGCGAGGAGTTCGCCCAGGAGCTGGGCATCGCCTGCGAGGCCGGGCCCTCGCGACGCCGCAGCAGCAGCAGCAGCAGCGAGTTGGCTCCCAGGGCCACCGCCAGAGACCTGCAGCCCGTGCAGCCTCCACCAAGCGAGGAACTCTGTGAGCACCGCTCACCAGAGACTCACCACTGCTCACCAGACTATAGCCACCACTCACCAGGGATGATAGCCACCACTCACCAGAGATGATAGCCACCGCTCACCAGAGATGATAGCCACCACTCACCAGAGATGATAGCCACTGCTCACCAGAGATGATAGCCACTGCTCACCAGAGGTGATAGGCACCACACACACTACTAAGGTACACATTTGTAACAGTTGTGGTGTGTAGTAGTAAACATTGCCACTGGGGAGACAAAGGCGGCCATGTGTGGTCCTGGCCACCCTCCCACTCGTGTGCCGTGCCGGCCTTCATAGGTACTCGCAAACAGCACTTGCCCAACAGTCTGATATGGCTGTTGGGGACCTTTACCTTTGTATATACACACACGCGTGTTCAAGAGTGTTCATGTCTAGGTGTTGGTGTGTGCACGTGTGTCTTATACCTCTGGGATGACGCAGGTGGAGTGGGTGTGGAGGTGACAAGGCTGCCGTGTCCTGCCTGCAACCGTCAGTTCATCTTCCGCTCTAGTCTAGAGCATCACGTGCAGAGGAGACACCCCACTAAGCCCAGTAACAAAAGTCATCAGTGTGACCAATGTCCATACAGCACAGACAACAAGAATCACTTAAAGATACACCAGAGAACACACACGGGAGAGAAGCCGTTCAAGTGCACCGTGTGTGAGAAGGCGTTTGTACAATTAGCACATCTTCATAGGCACCAGAGATCACACACGGGAGAGAAGCCCTTCAAGTGCACCGTGTGTGAGAAGGCGTTTGCACAACTACCAGATCTTCACAGGCACCAGAGAACACACACGGGAGAGAAGCCGTTCAAGTGCACCGTGTGTGAGAAGGCGTTCGCAGACCCATCAACTCTTCACGAGCACCAGAGAACACACACGGGAGAGAAGCCGTTCAAGTGCACCGTGTGTGAGAAGGCGTTTGCACAGCTATCAACACTTCACAGGCACCAGAGAACACACACGGGAGAGAAGCCGTTCACGTGCACCGTGTGTGAGAAGGCGTTTGCACGGCTATCAACTCTTCACAGCCACCAGAGAACACACACGGGAGAGAAGCCGTTCAAGTGCACCGTGTGTGAGAAGGCGTTTGAACGGCCATCAACACTTCACAGGCACCAGAGAACACACACCGGCCAGAATGCATTTTCTCATCCACGTGGAAACAGAAAAGTCAGCCATCCTGAGCACAAAGCGTACAGCGCCGAGCTGTGAATTAGTTTCCAACAACAGGCCACGTGATTAACCGAGGCTGTGCCACTCTTGAAACTGATTTTGAATGTGAACACGGAAACCTACGGAATCCTCCTACACCTGCCTCACACCCTGTGGGGGGCGGGAGATTAAACCGACCCGGCCACCCCTCGATTGCAAGTGCGGAGTTCTCGGTCCCAACCACTGCACGTCCCCCACCTCCACCCCCACCACCTGGGGGTCCCCGTGTGTGTGAGTGTGCAGAGTCCCCCGTGCAGAGCTGCACTGTTGTTACCCTAGAGGGGGGCACCGCAGGGCGATCCACCTACAGATACCCCAGTCTGCACGTCTCCCGCCGGTCTCCGTGAGCACCGCGTGCCGTCTCGGATACCCCCTACACCATAAAGATTCAGATTTATTTTCAAAAAATCTGGATACGTCATTGCGTGGTGACGTCACCCGTATCGCATCTCCCCCTCGGAGTCTGTTGGGAGCAAAGCGCGATGACGTCATACGTCTCCCTCACCCCCCCCACTCCCCCCAACTCCCCCACCCCCAACTCCCCCACCCCCCACCCCACCCCCACCCCCCACTCCCCCCACCCCCCACTCCCCCATTCGAATTTTCCCGACGCCGATCCAAGGAAGGGAGAAGCCGCGTCAATGGCGTCAGCTCACACAGAGGCAAGGACGTTACATTACACGGGGATTACATTACACGGGATTACATTACACGGGGATTACATTACACGGCGATTACATTACACGGGGATTACATTACAAGGGGATTACATCACACGGGCATTGCATTACACGGGGATTACATTGCACGGGGATTACAGTACACGGGGATTACATGACACGGGGATTACATTACACGGGGATTACATTATATGGGGATTGCATTACACGGGAATTACATTTGGGTTGCGTTACACGGATATTACATTCACATGACATACGGGGATTACAAGTTACATCACCTGAGGTAATGTTACCTTATCTGAAGGATTACATTTTGATTACATTACACGGTGACTATTATAAGGGTTACATTACACGGGGGTTACATTGCAGTCCGTATTTAAAATCGTGTAAGATTTACGCTACGAGACGACTTCACGTTACGATTACAGCTCCACATCTGGTACAGTGTTGACACGAGCAACTAATTAATTGTACAATATTTACTTTGCAGTGAATGAGAATGTCGCGGTGAAGATTACCTTATAATATAACGTGATTTTATTCGGATTGCATCACATTCTGATTACCTTACCCTCAGTGAGGTAATGTTACCTCACCTGAGGTAAAGTTATCTCACCTGAGGTAAAGTTACCTCTACCTAACGTAATGTTACCTCACTTGAGGTAAAGTTACCTCACCTGAGGTAAAGTTATCTCACCTGAGGTAAATTGAACTAACGTGGGGTAATGTTACCTCTACCTGAGGTAAAGTTACTTCACCTCAGGAAAAGTTACCTCAACTGAAGTAATTTAACTTCACCTACGGTAATGTTACCTCGCATGAGGTAAAGTTACCTCATTTGAGATATTGTTACTTTACCTGAGGTAAATTTACCTCGCCTAAGGTAAAGTTACCTCATCTGAGGTAAAGTTATCTCACCTGAGGTAAAGTTACCTCTACTTAACGTTATATTACATCACTTGAGGTAAAGCTACTTCACCTGAGGTAATGTTTCCTCTACCTGAAGTAAAGTTATCTCATCTGTGGTAAATTTACCTCGCCTAAGGTAAAGTTATCTCAACTGAGGTAAAGTTTCCTCTACCTGAGGTAATGTTACCTCACCTGAGATAAAGTTACCTCCCCTGAGGTAACGTTACCTCACCTGAGGTAAAGTTACCTCTACCTAACGTAATGTTACCTCACTTGAGGTAAAGTTATCTCATTTGAGGTAAAGTTACCTCACCTGAGGTAAAGTTATCTCACCTGAGGTAAATTTAACTAACGTGGGGTAATATTACCTCTACCTGAGGTAAAGTTACTTCACCTCAAGAAAAGTTACCTCACCTGAAGTAATTTTACTTCACCAAAGGTAATGTTACCTCGCATGAGGTAAAGTTATCTCTCTTGAGATGTTACTTCACCTGAGGTAATTTTACCTCTGCCTGAGGTAAAGTTACCTGGCCTGAGGTAAAGTTACCTCACCTGAGATAAAGTTACCTCACCTGAGGTAAAGTTACCTCTACCTAACGTAATGTTACCTCACTTGAGGTAAAGTAATCTCATTTGTGGTAAAGTTACCTCACCTGAGGTAAAGTTAGCTCACATGAGGTAAAGTTAGCTCACATGAGGTAAAGTTACCGCATCTGAGGTAAATTTAACTAACGTGGGGTAAAGTTACCTCTATCTGGAGCTAATACGTCATGGTAGAGGTGGGGAGTCCTCACACTTTACCACAAAGACAAAGATCCCCCGTGTAGCCTCTAACAGGCTGTTAGTGAGCAGCACCCATTAAGGCTACCGGCACTGTGGCACACGAGGGGGTGGGTGGCCAGCACCACGCCCGGCCGCCTTTGTCTCCCCAGTGGCGATGTTCACACACCGCTACACCGGGTGCTCATTTGAGGCCGAGTCGACCTAGGGGACGAGGTCCCAGGACCGGTTCAGATGATCGTCACCGCTGTTGGTGGTGGCCGTGAGCGGGAATGGAACTCGGGTCTCTGCCGGCTTCGTAGCGCAGCGCTCGGCCAACACCGGCGACGATCTTCTAACCCGGTCCTGGGCCTCGTCCCCTAGGTCGACTCAGCCTCAAATGAGCACCCGGTGTAGCGAGTGTGAAGTAGTGAACATCGCCACTGGGGAGACAAAGGCGGCCGGGCGTGGTGCTGGCCACCCACCCCCTCGCGCGTCGTTCCGGCCTTCATAGGCGCTGCTCGCTAACAGCGCTTGCCCAGACAGTCTGTTAAGGCCACACGGGGGATCTTTGTCTCGTATCCCTGTGACTCGCTATCCGTGTGACTCCTTCTCCGTGACTCGCTATCCGTGTGACTCCATCTCCGTGACTCGCTATCTGTGTGACTCCGTCTCCGTGACTGCTTCTCCGTGACTGCGTCTGACCGTCGTCCGCGTCTCGTCCCCTCCGTGTCTCTGCGCCTCAGCAGCAGGAGATGGGCGACTTCCGAGACATCAGAGGCTTCTTCACCAAGGCCGAGTGGGGCGACCTGGCCGAGTGCGAGAAGCGGCGCTACAGGAACATCAAGCAGAACCACGCCGTCATGCTGAACCTCGGTGGGTACGGCAGGCCCGAGCCTCTTCACAAATAAACTAATTGTCGTAGTGATTATAATGATGAGACCAGAACGTCGTAGCAGAGTGCCATGCACGGGGCGCCACGGTGGCTATGAGATGTTAACTACCTCGCCTGGTCTACACGAGGTCGTGGGTTCGATGCCGACCCTGACGATGCCTGTCACATATCTGGAGTCTGCGTGTGTCTCTCCCCGGTGAGATGTTAACTACCTCGCCTGGTCTACAGGAGGTCGTGGGTTCGATGCCTGTCCTCTGGGTTGTCGCTCCACAATGTAGAATCAACATCACGCGTTTAACGTTTTTGGCTGCTGCTGTAAATGTCTACGTGGTGAGCCACTTGGTTGAGCTGTCATTTGTGGCAGCCAGGTGGCTTCTGAAGAAGAAGCCGATAGCTCAGTGGACTTCACTTGGTGAAGTGCCCCCTATGGGACATCTGTGAAAAAGAGCTTCATAGCTCATCGGATTCCTAATGTTGGAGAGTAAACCCACAACATTTACAAAAATAGTTTATTTTGTGTGTGTGTGATTTGTTTACCTTTCCTATACTTTGCACTCCTATCGTGTTTACTGTATTGCTTGGTGTTGTTGTAGCAGCCACATTATATAGATGAACGTAGTGGCGGTGGTACACCGTTACGCTGTGTAAAATAATCAGCACATTTTTGGCAATAATTACGTTTTTTTCCTCGCGATTCGAGACACCGGACAGAAGGATATTTCGGGTTGGTGGTGGTAGTGGTGGTGGTGCGTCAAAATCAGTTGTCGTGATGCCGTAGTGGCAGGAAGACGGAACGTGACACGAGCAGAATTGAACACGAAGCTTCGCAGTCTGTTGACGTACAGCGGCGCCCAGTCTGATGACGATCTGCTGCTCCGTGCTCCAGTCGTGCCCAGTGTGATGACGATCTGCTGCTCTGTGCTCCAGCGGCTGTTCCGTGCTCCAGCGGCAAGATTTGACTCCTCGTGCCCCTAGAGACTCGGTGGGACGGTTCCTCGATACGACTCGTGGTGTCGCCACCGCACGTTCGGAATGGGGGACGCGGCTGCTGAATCTGAGTGCAACTTCTGACGGAGAGTCCTGCAGCTCACTCAAGGGGCGACAGCGACGCCGTCGGGACTGTGAAAAATAAGAATAGGTTTTACGCTTTAGGGGAATGAAACAGGAGGCGGTTAAGATGTTCAAACACCAGATAGATTGTAGCTTTTGCAAGGAATCAAGTTACCGCATTAACCACGCGTACTTGTGGCGAACACGACAAACAAACACTCTCTGATAATATTTAATCGTTGTCTTTGAAACTGATTGGTCTACCCCAGAGACAGCCTTCTTCATGGTCTAGTCTCACCAGTGTCAGACCAGAGAACAACACCAAAAGGCGACCGGTACAAAGACAATGCAGCATCGAGAGCATTGATAGCTCGGGATGAGCAGCTACATGACGGGACCTTTTTGCGAGTATCAATGTGTGAAAAATAAAAATCGATTTTTCCCTTTCTGGCAATCAAACAGGAGGGAGGCGTTAAGATGTCCACACACCAAATAGATTATTCCTTTTGCAAGGAATCAAAGCTACTGCATTAACCACGCGTGCTTGTGGCGAACACGACAAACAAACACTCTCCGATAATAATCACATCGTCAGGACTGTGTTACGAGGAACCGGTGTGTCGCTATGCTGCACCGGTGTACCGCCAATACGTCCAAATAACAATGACCGACTGCCTCCTTGCGCAGGGATGAACCCGGCCCAGCCCGAGTTCATGCGCGCACGCGGCAAGCACAGGGCGAGGGGGAATGGAGCGGAGTGCGGGCGGTCGAGCGACTCCGACGAGGAATGGACGAGGAGGAGGAAGAGGAAGGAGGTGGCGGTGCACGGAGGACGAAGAGGCGGAGGAGGCAAACGTAAAAGGGCGCTTGCACAGCGTGCAGAAACCCCCTGTAGACTCACACAGAGACCCCTGTAGACTCACGCAGAGACCCCCTTTAGACTCACACAGAGACCCCCTGTAGACTCATACAAAGACTCCCTGTAGACTCATACAGAGACTCCCTGTAGACTCATATAGAGACCCCCTGTAGACTCACACAGAGACCCCCTGTAGACTCACACAGAGACCCCTGTAGACTCACGCAGAGACCCCCTGCAGACTCACACAGAGACCCCCTGTAGACTCACACAGAGACCCCTGTAGACTCATACAGAGACCCCCTGTAGACTCACACAGAGACCCCTGTAAACTCACACAGAGACCCCCTGTAGACTCACACAGAGACCCCCTGTAGACTCACACAGAGACCCCCTGTAGACTCACACAGAGACCCCCTGTAGACTCACACAGAGACCCCCTGTAGACTCACACAGAGACCCCTGTAGACTCACACAGAGACCCCTGTAGACTCACACAGAGACCCCCCGTAGACTCACACAGAGACCCCCTGTAGACTCACGCAGAGACCCCTGTAGACTCACACAGAGACCCCTGTAAACTCACACAGAGACCCCTGTAGACTCACACAGGGACCCCTGTAGACTCACACAGAGGCCCCCTGTAGACTCACACAGAGACCCCCTGTAGACTCACACAGAGACCCCCTGTAGACTCACACAGAGTGCCCTGTAGATTCACACAAAGACCCCTGTAGACTCATGCAGAGGCCCCCTGAAGACTCACGAAGAGACCCCTGTAGACTCACACAGAGACCCCTGTAGACTCACACAGAGACCCCCAACCCATGGAACCTGGTTCTGTCCTGTGATAACAGTCTGTTAAGGCTGCACAAGGGAGATCATTAATTTATTTGTAAATATGTGAGTGAGTAAATGCCTGCATGCGTAAATACACACGTGGGTGTGTTCACACGTGTGTGCGTGTGTTAACGGGTATCCATGTGTTCACACACATGGACACGTGTGTGCGTGTGTTCACTTGTGTGCGTGTGTTCATGTGTGTGTGGGTTCACACGTGCGTGCGTGTGTTCACGTGTGTGTGCGTGTGTTCACACGTGTGTGCGTGTGTTCACGTGCGTGTGTTCACGTGTGTGCGTGTTTTCACGTGTGTGCGTGTGTTCACACGTGCGTGTGTTCACGTGTGTGTATTCACACGTGTGTGCGTGTGTTCACACGTGTGTGCGTGTGTTCACACGTGTGTGCGTGTGTTCACGCAGGAGGAGGCAAGGGGGCTGCTTCACGCTGGGCTACCGTGGGAGAGTCGCACGCGAGGGCAGCTCCCAGCAAGCGCAAGGTCTCTGTGCACAGCGCACGGCACTCCTCTCGTTACAGCTGCTGTTGTTGTTGTCTTTAGTTTGTTGACCTTCCCACGCACCTCCCATTAGCGAGGTTGGCTACGTACGGTGCCAAAGAAATTCAACATACGTACGGACTACTAAACACTACTATACCAGGGACGTGCGGTCAGGGGAGGCAGGCGAGGCTTGAGCCTCACCTGTCATATACTCCAATGAAAATAGCTGTTACGAAAAGTAAAAAATAAAAATTTCCACTGCTCTGTTATAAATGTCATTTCTGTATAATTCCAATCATTACAGAGAGATAGTAACAGGCACGCGCTTATTGCCCGCGCTCCATCCAGTTTCTGAGGGGTTGCGCAATCAGAGGGGAGGCTGAGCTCGTCGCTGTCTCACCTCTCGTCTCCCTGTATTTGCAGCGGAGCTCCGCAAATTTGGCGATTTTGACGATCAAAATTATTGGAGTCGTACAGAAATGACGAAACACAGATCAGTGGAAGAATCTTAATTTGTATTTTATTACTTTTTACTTTTCGTAGAAGAGTCTTGGCCTGCCATACCCACGGAGGTTCAGCATGACGACGGCATGGTTCTGCTTGATGTCTGGAATCAGATATACAGAATCAGAATATCAGAATTAGAATATGTATTGTAATGGAGGAATCCGATGAGGTGTCAGGGTCGAGATCGAACCCGCGACCTCCTGCGTACCAGGCGAGGGAGTTAACATCTCCTAGCCACCGCTGGTCACCGCACCAACTCTGTCCCCCACACCCCCTTCCGACCCCTCACCCCACCGCCCCCTCCGCTCAGACTAAAGCGGAAGCCCTGGAGTACGTGTGGAGCATCTTGCAGGGCGTGGAGGAGGAGCAGCAGCAGGAGGAGGAGTTCAGGGGATTTGAGCTGAGGGAGGTGCACAAGGCCAGGATGGCGATGTTCAGGCTGGAGCGCAGAGCCACCGCCTGCAAGGAGGCCCTGAGGGTGGTGCTCCAGAGGATACGTGGAGGTGCGTAGCCTGCAGCGGTGATTTCTATTCACACCGCAACTCCACGCTCCCCTCTATTCACACCGCAACTCCACGCTCCCCTCTATTCTCACCAGAATTCCACGCTCCCCCTCTATTCTCACCGGAACTCCACACTCCACCTCTATTCTCATCGGAACTCCACACTCCACCTCTATTCCCACCGGAACTCCACGCTCCCCTCTATTCTCACCGGAACTCCACACTCCACTCTATTCTCACCGGAACTCCACGCTCCCATCTATTCTCACCGGAACTCCACACTCCCCTCTATTCTCACCGGAACTCCACGCTCCCCTCTATTCTCACCGGAACTCCACGCTCCCCCTCTATTCTCACTGGAACTCCACACTCCCCTCTATTCTCACCGGAACTCCACGTTCCCCTCTATTCTCACCGGAACTCCACGCTCCCCCTCTATTTTCACCGGAACTCCACACTCCCCTCTATTCTCACCGGAACTCCATGCTCCCCTCTATTCTCACCGGAACTCCACGCTCCCCTCTATTCTCACCGGAACTCCACGCTCCTCTATTCTCACTGGAACTCCACGCTCCCCTCTATTCTCACCGGAACTCCACACTCCCCTCTATTCTCACCGGAACTCCACGCTCCTCTATTCTCACCGGAACTCCACGCTCCCCCGCTATTCTCACCGGAACTCCACACTCCCCTCTATTCTCACCGGAACTCCACGCTCCCCTCTATTCTCACCGGAACTCCACGTTCCCCTCTATTCTCACCGGAACTCCACACTCCCCTCTATTCTCACCGGAACTCCACGCTTCCCTCTATTCTCTTCGGAACTCCACGCTCCCCTCTATTCTCACCGGAACTCCACTCTATTCTCACCGGAACTCCACGCTCCCATCTATTCTCACCGGAACTCCACACTCCCCTCTATTCTCACCGGAACTCCACACTCCCCTCTATTCTCACCGGAACTCCACGCTCCCCTCTATTCTCACTGGAACTCCACGCTCCCCCTCTATTCTCACCGGAACTCCACGCTCCCCTCTATTCTCACCGGAACTCCACGCTCCCCTCTATTCTCACCGGAATCCACGCAACCACGGGGAGGTACAACACGCAGACTCCACACGTACAGGGTGAGTCGTCAGGGTCGGGATCGCTTCCACGACCTCTCGTAGACCACGTGAGGGAGTCAACATCTCGCCGCGTTTGCCCGCAGGCTCCTCCGTGCCGCCGGCCTCCTCCGCCCAGGCTGCGGCGGTGTCGCTCAGCGCTCGCTCTCGCTACGGCCTGCGGCAGCGCGAGAGGAAAGTCTACACAGAGGTGGAGGAGCCCCAGGACGACGACTTCTTCTGTGAGACCCCCTGCTCCCTCTACCTCTCTCTCTCACTGTCTCAGTCACTCACTGTCACATTCTCAACTATCTCTCTCACTTTGTTACACTCTCACTGTCTCACACTCTCACCTATCTCTCTCGCTTTGTTACACTCTCACTGTCTCACACTCTCACCTATCTCTCTCACTTTGTTACACTCTCACTGTCTCACACTCTCACCCATCTCTCTCGCTTTGTTACACTCTCACTGTCTCACACTCTCTCCTATCTCTCTCACTTTGTTACACTCTCACTGTCTCACACTCTCTCCTATCTCTCTAACTTTGTTACACTCTCACTGTCTCACACTCTCACCTATCTCTCTCACTTTGTTACACTCTCACTGTCTCACACTCTCACCTATCTCTCTCACTTTGTTACACTCTCACTGTCTCACACTCTCACCTATCTCTCTCGCTTTGTTACACTCTCACTGTCTCACACTCTCACCTATCTCTCTCACTTTGTTACACTCTCACTGTCTCACACACTCACCTATCTCTCTCGCTTTGTTACACTCTCACTGTCTCACACTCTCACCTATCTCTCTCACTTTGTTACACTCTCACTGTCTCACACTCTCACCTATCTCTCTCGCTTTGTTACACTCTCACTGTCTCACACTCTCACCTATCTCTCTCACTTTGTTACACTCTCACTGTCTCACACTCTCACCTATCTCTCTCACTTTGTTAGTCTCACTGTCTCACACTCTCACCTATCTCTCTCGCTTTGTTACACTCTCACTGTCTCACACTCTCACCTATCTCTCTCGCTTTGTTACACTCTCACTGTCTCACACTCTCACCTATCTCTCTCGCTTTGTTACACTCTCACTGTCTCACACTCTCACCTATCTCTCTCGCTTTGTTATACTCTCACATTCTCACACTCTCACCTATCTCTCTCACTTTGTTACACTCTCACTTTCTCACACTCTCACCTATCTCCTCTCTATTGCTTCCGCGTTCTCACTCGATATATTCCACCTGCTCCCTCTCACTCTCTCCCCCTCGCCCTCCCTCTCACACGCTCCCTTTCTCGCACTCTCACTCACCCCTTTCTCTCTTTTGCTCCCTCACTCAGGGATGCAGCGAGGAAGGGAGGGATGCAGGGAGGGTGACAGGGGATACATCTCCGATGGGCGAGCTAAATAAGTTCACCATGCAGAGAGGGAGGGAGGGAGGCATCTGTCTGGAGCGCTCCTCACCCTCTCACTCTCTCACAGTGCCACTGCTGCTGCTGCTGCTGCTACTGCGATTCGCCCCCCTCCTGCTGCTGCTGCTGCCGCTGTGGCTCTCAGTCTGCGAGCTGTGCAGGGATTTCTACCTGGGGGAGTGCTCCGTGCACGGCCCGCCAGAGTTCATCGCGGACGCGGCCGTGGCCCCGGGAGTGGCCGACAGGGCCCGGCTCAGCCTGCCCCAGGGCCTCACCGTCGGCGCCTCCTCCATCGCCGGCGCCGGCCTCGGGGTGTGGAGCAACAGGAAGAAGCTGCCCAAGGGGGTGATGTTTGGGCCCTACCAGGGAGAGGTGTCTGAGGAGAACCCTGTGAGCGAGTACTGCTGGCTGGTGAGCTGCTGCTGCTGCCAATGCTGCAGCCTCCTCCTATTCCTACATCATCATCGTCGTTGTCGTGTGTGGAGAGGAGGCTCGTGAAGGAGATACAGAGAAACCCATAGCTTCACACAGTCACCCACAGACTCACACAGAAGAGACCTTAGAGACTCACGCAGAGACCCAGAGACTCACACAGAGACCTTAGAGACTCGCACAGAGACCCAAAGTCTCACACAGAGACCCAGAGACTCGCACAGAGACCCAGAGAATCGCACAGAGACCCACAGACTCACACAGAGAGACCCACAGACTCACACAGAGACCTAGAGACTTGCACAGAGACCCACAGTCTCACACAGAGACCCAGAGACTCGCACAGAGACTTGCACAGAGACCCACAGAATCGCACAGAGACCCACAGTCTCACACAGAGACCCAGAGAATCGCACAGAGACCCACAGTCTCACACAGAGACCCAGAGACTCGCACAGAGACCCAGAGACTCGCACAGAGACTCAGAGACTCGCACAGAGACCCACAGTCTCATATAGAGACCCAGAGACTCGCACAGAGACTCACACAGAGACCCACAGATTCACAGAGGGACCCACAGATTCACAGAGAGACCCAAAATTTAACGTCATAATGAGTTCAACTTGTAACCCACAGTAGCCGCTCGCTCGCAAGGACAGAACAACTTCGATGCGTAAGGAGGAACCAGAGACTAGTGGTTCCTCCTCACGCGCTCCTTACGCAAAAATAAACCATGACACCTCGCCGCTGATCTCATCAAGAAGCATAAACCATCATCACGTAAACTCTGTTCATGCTCGCAGCAGCAGCAGCAGCGGCGTTTGGCTACCCATCGTGCAAAGACGGTGGTCACCGCATGGCGCGGCGCTTACAGACGCACTTCTGCGGCCGTCTGGAAGGTTCTTGCTTCCAATATTAGGAAGCCACTGGGAGCTATGCACTTTTAAATCTTGTAGATTTAAAATTCATTTCTTTAGAACTGCTTTTAGTGTTTAGTTTGTTGTCCTTCCCCCGCACCTCCGATCAGCACGGTTGGCTACGTCCGGTATGAAAGAAGTTCAAGTTACGGTCCAACTCACGTGAGTTATCCGTGGATCTGCTCGTGTGCGTGTGTGTTTCAGATTTACAAAAACAAAAAGGATCGTGAATATGTTGATGCTCAGGATGAATCAAAATCAAACTGGATGAGGTGATTCTTGTCTTAAGGACCACTACACAGAGATCGGAACCACTACACACAGAGACCAGAACGACCACACACAGAGAACAGAACCACCACATATAGAGACCAGAACCACTAAATACAGAGACCAGAACCACTACACACAGAGACCAGAACGACCACACACAGAGAACAGAACCACCACATATAGAGACCAGAACCACTAAATACAGAGACCAGAACCACCACACAGAGACCAAAACCACTACACACAGAGACCAGAACCACTACACACAGAGACCAGAACCATCACACACAGAGACCTGAACCACTACACACAGAGACCAGAACCACTACACACAGAGACCAGAACCACGACACACAGAGACCAGAACCACTACACACAGAGACCAGAACCACCACACACAGAGACCAGAACCACGACACACAGAGACCAGAACCACTACACATAGAGACCAGAACCACTACACACAGAGACCAGAACCACGACACACAGAGACCAGAACCACCACACACAGAGACCACAACCACTGCACACAGAGACCCTGGGCCTCCCCTTGGTCGACTCGGCATCAAATAAGCACCCGGTACTGAGCGTGGTTCCAGCCACACCACCCCCACGTAGCGCCCAGTGCCGGCCCTTAATAGGCGCTCGCTAACGGCCCCACCCCGCCCCCCGCGTCTGCCCCCGCAGGTTCGTCAACTGCGCGAGGAATGAGCAGGAGCAGAACCTGGTGGCCTTCCAGCACCGGGGGCAGATTTACTACCGCACGTTCCGTGCCGTGGGGCCCGGCTCTGAGCTGCTGGTCTGGTACGGCGAGGAGTTCGCCCAGGAGCTGGGCATCGCCTGCGAGGCCGGGCCCACGCGACGCCGCAGCAGCAGCAGCAGCAGCGAGTTGGCTCCCAGGGCCACTGCCAGAGACCTGCAGCCCGTGCGGCCTCCACCAAGCGAGGAACACTGTGAGCACCGCTCACCAGAGACTCACCACTGCTCACCAAACTATAGCCACCACTCACCAGAGATAATACCCACCACTCACCAGAGATGATAGCCACCGCTCACCAGAGATGATAGGCACCACTCACCAGAGATGATAGGCACCACTCACCAGATATGATAGTCACCACTCACCAGAGATGATATCCACCGCTCACCAGAGATGATAGCCACCACTCACCAGAGATGATAGTCAACACTCACCAGAGATGATAGCCACCACTCACCAGAGATGATAGCCACCACTCACCAGAGATGATAGCCACCACTCACCAGAGATGATAGCCACCACTCACCAGAGATGATAGCCACCACTCACCAGAGATGATATCCACCACTCACCAGATATGATAGCCACCACTCACCAGAAATGATAGCCACCACTCACCAGAGATGATAGCCACCACTCACCAAAGATGATAGCCACCGCTTACCAGAGATGATAGCCACTGCTCACCAGAGATGATAGGCACCACCCACACTAATAAGGTGCAAGTTAGTAACAGGTGTGGTGTGTAGTAGTAAACATCGCCACTGGGGAGACAAAGGCGGCCATGTGTGGTGCTGGCCGCCCTCCCACTCGTGTGCCGTGCTGGCCTTCATCGGTGCCCGATAACAGCACTTGTCCCAAAAGTATATACAGGCTACACGGGGGTTCTTTGTCTTTGTGTGTATATATAATGGGGCCCATTGCACTATGAACCCGGCCACCTGAGTTCGATTCCCACTCACGGTCAACGTCATTGGTGAATATTTAGGCCTCCCCTAGGTTGACTCAGCCTCAAATGAGTACCTAGCTTAAACGTGGAAACATCGCCACTGGAGAGACAAAAGCGGCCGGGCCTGGTGTTGGCCACCTACTCCCTCGTGTGCCATGCCAGCCTTCATAGGTACTCGCAAACAGCACTTGCCCCAACATTCTGAAATGGCTGTTGGGGACCTTTACCTTTGTATATACACACACACGTGTTCAAGAGTGTTCATGTCTAGGTGTTGGTGTGTGCGTCTTGTGCCTCTGGGATGACGCAGGTGGAGTGGGTGTGGAGGTCACAAGGCTGCCGTGTCCTGCCTGCAACCGTCAGTTCATCTGCCGCTCTAGTCTAGAGCATCACGTGCAGAGGAGACACCCCACTAAGCCCAGTAACAAAAGTCATCAGTGTGACCAATGTCCATACAGCACAGACCGCAAGAGTAGCTTGAAGATACACCAGAGAACACACACGGGAGAGAAGCCGTTCAAGTGCACCGTGTGTGAGAAGGCGTTTGCACGGCTATCACACCTTCACAGGCACCAGAGAACACACACGGGAGAGAAGCCGTTCAAGTGCACCGTGTGTGAGAAGGCGTTTGCATTACTATCAACTCTTCACAGCCACCAGAGAACACACACGGGAGAGAAGCCGTTCAAGTGCAACGTGTGTGAGAAGGCGTTTGCACTGCTATCAGCTCTTCACAGCCACCAGAGAACACACACGGCAGAGAAGCCGTTCAAGTGCACCGTGTGTGAGAAGGCGTTTGCACAACTACCACATCTTCACAGCCACCAGAGAACACACACGGGAGAGAAGCCGTTCAAGTGCACCGTGTGTAAGAAGGCGTTTGCAGACCCATCAAATCTTCACAGGCACCAGAGAACACACACGGGAGAGAAGCCGTTCAAGTGCACCGTGTGTGAGAAGGCGTTTGCAGACCCATCAACACTTCACAGGCACCAGAGAACACACACCGGCCAGAATGCATTTTCTCATCCACGTGGAAACAGAAAAGTCACCCATCCTGAGCAAAAAGCGCACAGCGCCGAGCTGTGAATTAGTTTCCAACAACAGGCCACGTGATTAGCCGAGGCTGTGCCACTCTTGAAACTGATTTTGAATGTGAACACGGAAACCTACGGAATCCTCCTACACCTGCCTCACACCCTGTGGGGGGCGGGAGATTAAACCGACCCGGCCACCCCTCGATTGCAAGTGCGGAATTCTCGGTCCCAACCACTGCACGTCCCCACCCCCACCACCTGGGGGTCCCTGTGAGTGTGCAGAGTCCCCCGTGCAGAGCTGCACTGTTGTCACCCTAGAGGGGGGCACCGCAGGGCTATCCACCTACAGATACCCCAGTCTGCACGTCTCCCGCCGGTCTCCGTGAGCACCGCGTGCCGTCTCGTAGCCCTGCCCCGTGCGACGTATGTACAGTACGTACAGTGCGTACAGTACGTACCCATCCAGCGGTAGGCAGAACCGCGGCTGATGACGAAGGCGGCGTCCGCTCACGAATCTCCGTGCACTCAGTCCCGTAGCCCCGAGCCATCGCTCGCGCGATATTCACTTTGCTGCTGAGAGGAAAGCTACGGGGAGGAGGTGGGGGGGTGGGGGGTTGGTAGGAGAGGACATCTGTGGAACGGCTGGAGATCTGCGGAGAAGAGCTTCACAGCTCATCGGATTCCTGCGGCCTGAAAAAAAATATTCTGAGATGGCGTTTGGGGGGGTGTAGGCATGAGTGGGGCATCTGCACTTGGATCGCCCTGCGTGTTGTTGCTGCTGCCTCCCCCGTTGAAAATGTTCCCGGCGTGAACTTCGCCCTTTGCCGTTGCGACGACTCCGCTCGCAGTGCGTGAACGTCGTCGTCGGAACAACGAAACGCAGTGAGAACTAAAGTAACTTTATCGGTAGCGAGGCTCCCACAGGGCCACGCGGGGCAGGGAGCGTGGCACAGTTTTGGCGCCGGCTAGCGCAGAGTGGCGGCGGTCGTGTCGCTACGCTTCTCTGCGGTGAGCAACGACGTCTTGATAACAACAACAGCAGCAGCCGCTCGCTCAATTCGTGGGATTCTGTGGTGAACGGTGACACCCACCCCGTGAACGGTGACACCCACCCTGTAACTCTGCGGATGTCTCGGACGAGTGAAAGTGTTGAGAGATTCTCTGCATCGTCCCGGTTGCTCGCGTGTCGTCGCACGGTGGTGGCGCGCGTTGACTCTTACACGGTTAAGAAAGTTGAGCGTTAGTTTGTGATTCTGTTTAAAATTATATATATACATACTTAAACTAACAAAAATAATCTTGGGATTTTACCAAGTAAGGTCCAACTGGATACGTAGTGGCTCTTTTATCAGACGCTACCACCTGGCCATCACAAATGAAAGCTCAGCGAAGTGGCTCATCATTGTGTGGACATTGATTGCGACCAGATACTCTGATTGCGTGATCTCGATTGTAAATGTCGAGGGAAAATCCGGAGGACCTGGAGAAAAATCCACACGATCACAGGGAGAGAGAGAGAGACGCGCAAACTCAAAATATACAGCAGGCATCAGGGTCGGAATCGAACCAACGATCTCCTGTATACCAGGAGAGGTGGTTAACATCTCAACATGCGTTCAGAGTATTTGGCTGCTGTAAATGTCACGTGACAAGCCATTTCGGTGCGCCGCCGTCATTTGTGATAGGCAGGTCGCTACCACACAGCTCAGTGGAGGCCTTACCTGGAAAAGTAAAGTGAAGTAAAAAAACAAAACCTGCTGTTGAGAATGACCTCACCGGACCGGTGGAGGCAGCGCTGACGTCTTGGTCCCAATTGGCAGCGCCGGCGTCTCGTTGGTTGTGAAGGCAGCCCAGCTCACACAGCCCGTGCCGGTGTCTCCAGGAGGTCCCAGCGACTTGCTCTGTGTCAGTGTCTCCAGGAGGTGGGAGCGACTTGCTCTGTGGTGACACTTTTCCGTGACAAAGGTTTGGTCTTTGTTGTTATTGGGTTCGAGATCTCGTAAACATAAACATTGTGTCGTTAATTCTAGATTTGAAGCTTTCGTGACTGCAAGGATCCATACTCTTTGGTTCTATTCGGTAAAGTAACGTAGGTAAAAAATAAATAAACAAAAATCACGACGTTTCGGCCACAACACAAGTGGCCTTCATCAGGTGAAGGGACCAACCTGTCCAGAGGACAGCGTTGGAGTGAAAAAGTCAAGCGCAGGTCGCCTCCTTTAAGCTGTGAGTGGGTAAACAGAAAAAACGCCTTGACAAAGGAATTATCATAAAATGTAAAGCTGTGCAAGCTCGCAAATAGCATCAAAAATACAGTAGCACCACCGTGAGAGTTTGGGATGCCACTAATTGAATGAACATACTGTACCATTAAAAATTCCTTTAACGTTTTGTTCGATTTGGAACATCTTTCCAATGGTTGCTTAATTTGAAGCCATCTTCTCGGTTGAAATTGTGTCTGTGTTTGTTAATCTGAATTGCCTCGTGAACAAATCTCTGATAGAAACCCGTGGGTTTACATAGAACCTTGGTATCGGAGAAAACTATATCGTGATCACCCACAGCGTTGTAACAGTGATCAGCCACGCCAGAAAAATTCGTTCTGCCATGTTTCAAATCTGATTTGGGCTCGCGAATTCGGTCAGAGACATGTCGTTTCGTCTCCCCGATATAGCAGTCACCACAGGTGCAGATCAATTTGTAAACTCCAGGGTACTGTAAGTCAGGAATGACATCCTTCACGGAAGGGATCAGGTCACGGATTTTGTGTACTGTATTGAACCGGACCAGGATCTTGTGTTTGTTTAGAATTTTGGAGATCTTTTTACTAACGCCTGCTATATATGGTAGTGTGATGGTTTTGATCGGAGTATCAAGTGGTTGTTTCTGTATGGAGGGAGAAACAGCTTGGCGGATGGTACGGTCAGAGTATCCATTCCTTTTGAGGGTCAGATGTACATGTTTTAATTCACTGCTCAAGTGGTGTTGGTCCGAAATTCAATGAGCCCTGTGGTATAACGTTTTGATGAGATAATTATTTTGTGTCGGGTGGTGGTGGGAATCAGGTTTCAAGTAGGAATCTGTGTGGGTGGGTTTCCTGTAGACAGAATGTCCCAATGAGCCATCAGGTCTCCTCTCAAACAGAACATCCAAGAATGGCAGCTTGCCATCTTTCTTCATTTCCATGGTGAATTTGATGGCGGGGTGTCTGGAATTGATGTGGTCTAGGAAAAGGTTCAAAGCTGGGAGGCCATGTGGCCAAATGACGAAAGTGTCATCCACATATCTCTTCCACAGGGAAGAGATATGTGATTCCCACCACCACCCGACGCAAAATAATTATTTCATCAAAACGTTATACCACAGGGCTCATTGCATTTTGGACCAACACCACTTGACCAGTGAATTAAAACATGTACATCTGACCCTCAAAAGGAATGGATACTCTGACCGTACCATCCGCCAAGCTGTTTCTCCCTCCATACAGAAACAACCACTTGATACTCCGATCAAAACCATCACACTACCATATAAAGCAGGCGTTAGTAAAAAGATCTCCAAAATTCTAAACAAACACAAGATCCTGGTCCGGTTCAATACAGTACACAAAATCCGTGACCTGATCCCTTTCGTGAAGGATGTCATTCCTGACTTACAGTACCCCGGAGTTTACAAATTGATCTGCACCTGTGGTGACTGCTATATCGGGGAGACGAAACGACATGTCTCTGACCGAATTCGCGAGCACAAATCAGATTTGAAACACGGCAGAACGAATTCTTCTGCCATGGCTGATCACTGTTACAACGCTGTGGGTGATCACGATATAGTCTTCTCCGATACCAAGGTTCTATTTAAACCCACGGGTTTCTATCAGATATTTTTTCACGAGGCAATTCAGATTTACAAACACAGACACAATTTCAACCGAGAAAATGGCTTCAAATTAAGCAACCATTGGAAAGATGTTCTAAATCGAACCAAACGTTAAAGGAATTTTTAATGGTACAGTATGTTCATTCAATTAGCGGCATCCCAAACTCTCACGGTGGTCCTAATGTATTTTTGATGCTATTTGCGAGCTTGCACAGCTTTACATTTTATGATAATTCCTTTGTCAAGGCGTTTTTTCTGTTTACCCACTCACAGCTTAAAGGAGGCGACCTGTGCTTGACTTTTTTCACTCGAACGCTGTCCTCTTGGACAGGTTGGTCCCTTCACCTGATGAAGGCCACTTGTGTTGTGGCCGAAACGTCGTGATTTTTGGTTTTTTTTTTTACCTACGTGACTTTACCGAATAGAACCAAAGGGTATTGTGTCGTTAACCCACCATCACCCACCACCATCGCCTGACATGGCCAGTCAGGGTTTGTCACGTAAACGAAACGTGCCAATTGGTTACCGACTTCAGCACACACGGCGCTTGCGTGTCGGGGAGAGTGAACCCACAACAGCATTTACAATTCGAGTACCGGTGACGTTTCGCCGGCGATTAAATAACAACGGCGACCGGCTTCATCGGGCGACGTGCCAGGATTGTGATCCAACGCCATCTAACCCGGCGGCAACGACGACAAAAACCTTCGTCGCAGATACTGCCGGTCGCGAGAGACCGTGCGTGGCGCTTTGTGTTGCCGTCGCGTTGCCGCGAATCGTCGAAGCGCGTTCACGGTCCGTCGTTCTCCTGCAAAGCGGCGGTGGTTGTTGCGTTCCTGAAGAACAACCGCGTTGTGGAGAAATAATATAAACTATAGTGGGGGTGGGGGGGTGAAGCGTGGTCCGCGATAACACGCGAGATGATGGGCAAGACAGAGGCGGGACTAAGACCGAGGCGCGTGGGTAGCGTCTAGAAGCATCCAGCAGCATCCCAACGCCTCCTCTTCGTTGCGACGCCGCTACGCCGAGGGCAGCCGCACGTAGAACCGCTTACTCCTACTCGCGTTGAGACGTAGTTCCGTTCGCTCGGTCGCGTCGCATCCAATCCGCGTCCGCGTTACGGACGGCGTGTATCCCCTTACGATACATTCACGGCGTTACGTCGTCCAGTTGGCGTCGTTAGAACTAACACGCGGCGTTGTAGCGGAACCAGACTGTACCCGTTGTCTCCTGCTGTTCAACGCAGAGGCCGCATCGACCGTTACAATAGTCGTTGTAGCCATTGCGAGCCCCAAGCTGTTGTTGGCTCCCGGCTCTTAAACTCGCGTTTTTCTGGATTTTCTTGTTGTTATTCTGTCTCTCGCTGTTCAAATAAACCAACCGTTAAAATTATAGACTGATCATTTCTTTTGTCAGTGGGCAAACGTACAAAATCAACAGGGGATCAAATGCTTTTTTCCCCCTCACTGTCATCTGTAATCGTTACACACAGCAGCACCTGGTCACAACTGCTCGCCGCTGATCCTAACAACACCGATCCTAGTCGTCATCCCTGCACGTCAAGGATGGTAAAACTATGACCCAACAAACTTACACATCACACTGTCCTACAGATTTCAATTCACACGCCCCTACAGACTTCACTTCACACGCCGCTACAGACTTCAATTCACACGCCCCTACAGACTTCAATTCACACGCCTCTACAGACTTCACTTCACACGCCCCTACAGACTTCACATCACACTGTCCTACAGACTTCAATTCACACGCCCCTACAGACTTCACTTCACACGCCGCTACAGACTTCAATTCACACGCCCCTACAGACTTCACTTCACACGCCCCTACAGACTTCACTTCACACGCCCCTACAGATTTCAATTCACACGCCCCCACAGACTTCAATTCACACGCCCCTACAG
The DNA here is from genome assembly GCF_048934315.1 of Petromyzon marinus. Classification (NCBI taxonomy): domain Eukaryota; kingdom Metazoa; phylum Chordata; class Hyperoartia; order Petromyzontiformes; family Petromyzontidae; genus Petromyzon; species Petromyzon marinus. The sequence goes on from NW_027422631.1 coordinate 411,272, forward strand.
AGTTGTGTTGGTTCCTATACTCTGCACTCCCATGGTGTTTATTGTATTGTGTTTGTTGTTGTGGCGTTCTGACCCCGTGCACCTACTGTGGACGTCTGTGGATAAAAAGAGCTTCACAGCTCATCGGATTCCTCCAGAATAAAAAAAATTAAACTTAAAAACTCTGATGACGTCACTGCGTGGTGACGTCACGCGTCTCGCCCCCCCCACTCCTCCGTTACCCCCCACCCCTCCCACCCCCGTTACCCCCCCCACTCCCCCCCACCACCAACCACCGCCATTGGCCACTCAGTGACGGTGACGTCCCCACGGCGCCTGTGCCAGGCTGGGTGCACTTCGAGGCTGCCGCGTGAAGTGAGGTGGTGACGTCACGCGAGCGTTGTGTTTAACGATTACAGTGGCACGCGGCCTGCACTACGTAAGGGTTACTTTGACACAACGTTACCTCTATCTGAGGTAAAGTTACCTCTATCTGAGGTAAAGTTACCTCTACCTGAGGTAAAGTTACCTCTATCTGAGGTAATGTTACCTCTACCTGAGGTAAAGTTACTTCTATCTGAGGTAATGTTACCTCACCTGAGGTAATGTTACCTCTATATGAGGTAAAGTTACCTCCATCTGAGGTAACGTTACCTCTACCTGAGGTAATGTTACCTCTATATGAGGTAATGTTACCTCTACCTGAGGTAAAGTTACCTCTATCTGAGGTAAAGTTACCTCTACCTGAGGTAAAGTTACCTCTATCTGAGGTAAAGTTACCTCACCTGAGGTAAAGTTACCTCTACCTGAGGTAAAGTTACCTCTATCTGAGGTAAAGTTACCTCTACCTGGGGTAATGTTACCTCCATCTGAGGTAATGTTACCTCCACCTGAGGTAAAGTTACCTCTACCTGAGGTAAAGTTACCTCTATCTGAGGTAAAGTTACCTCTACCTGAGGTAAAGTTACCTCTACCTGGGGTAATGTTACCTCTATCTGAGGTAATGTTACCTCCACCTGAGGTAAAGTTACCTCTACCTGAGGTAAAGTTACTTCACCTGAGGTAAAGTTACCTCTTCCTGGGGTAAAGTTACCTCTACCTGAGGTAATGTTACCTCTATCTGAGGTAAAGTTGCTTCACCTGAGGTAACGTTACCTCACCTGAGGTAACGTTACCTCACCTGAGGTAAAGTTACCTCACCTGAGATAATGTTATCTCTACCTGAGGTAAAGTTACCTCACCTGAGATAATGTTACCTCTACCTGAGGTAAAGTTACCTCACCTTCCATTGCATTCCGATTATCTAACCCTGAGGTAATAATCACGCGAGCATTGTGTTTAACGATTTAACCACGTGAGATTATAACGCTAATATTACGATATGAGCATTATCTGAAGTGAAGTGAATACGTTAGGATTACCTCAAATAATGTTACATTTACCTGAGGTGATGTTACCTCCCCGAGGTAAAGTTACCTCTACCTGAGGTAAAGTTACCTCATCTGAGGTAAAGTTACCTCTATCTGAGGTAAAGTTACCTCACCTGAGGTAATGTTACCTCACCTAAGGTAAAGTTACCTCACTTGAGATAATGTTACCTCTTCCTGAGGTAAAGTTATCTCGCCTGACGTAAAGTTAACTCACCTAAGGTAAAGTTACCTCATCTGAGGTAACGTTACCTCGCCTGAGGTAAAGTTATCTCATCTGAGGTAAAGTTACCTCACTTGAGATAATGTTTCCTCTATCTGAGATAAAGTTATCTCGCTTAAGGTAAAGTTACCTCATCTGAGGTAAAGTTACCTCACCTGAGGTAAAGTTACCTCGCCTGAGGTAAGATTACCTCTACTTAACGTTATATTACATCACAAGGGGCACAGCAAAATGACTGGTTCTTTCGGTAAAGTCACCACGTAGAAGGGAAACAATAAAATAATAAAAATATAAAACAATAAAATTCACACCTGATGATGATTGCTTGTGTTGCAGTCGAAACGTCGTGAGAATTTTATTGTTTTTATATTTTTATTATTTTATTGTTTCCCTTCTACGTGGTGATGACTTTACCGAAAGAACCAAGAATATGAATCCCTGCAGTCACGAAAGCTTTAAACCAAAGAGTATGAATCCTTGTAAAAGGTTTAAGTTTGGTGTTTTAACATCTTAACGCAGCTGTTTTGTTGCCAAAAAAAAGGTGAAAACCTGTTCTCATATTTTGGTCCTGGCAAAGGAGGTCACCATGAAATTAATTAATCGATTGAGATTTTGTTTTTGTCGTTGGAGGTTTTTATTCAGATTGAGGATCCATAATTAGAGGGGTTTTTTTTCTGGCGTTGCATCACGTCAATATAAATGTTGTGTCGTTAAAACCGACACCACCCGACACAGCCAATTAGTAAGAGGGTTTGTCACGTGAACAGAACGTGCCAACTCGTGATTTAGTACAGCACTAGTGTATAGTGTAGTGCATATTGTAGTGTATAGTGGTGTAGTGTATAGTGTAGTGTATAGTGTAGTGTGTAGTGCAGTGTATAGTGTAGTGTATAGTAGTGTAGTGTTTAGTGTAGTGTATAGTGTAGTCTGTAGTGTAGTGTATAGTGTAGTGTATAGTAGTGCAGTGTATAGTGTAGTGTATAGTATAGTGTGGTGTATAGTGTAGTGTATAGTAGTGTAGTGTGTAGTGCAGTGTATAGTGTAGTCTGTAGTGTAGTGTATAGTGTAGTGTATAGTGTAGTGTATAGTGTAGTCTGTAGTGTAGTGTATAGTGTAGTGTATAGTGTAGTGTATAGTGTAGTGTATAGTAGTGTAGTGTATAGTGTAGTCTGTAGTGTAGTGTATAGTGTAGTGTATAGTAGTGTATAGTGTAGTGTATAGGAGTGTAGTGTATAGTGTAGTCTGTAGTGTAGTGTATAGTGTAGTGTATAGTGTATAGTAGTGTAGTGTATAGTGTAGTGTATAGTGTAGTGTATAGTGTAGTGTATAGTAGTGTATAGTGTAGTGTATAGTGTAGTGTATAGTAGTGTAGTGTATAGTGTAGCACTACACCGGTTGTGTGTTGGAGAGCAAATCCACAACATTTATAAATCTGAGAAAGACGTTTCGCCAGTAATCACAACCAGCATCATCAGGCGGACAGGCAGATTGTGCCGCTTACTGAATATCTGTGACACAAAGAGCTTTATAGCTTATCGGATACCCCCTACACCATAAAATTACAGATTTAAAAATATCTGATTACGTCATTGCGTGGTGACGTCACCCGTATCGCATCTCCCCCCTCCGAGTCTGTTGGGATCAAAGCGTGATGACGTCATACGTCTCCCTCACCCCCACAACCCCCACCCCCCACCCCCTCCCCCACCCCCCACGCCCACTCCCCCCACCCCCCACCCCCCCATTCGAATTTTCCCGCGCCGAGCCAAGGAAGGGAGAAGCCGCGTCAATGGCGTCAGCTCCCACAGAGGCAAGGACGTTACATTACACGGGGATTACATTACACGGTGATTACATTACATGGGGATTACACTACACGGGGATTACATTACAAGGGAATTACATTACACGGGCATTACATTACATGGGGATCACATTACACGGAGATTACATTCACAATACATTATACGGGGATTATAAGTTACATCACCTGAGGTAATGTTACCTTATATGAAGGATTACATTTGGATTGCATTGCACGGTGATTATTATAAGGGTTACATTACACGGGGGTTACATTGCAGTCCGTATTTAAAATCGTGTAAGATTTAGGCTACGAGACGACTTCACGTTACGATTACAGCTCCACATCTAGTACAGTGTTGACACGAGCGACTAATTAATTGTACAATATTTACTTTGCACTGAATGAGAATGTCGCGGTGAAGATTACCTTATAATGTAACGTGATTTTATTCGGATTGCATCACATTCTGATTACCTTACCCTCAGTGAGGTAATGTTACCTCACCTGAGGTAAAGTTATCTCACCTGAGGTAAAGTTACCTCTACCTAACGTAATGTTACCTCACTTGAGGTAAAGTTACCTCACCTGAGGTAAGTTATCTCACCTGAGGTAAATTTAACTAACGTTGGGTAATGTTACCTCTACCTGAGGTAAAGTTACTTCACCTCAGGAAGAGTTACCTCAACTGAAGTAATTTAACTTCACCTACGGTAATGTTACCTCGCATGAGGTAAAGTTACCTCATTTGAGATACTGTTACTTTACCTGAGGTAAATTTACCTCGCCTAAGGTAAAGTTACCTCATCTGAGGTAAAGTTATCTCACCTGAGGTAAAGTTACCTCTACTTAACGTTATATTACATCACTTGAGGTAAAGCTACTTCACCTGAGGTAATGTTTCCTCTACCTGAAGTAAAGTTATCTCATCTGAGGTAAATTTACCTCGCCTAAGGTAAAGTTATCTCAACTGAGATAAAGTTTCCTCTACCTGAGGTAATGTTACCTCACCTGAGATAAAGTTACCTCTATCTGAGGTAACGTTACCTCACCTGAGGTAAAGTTACCTCTACCTAACGTAATGTTACCTCACTTGAGGTAAAGTTATCTCATTTGAGGTAAAGTTACCTCACCTGAGGTAAAGTTATCTCACCTGAGGTAAATTTAACTAACGTGGGGTAATATTACCTCTACCTGAGGTAAAGTTACTTCACCTCAAGAAAAGTTACCTCACCTGAAGTAATTTTACTTCACCAAAGGTAATGTTACCTCGCATGAGGTAAAGTTATCTCTCTTGAGATGTTACTTCACCTGAGGTAATGTTACCTCACTTGAAGTAAAGTTACCTGGCCTGAGGTAAAGTTACCTCACCTGAGGTAAAGTTACCTCACCTGAGGTAAAGTTACCTCTACCTAACGTAATGTTACCTCACTTGAGGTAAAGTAATCTCATTTGTGGTAAAGTTACCTCACCTGAGGTAAAGTTAGCTCACATGAGGTAAAGTTAGCTCACATGAGGTAAAGTTAGCTCACATGAGGTAAAGTTACCGCATCTGAGGTAAATTTAACTAACGTGGGGTAAAGTTACCTCTATCTGGAGCTAATACGTCATGGTAGAGGTGGGGAGTCCCCACACTTTACCACAAAGACAAAGATCCCCCGTGTAGCCTCTAACAGGCTGTTAGTGAGCAGCACCCATTAAGGCTACCGGCACTGTGGCACACGAGGGGGTGGGTGGCCAGCACCACGCCCGGCCGCCTTTGTCTCCCCAGTGGCGATGTTCACACACCGCTACACCGGGTGCTCATTTGAGGCCGAGTCGACCTAGGGGACGAGGTCCCAGGACCGGTTCAGATGATCGTCACCGCTGTTGGTGGTGGCCGTGAGCGGGAATGGAACTCGGGTCTCTGCCGGCTTCGTAGCGCAGCGCTCGGCCAACACCGGCGACGATCTTCTAACCCGGTCCTGGGCCTCGTCCCCTAGGTCGACTCAGCCTCAAATGAGCACCCGGTGTAGCGAGTGTGAAGTAGTGAACATCGCCACTGGGGAGACAAAGGCGGCCGGGCGTGGTGCTGGCCACCCACCCCCTCGCGCGTCGTTCCGGCCTTCATAGGCGCTGCTCGCTAACAGCGCTTGCCCAGACAGTCTGTTAAGGCCACACGGGGGATCTTTGTCTCGTATCCCTGTGACTCGCTATCCGTGTGACTCCTTCTCCGTGACTCGCTATCCGTGTGACTCCATCTCCGTGACTCGCAATCCGTGTGACTCCATCTCTGTGACTCGCTATCCGTGTGACTCCATCTCCGTGACTCGCTATCCGTGTGACTCCGTCTCCGTGACTGCATCTCCGTGACTGCGTCTGACCGTCGTCCGCGTCTCGTCCCCTCCGTGTCTCTGCGCCTCAGCAGCAGGAGATGGGCGACTTCCCAGACATCAGAGGCTTCTTCACCAAGGCCGAGTGGGGCGACCTGGCCGAGTGCGAGAAGCGGCGCTACAGGAACATCAAGCAGAACCACGCCGTCATGCTGAACCTCGGTGGGTACGGCAGGCCCGAGCCTCTTCACAAATAAACTAATTGTCGTAGTGATTATAATGATGAGACCAGAACGTCGTAGCAGAGTGCCATGCACGGGGCGCCACGGTGGCTATGAGATGTTAACTACCTCGCCTGGTCTACAGGAGGTCGTGGGTTCGATGCCGACCCTGACGATGCCTGTCACATATCTGGAGTCTGCGTGTGTCTCTCCCCGGTGAGATGTTAACTACCTCGCCTGTTCTACAGGATGTCGTGGGTTTGATGCCGACCCTGACGATGGCTGTCATATATCTGGAGTCTGCGTGTGTCTCTCCCCGGTGAGATGTTAACTACCTCGCCTGGTCTACAGGAGGTCGTGGGTTCGATGCCTGTCCTCTGGGTTGTCGCTCCACAATGTAGAATCAACATCACGCGTTTAACGTATTTGGCTGCTGCTGTAAATGTCCACGTGGTGAGCCACTTGGTTGAGCTGTCATTTGTGGCAGCCAGGTGGCTTCTGAAGAAGAAGCCGATAGCTCAGTGGACTTCACTTGGTGAAGTAAAAATAGATTTAGTTTGTGTATTGTGTCATTGTTGTAACTTTCCTGGCCCCGTGCCCCCTATGGGACATCTGTGAAAAAGAGCTTCATAGCTCATCGGGTTCCTAATGTTGGAGAGTAAACCCACAACATTTACAAAAATAGTTTATTTTGTGTGTGTGTGTGATTTGTTTACCTTTCCTATACTTTGCACTCCTATCGTGTTTACTGTATTGCTTGGTGTTGTTGTAGCAGCCACATTATATAGATGAACGTAGTGGCGGTGGTACACCGTTACGCTGTGTAAAATAATCAGCACATTTTTGGCAATAATTACGTTTTTTTCCTCGCGATTCGAGACACCGGACAGAAGGATATTTCGGGTTGGTGGTGGTAGTGGTGGTGGTGCGTCAAAATCAGTTGTCGTGATGCCGTAGTGGCAGGAAGACGGAACGTGACATGAGCAGAATTGAACACGAAGCTTCGCAGTCTGTTGACGTACAGCGGCGCCCAGTCTGATGACGATCTGCTGCTCCGTGCTCCAGTCGTGCCCAGTGTGATGACGATCTGCTGCTCTGTGCTCCAGCGGCTGCTCCGTGCTCCAGCGGCAAGATTTGACTCCTCGTGCCCCTAGAGACTCGGTGGGACGGTTCCTCGATACGACTCGTGGTGTCGCCACCGCACGTTCGGAATGGGGGACGCGGCTGCTGAATCTGAGTGCAACTTCTGACGGAGAGTCCTGCAGCTCACTCAAGGGGCGACAGCGACGCCGTCGGGACTGTGAAAAATAAGAATAGGTTTTACGCTTTAGGGGAATGAAACAGGAGGCGGTTAAGATGTTCAAACACCAGATAGATTGTAGCTTTTGCAAGGAATCAAGTTACCGCATTAACCACGCGTACTTGTGGCGAACACGACAAACAAACACTCTCTGATAATATTTAATCGTTGTCTTTGAAACTGATTGGTCTACCCCAGAGACAGCCTTCTTCATGGTCTAGTCTCACCAGTGTCAGACCAGAGAACAACACCAAAAGGCGACCGGTACAAAGACAATGCAGCATCGAGAGCATTGATAGCTCGGGATGAGCAGCTACATGACGGGACCTTTTTGCGAGTATCAAAGTGTGAAAAATAAAAATCGATTTTTCCCTTTCTGGCAATCAAACAGGAGGGAGGCGTTAAGATGTCCACACACCAAATAGATTATTCCTTTTGCAAGGAATCAAAGCTACTGCATTAACCACGCGTGCTTGTGGCGAACACGACAAACAAACACTCTCCGATAATAATCACATCGTCAGGACTGTGTTACGAGGAACCGGTGTGTCGCTATGCTGCACCGGTGTACCGCCAATACGTCCAAATAACAATGACCGACTGCCTCCTTGCGCAGGGATGAACCCGGCCCAGCCCGAGTTCATGCGCGCACGCGGCAAGCGCAGGGCGAGGGGGAATGGAGCGGAGTGCGGGCGGTCGAGCGACTCCGACGAGGAATGGACGAGGAGGAGGAAGAGGAAGGAGGTGGCGGTGCACGGAGGACGAAGAGGCGGAGGAGGCAAACGTAAAAGGGCGCTTGCACAGCGTGCAGAAACCCCCTGTAGACTCACACAGAGACCCCTGTAGACTCACGCAGAGACCCCCTTTAGACTCACACAGAGACCCCCTGTAGACTCATACAAAGACTCCCTGTAGACTCATACAGAGACTCCCTGTAGACTCATATAGAGACCCCCTGTAGACTCACACAGAGACCCCCTGTAGACTCACACAGAGACCCCTGTAGACTCACGCAGAGACCCCCTGTAGACTCATACAGAGACCCCCTGTAGACTCACACAGAGACGCCTGTAAACTCACACAGAGACCCCCTGTAGACTTTTTACAGAGACCCCCTGTAGACTCACACAGAGACGCCTGTAAACTCACACAGAGACCCCCTGTAGACTCACACAGAGACCCCCTGTAGACTCACACAGAGACCCCCTGTAGACTCACACAGAGACCCCCTGTAGACTCACACAGAGACCCCCTGTAGACTCACACAGAGACCCCTGTAGACTCACACAGAGACCCCTGTAGACTCACACAGAGACCCCCCGTAGACTCACACAGAGACCCCCTGTAGACTCACGCAGAGACCCCTGTAGACTCACACAGAGACCCCTGTAAACTCACACAGAGACCCCTGTAGACTCGCACAGAGACCCCCTGTAGACTCACACAGAGACCCCCTGTAGACTCACACAGAGACCCGTGTAGACTAACACAGAGACCCCCTGTAGACTCACACAGACCTGTCTAGACTCACACAGAGACCCCCTGTAGACTCACACAGAGACCCCTGTAAACTCACACAGAGACCCCTGTAGACTCACACAGGGACCCCTGTAGACTCACACAGAGGCCCCCTGTAGACTCACACAGAGACCCCCTGTAGACTCACACAGAGACCCCCTGTAGACTCACACAGAGCCCCCTGTAGACTCACACAGAGCGCCCTGTAGATTCACACAAAGACCCCTGTAGACTCATGCAGAGGCCCCCTGAAGACTCACGAAGAGACCCCCTGTAGACTCACACAGAGACCCCTGTAGACTCACACAGAGACCCCCAACCCATGGAACCTGGTTCTGTCCTGTGATAACAGTCTGTTAAGGCTGCACAAGGTAGATCATTAATTTATTTGTAAATATGTGAGTGAGTAAATGCCTGCATGCGTAAATACACACGTGGGTGTGTTCACACGTGTGTGCGTGTGTTAACGGGTATCCATGTGTTCACACACATGGACACGTGTGTGCGTGTGTTCACTTGTGTGCGTGTGTTCATGTGTGTGTGGGTTCACACGTGCGTGCGTGTGTTCACGTGTGTGTGCGTGTGTTCACACGTGTGTGCGTGTGTTCACGTGCGTGTGTTCACGTGTGTGCGTGTTTTCACGTGTGTGCGTGTGTTCACACGTGCGTGTGTTCACGTGTGTGTATTCACACGTGTGTGCGTGTGTTCACACGTGTGTGCGTGTGTTCACGCAGGAGGAGGCAAGGGGGCTGCTTCACGCTGGGCTACCGTGGGAGAGTCGCACGCGAGGGCAGCTCCCAGCAAGCGCAAGGTCTCTGTGCACAGCGCACGGCACTCCTCTCGTTACAGCTGCTGTTGTTGTTGTCTTTAGTTTGTTGACCTTCCCACGCACCTCCCATTAGCGAGGTTGGCTACGTACGGTGCCAAAGAAATTCAACATACGTACGGACTACTAAACACTACTATACCAGGGACGTGCGGTCAGGGGAGGCAGGCGAGGCTTGAGCCTCACCTGTCATATACTCCAATGAAAATAGCTGTTACGAAAAGTAAAAAATAAAAATTTCCACTGCTCTGTTATAAATGTCATTTCTGTATAATCCCAATCATTACAGAGAGATGGTAACAGGCACGTGCTTATTGCCCGCGCTCCATCCAGTTTCTGAGGGGTTGCGCAATCAGAGGGGAGGCTGAGCTCGTCGCTGCCTCACCTCTCGTCTCCCTGTATTTGCAGCGGAGCTCCGCAAATTTGGCGATTTTGACGATCAAAATTATTGGAGTCGTACAGAAATGACGAAATACAGATCAGTGGAAGAATCTTAATTAGTATTTTATTACTTTTTACTTTTCGTAGAAGAGGCTTGGCCTGCCATACCCACCGAGGTTCAGCATGACGACGGCATGGTTATGCGTGATGTATGGAATCAGATATACAGAATCAGAATATCAGAATTAGAATATGTATTGTACTGGAGGAATCCGATGAGGTGTCAGGGTCGAGATCAAACCCGCGACCTCCTGCGTACCAGGCGAGGGAGTGAACATCTCCTAGCCACCGCTGGTCACCGCACCAACTCTGCCCCCCACACCCCCTTCCGATCCCTCACCCCACCGCCCCCTCCGCTCAGACTAAAGCGGAAGCCCTGGAGTACGTGTGGAGCATCTTGCAGGGCGTGGAGGAGGAGCAGCAGCAGGAGGAGGAGTTCAGGGGATTTGAGCTGAGGGAGGTGCACAAGGCCAGGATGGCGATGTTCAGGCTGGAGCGCAGAGCCACCGCCTGCAAGGAGGCCCTGAGGGTGGTGCTCCAGAGGATGCGTGGAGGTGCGTAGCCTGCAGCGGTGATTTCTATTCACACCGCAACTCCACGCTCCCCCTCTATTCTCACCGGAACTCCACGCTCCCCTCTATTCTCACCGGAACTCCACACTCCCCTCTATTCTTACCGGAACTCCACGCTCCCCCTCTATTCTCACCGGAACTCCACACTCCACTCTATTCTCACCGGAACTCCACACTCCTCTCTATTCTCACCGGAACTCCACACTCCACCTCTATTCTCACCGGAACTCCACGCTCCCCTCTATTCCCACCGGAATTCCGCAATCTTCCTCTGCTGCTGATGGAAGTCGCCAATGCTGTTGATGCTACTGCTACATGTGCTCCCGTCAGTGCTGCTGCTGGTACTAATGCAGCCTATGAACCAAACAATGTTTATTTTACCAGGGTGAGCCCCACTGAGCTGTGTAGCTGTTTTTTCAGAAGCGTCCTGGCTATCACAAATGATACCTCAACGTAGTTGACTTTTCACCATCGTCATCACGTGGACATTTATAGCGGCCAAATTACCCTCAACGCGTGACGTCGATTCTGAACGTCGAGGAGAAAACCTGAGGACCCGGAGAAAAATCCACGCAACCACGGGGAGGTACGACACGCAGACTCCAAACGTACAGCGTGGGTCGTCAGGGTCGGGATCGCACCCACGACCTCCCGTAGACCACGCGAGGGAGTCAACATCTCGTCACGGAGGAGAGAGAGAGAGAGACGCGCGGGCTCCAGATGTACGGCAGGTTTCGTCAGGGTCGGGATGGAACCCACGACCTCCCGTACACCGGGAGAGGCGGTCAACATCTCGCCGCGTTTGCCCGCAGGCTTCTCCGTGCCGCCGGCCTCCTCCGCCCAGGCTGCGGCGGTGTCGCTCAGCGCTCGCTCTCGCTACGGCCTGCGGCAGCGCGAGAGGAAAGTCTACACAGAGGTGGAGGAGCCCCAGGACGACGACGACTTCTGTGAGACTCCCTGCTCCCTCTACCTCTCTCTCTCACTTTCTCACTCTCACTGTCACTCTGTTACTTTCTCACTCTCTCTCTCACTGTCAATCTCTCACTGTCACTTTCACACTCTCTCTCACACTGTCACTTTCCCACACCCTCACCTATCTCTCTCGCTTTGTTACACTCTCACTGTCTCACACTCTCACCTATCTCACTCGCTTTGTTACACTCTCACTGTCTCACACTCTCACCTATCTCTCTCCCTTTGTTACACTCTCACTGTCTCACACTCTCACCTATCTCTCTCCCTTTGTAACACTCTCACTGTCTCACACTCTCACCTATCTCTCTCGCTTTGTTACACTCTCACTGTCACTTTCTCACCTATCTCTCTCGCTTTGTTACACTCTCACTGTCTCACACTCTCACCTATGTCCCTCTATTGCTCCCGCGTTCTCACTCGATATATTCCACCTGCTCCCTCTCACTCTCTCCCCCTCGCCCTCCCTCTCACACGCTCCCTTTCTCGCACTCTCACTCACCTCTCTCTCTTTTGCTCCTCGCTCGGGGATGCAGGGAGGGAGGGGAGGGATGCAGGGAGGGTGACAGGGAATACATCTCCGATGAGCGAGCTAAATAATTTCACCATGCAGAGAGGGAGGGAGGGAGGCATCTGTCTGGAGCGCTCCTCACCCTCTCACTCTCTCACAGTGCCACTGCTGCTGCTGCTGTTGCTACTGCGATTCACCCCCCTCCTGCTGCTGCTGCTGCTGTGGCTCTCAGTCTGCGAGCTGTGCAGGGATTTCTACCTGGGGGAGTGCTCCGTGCACGGCCCGCCAGAGTTCATCGCGGACGCGGCCGTGGCCCCGGGAGTGGCCGACAGGGCCCGGCTCAGCCTGCCCCAGGGCCTCACCGTCGGCGCCTCCTCCATCGCCGGCGCCGGCCTCGGGGTGTGGAGCAACAGGAAGAAGCTGCCCAAGGGGGTGATGTTTGGGCCCTACCAGGGAGAGGTGTCTGAGGAGAACCCCGTGAGCGAGTACTGCTGGCTGGTGAGCTGCTGCTGCTGCCACTGCTGCAGCCTCCTCCTATTCCTACATCATCATCGTCATCGTGTGTGTGGAGAGGAGGCTCGTGAAGGAGATGGAGAGAAACCCATAGCTTCACACAGTCACCCACAGACTCGCACAGAGACCTTAGAGACTCGCACAGAGACCCAAAATCTCGCACAGAGACCCAGAGACTCTTACAGAGACCCAGAGAATCGCACAGAGACCCACAGACTCACACAGAGAGACCCACAGTCTCACACAGAGACCTAGAGACTCGCACAGAGACTTGCACAGAGACCCACAGAATCGCACAGAGACCCACAGTCTCACACAGAGACCCAGAGAATCGCACAGAGACCCACAGTCTCACACAGAGACCCAGAGAATCGCACAGAGACCCACAGTCTCACACAGAGACCCAGAGACTCGCACAGAGACCCAGAGACTCGCACAGAGACTCGCACAGAAACCCACAGTCTCATACAGAGACCCAGAGACTCGCACAGAGACTCACACAGGGACCCACAGATTCACAGAGGGACCCACAGATTCACAGAGGGACCCAAAATTTAACGTCATAATGAGTTCAACTTGTAACCCACAGTAGCCGCTCGCTCGCAAGGACAGAACAACTTCGATGCGTAAGGAGGAACCACAGACTGGTGGTTCCTCCTCACGCACTCCTTACGCAAAAATAAACCACGACACCTCGCGGCTGATCTCGTCAAGAAGCATAAACCATCATCACGCAAACTCTGTTCATGCTCGCAGCAGCAGCAGCGGCGGCGTTTGGCTACACATCGTGCAAAGACGATGGTCAGCGCATGGCGCGGCTCTTACAGACGCACTTCTGCGGCCGTCTGGAAGGTTCTTGCTTCCAATATGAGGAAGCCACTGGGAGCTATGCACTTTTAAATCTTGTAGATTTAAAATTCATTTCTTTAGAACTGCTCTTAGTGTTTAGTTTGTTGTCCTTCCCCCCGCACCTCCGATCAGCACGGTTGGCTACGTCCGGTACGAAAGAAGTTCAAGTTACGGTCCAACTCACATTAATTATCCGTGGATCTGCTCGTGTGCGTGTGTGTTTCAGATTTACAAAAACAAAAAGGATCGTGAATATGTTGATGCTCAGGATGAATCAAAATCAAATTGGATGAGGTGATTCTTGTCTTAAGGACCACTGCACAGAGACACCAGAACCACCACACACAGAGACCAGAACCACTACAGAGACCAGAACCACCAAACAGACCAGAACCGCTACACACAGAGACCAGAACCACTACAGAGACCAGAACCACTACACACAGAGACCAGAACCACCACACACAGAGACCAGAACCACTACACAAAGTGACCAGAACCACTACACACAGAGACCAGAACCACTACACACAGAGACCAGAACCATGACATACAGAGACCAGAACCACCACACAGAGACCAGAACCACTACACATAGAGACCAGAACCACTACACAGAGACCAGAACTACTACACACAGAGACCAGAACCACTACACATAGAGACCAGAACCACTACACACAGAGACCAGAACCACTACACATAGAGACCAGAACCACTACACACAGAGACCAGAACTACTACACACAGAGACCAGAACCACTACAGAGACCAGAACCACTACACAGAGACCAGAACCACTACACAGAGACCAGAACCACCACACACAGAGACCAGAACCACCACACACAGAGACCAGAACCACTACACATAGAGACCTGAACCACGACACACAGAGATCGGAACCACTACACACAGAGACCAGAACCACCACACAGAGACCAGAACCACTACACACAGAGACCAGAACCACCACACGTAGAGACCAGAACCACTACACACAGAGACCCGAACCACTACACACAGAGACCAGAACCACTACACACAGAGACCAGAACCACCACACAGAGACCAGAACCACCACACACAGAGACCAGAACCAAGACACACAGAGACCAGAACTACTACACACAGAGACCAGAACCACTACACACAGAGACCAGAACCACGACACATAGAGACCAGAACCACTGCACATAGACCAGAACAACTACACAAAGACCAGAACCACTACACAGAGACCAGAACCACCACACACAGAGACCAGAACCACGACACATAGAGACCAGAACCACTACACACAGAGACCAGAACCACCACACACAGAGACCAGAACCACTACAGAGACCAAAACCACCAAACAGAGACCAGAACCACTACACACAGAGACCAGAACCACTACAGAGACCAGAACCACTATACAGAGACCAGAACCACCACACACAGAGACCAGAATCACCACACACAGAGACCGGAACCACTACAGAGACCAGAACTACTACACACAGACCAGAACCACTACACACAGAGACCAGAACCACTACACATAGAGACCTGAACCACGACACACAGAGACCAGAACCACCACACACAGAGACCAGAACCACTACACACAGAGACCAGAACCACTGCACACAGAGACCCTGGGCCTCCCCTTGTTCGACTCGGCATCAAATGAGCACCCGGTACTGAGCGTGGTTCCAGCCCCACCACCCCAACGTAGCGCCCAGTGCCGGCCCTTAATAGGCGCTCGCTAACGGCGCCCACCCCGCCCCCCGCGTCTGCCCCCGCAGGTTCGTCAACTGCGCGAGGAATGAGCAGGAGCAGAACCTGGTGGCCTTCCAGCACCGGGGGCAGATTTACTACCGCACGTTCCGTGCCGTGGGGCCCGGCTCTGAGCTGCTGGTCTGGTACGGCGAGGAGTTCGCCCAGGAGCTGGGCATCGCCTGCGAGGCCGGGCCCTCGCGACGCCGCAGCAGCAGCAGCAGCAGCGAGTTGGCTCCCAGGGCCACCGCCAGAGACCTGCAGCCCGTGCAGCCTCCACCAAGCGAGGAACACTGTGAGCACCGCTCACCAGAGACTCACCACTGCTCACCAGACTATAGCCACTACTCACCAGAGATGATAGCCACCACTCACCAGAGATGATAGCCACCACTCACCAGAGATGATAGCCACCACTCACCAGCAATGATAGCCACCACTCACCAGAGATGATAGCCACCACTCACCAGCAATGATAGCCACCACTCACCAGAGATGATAGCCACCGCTCACCAGAGATGATAGCCACCGCTCACCAGAGATGATAGCCACCACTCACCAGAGATGATAGCTCCCACTCACCAGCAATGATAGCCACCACTCACCAGAAATGATAGCCACCACTCACCAGAGATGATAGCCACCACTCACCAGAGATGATAGCCACCACTCACCAGAGATGATAGCCACCACTCACCAGAGATGATAGCCACCGCTTACCAGAGATGATAGCCACCGCTCACCAGAGATGATAGCCACCGCTTACCAGAGATGATAGCCACTGCTCACCAGAGATGATAGGCACCACCCACACTAATAAGGTGCAAGTTAGTAACAGGTGTGGTGTGTAGTAGTAAACATCGCCACTGGGGAGACAAAGGCGGCCATGTGTGGTGCTGGCCGCCCTCCCACTCGTGTGCCGTGCTGGCCTTCATCGGTGCCCGATAACAGCACTTGTCCCATAAGTATATACAGGCTACACGGGGGTTCTTTGTCTTTGTGTGTATATATAATGGGGCCCAGGCCACCTGAGTTCGATTCCCACTCACGGTCAACGTCAGTGGTGAATATTTAGGCCTCCCCTAGGTTGACTCAGCCTCAAATGAGTACCTAGCTTAAACGTGGAAACATCGCCACTGGAGAGACAAAGGCGGCCGGGCCTGGTGTTGGCCACCTACTCCCTCGTGTGCCATGCCAGCCTTCATAGGTACTCGCAAACAGCACTTGCCCCAATAGTCTGATATGGCTGTTGGGGACCTTTACCTTTGTATATACACACACGTGTTCAAGAGTGCTCATGTCTAGGTGTTGGTGTGTGCGTCTTGTGCCTCTGGGATGACGCAGGTGTAGTGGGTGTGGAGGTCACAAGGCTGCCGTGTCCTGCCTGCAACCGTCAGTTCATCTTCCGCTCTAGTCTAGAGCATCACGTGCAGAGGAGACACCCCACTAAGCCCAGTAACAAAAGTCATCAGTGTGACCAATGTCCATACAGCACAGACCGCAAGAGTAGCTTGAAGATACACCAGAGAACACACACGAGAGAGAAGCCGTTCAAGTGCACCGTGTGTGAGAAGGCGTTTGCACATCTACAACATCTTCACAACCACCAGAGAACACACACGGGAGAGAAGCCGTTCAAGTGCACCGTGTGTGAGAAGGCGTTTGCACAACTACCACATCTTCACAGCCACCAGAGAACACACACGGGAGAGAAGCCGTTCAAGTGCACCGTGTGTGAGAAGGCGTTTGCACATCTACAACATCTTCACAGCCACCAGAGAACACACACGGGAGAGAAGCCGTTCAAGTGCACCGTGTGTGAGAAGGCGTTTGCACAACTACCACATCTTCACAGCCACCAGAGAACGCACACGGGAGAGAAGCTGTTCAAGTGCACCGTGTGTGAGAAGGCGTTTGCACAACTACCAGATCTTCACAGGCACCAGAGAACACACACGGAAGAGAAGCCGTTCAAGTGCACCGTGTGTGAGAAGGCGTTTGCACGGCTATCAGATCTCCACAGCCACCAGAGAACACACACGGGAGAGAAGCCGTTCAAGTGCACCGTGTGTGAGAAGGCGTTTGCATTACTATCAACACTTCATAGCCACCAGAGAACACACACGGGAGAGAAGCCGTTCAAGTGCACCGTGTGTGAGAAGGCGTTTGCACGGCCATCAACACTTCACAGGCACCAGAGAACACACACGGGAGAGAAGCCGTTCAAGTGCACCGTGTGTGAGAAGGCGTTTGCATTACTATCAACACTTCATAGCCACCAGAGAACACACACGGGAGAGAAGCCGTTCAAGTGCACCGTGTGTGAGAAGGCGTTTGCACGGCCATCAACTCTTCACAGCCACCAGAGAACACACACGGGAGAGAAGCCATTCAAGTGCACCGTGTGTGAGAAGGCGTTTGCACGGCCATCAACACTTCACAGCCACCAGAGAACACACACCGGCCAGAATGCATTTTCTCATCCACGTGAAAACAGAAAAGTCAGCCATCCTGAGCACAAAGCGCACAGCGCCGAGCTGTGAATTAGTTTCAAACAACAGGCCACGTGATTAGCCGAGGCTGTGCCACTCTTGAAACTGATTTTGAACGTGAACACGGAAACCTACGGAATCCTCCTACACCTGCCTCACACCCTGTGGGGGGCGGGAGATTAAACCGGTCCCAACCACTGCACGTCCCCACCCCACCCCCACCACCTGGGGGTCCCTGTGTGTGTGAGTGTGCAGAGTCCCCCGTGCAGAGCTGCACTGTTGTTACCCTAGAGGGGGGCACCGCAGGGCGATCCACCTACAGATACCCCAGTCTGCACGTCTCCCGCCGCTCTCCGTGAGCACCGCGTGCCGACTCGTAGCCCTGCCCCGTGCGACGTACGTACAGTGCGTACCCATCCAGCGGTAGGCCGAACCGCGGCCGATGACGAAGGTGGCGTCCGCTCACGAATCTCCGTGCACTCAGTCCCGTAGCCCCGAGCCATCGCTTGCGCGATATTCACTTTGCTGCTGAGAGGGAAGCTACGGGGAGGAGGTGGGGGGTGGGGGGTTGGTAGGAGAGGACATCTGTGGAACGGCTGGAGATCTGCGGAGAAGAGCTTCATAGCTCATCGGATTCCTGTGGCCTGAAAAAATATTCAGAGATGGCATTGGGGGGGTGTATGCATGAGTGGGCCATCTGCGCTTGGATCACCATGCGTGTTGTTGCTGCTGCCTCCCCCGTTGAAAATGTTCCCGGCGTGAACTTTGACCCTTTGCCGTTGCGACGACGCCGCGCGCCGTGCGTGAACGTCGTCGTCGTCGGAACAACGAAACGCAGTGAGAACTAAAGTAACTTTATCGGTAGCGAGGCTCCCACAGGGCCACGCGGGGCAGGGAGCGTGGCACAGTTTTGGCGCCGGCTAGCGCAGAGTGGCGGCGGTCGTGTCGCTACGCTTCTCTGCGGTGAGCAACGACGTCTTGATAACAACAGCAGCAGTCGCTCGCTCAATTCGTGGGATTCTGCGGTGAACGGTGAAACCCACCCCGTGAAAGGTGACGCCCACCCCGTGAACGGTGACGCCCACCCCGTGAACGGTGACGCCCACCCCGTGAACGGTGACGCCCACCCCGTGAACGGCGACGCCCACCCCGTGAACGGCGACGCCCACCCAGTGAACGGCGACGCCCACCCCGTGAACGGTGACACCCACCCCGTGAACGGCGACGCCCACCCAGTGAACCGTGACACCCACCCTGTAACTCTGCAGACGTCTCGGACGTGGGAAAGTGTTGAGAGATTCTTTGCATCGTCCCGGTTGCTCGCGTGTCGTCGCACGGTGGTGGCGCGCGTTGACTCTTACACGGTTAAGAAAGTTGAGCGTTAGTTTGTGATTCTGTTTAAAATTATATACTTACTTAAACTAACAAAAATTATCTTGGGATTTTACTAAGTAAGGTCCAACAGAATATGTAGAGGCTCTTTTATCAGACGCTACCACCTGGCCATCACAAATGAAAGCTCAGCGAAGTGGCTCATCATTGTGTGGACATTGATAGCGGCCAGATACTCTGATTGCGTGATCTCGATTCTAAATGTCGAGGGGAAAAACCGGAGGACCTGGAGAAAAATCCACACGACCACGGGGAGAGAGAGAGAGACACGCGCAAACTCAAAATATACAGCAGGCGTCAGGGTCGGAATCGAACCAACGATCTCCTGTATACCAGGAGAGGTGGTTAACATCTCAACATGCGTTCAGAGTATTTGGCTGCTGTAAATGTCACGTGACAAGCAACTTCGGTGCGCCGCCGTCATTTGTGATAGGCAGGTCGCTACCGCACAGCTCAGTGGGGGCCTTACCTGGAAAAGTAAAGTGAAGTAAAAAAACAAAAACCTGCTGTTGAGAATGACCTCACCGGACCGGTGGAGGCAGCGCTGACGTCTTGGTCCCAATTGGCAGCGCCGGCGTCTCGTTGGTTGTGAAGGCAGCCCAGCTCACACAGCCCGTGCCGGTGTCTCCAGGAGGTGGGAGCGACTTGCTCTGTGTCAGTGTCTCCAGGAGGTCCCAGCGACTTGCTCTGTGTCAGTGTCTCCAGGAGGTCCCAGCGACCTGCTCTGTCAGTGTCTCCAGGAGGTGGGAGCGACTTGCTCTGTGTCAGTGTCTCCAGGAGGTGGGAGCGACTTGCTCTGTGTCAGTGTCTCCAGGAGGTCCCAGCGACTTGCTCTGTGTCAGTGTCTCCAGGAGGTGGGAGCGACTTGCTCTGTGTCAGTGTCTCCAGGAGGTGGGAGCGACTTGCCCTGTGTCAGTGTCTCCAGGAGGTGGGAGCGACTTGCTCTGTGTCAGTGTCTCCAGGAGGTCCCAGCGACTTGCTCTGTCAGTGTCTCCAGGAGGTGGGAGCGACTTGCTCTGTGGCGACACTTTTCCGTGACAGAGGTTTGGTTTTTGTTATTGTTGTTGTTGGGTTAGAGATCTCGTAAACATAAACATTGTGTCGTTAACCCACCACCACCCACCACCATCGCCTGGCACGGCCAATCAGTAACGGTTTGTCACGTAAACGAAACGTGCCAATTGGTTACCAACTTCAGCACACACGGCGCTTGTGTGTCGGGGAGAGTGAACCCACCACAGCATTTACAATTCGAGTACCGGTGACGTTTCACCGGCGATTACAAACAACGGCGACCGGCTTCATCGGGCGACGTGCCAGGATTGTGATCCAACGCCATCTAACCCGGCGGCAACGACGACAAAAACCTTCGTCGCAGATACCGCCGGTCGCGAGAGACCGCGCGTGGCGCTTTGTGTTGCCGTCGCGTTGCCGCGAATCGTCGAAGCGCGTTCACGGTCCGTCGTTCTCCCGCAACGCGGCGGTGGTTGTTGCGTTCCTGAAGAACAACCGCGTTGTGGAGAAATAATATAAACTATAGTGGGGGGTGAAGCGTGGTCCGCGATAACACGCGAGATGATGGGCAAGACAGAGGCGGGACTAAGACCGAGGCGCGTGGGTAGCGTCTAGAAGCATCCAGCAGCATCCCAACGCCTCCTCCTCGTTGCGACGCCGCTACGCCGAGGGCAGCCGCACGTAGAACCGCTTACTCCTACTCGCGTTGAGACGTAGTTCCGTTCGCTCGGTCGCGTCGCATCCAATCCGCGTCCTCGTTACGGACGGCGTGTATCCCCTTACGATACGTTCACGGCGTTACGTCGTCCAATTGGCGTCGTTAGAACTAACACGCAGAGTTGTAGCGGAACCAGACTGTACCCGTTGTCTCCTGCTGTTCAACGCAGAGGCCGCATTGACCGTTCCAATAGTCACTGTAGCCATTGCGAGCCCCAAGTTGTTGTTGGCTCCCGGCTCTTAAACTCGCGTTTTTCTGGATTTTCTTGTTGTTATTCTGTCTCTCGCTGTTCAAATAAACCAACCGTTAAAATTAAAGACTGATCATTTCTTTTGTCAGTGGGCAAACGTACAAAATCAGCAGGGATCAAATGCTTTTTTCCCCCTCACTGTCATCTGTAATCGTTACACACAGCAGCACCTGGTCACAACTGCTCGCCGCTGATCCTAACAACACCGATCCAGTCGTCATCCCTGCACGTCAAGGATGGTAAAACTATGACCCAACAAACTTACACATCACACTGTCCTACAGACTTCACTTCACACGCCCCTACAGACTTCACTTCACACGCCGCTACAGACTTCAATTCACACGCTCCTACAGACTTCAATTCACACGCCCCTACAGACTTCACTTCACACGCCCCTACAGACTTCACATCACACTGTCCTACAGACTTCAATTCACACGCCCCTACAGACTTCACTTCACACGCCCCTACAGACTTCTATTCACACGCCCCCACAGACTTCAATTCACACGCCCCTACAGAGTTGTGTTGGTCACGTGCCTACCTTTCCTATACTCTGCACTCCCATGGTGTTTATTGTATTGTTTGTTGTTGTGGCGTTCTGACCCCGTGCACCTACTGTGGACGTCTGTGGATGATAAAGAGCTTCACAGCTCATCGGATTCCTCCAGAATAAAAAAAATTAAACTTAAAAACTCGGATGACGTCACTGCGTGGTGACGTCACGCGTCTCGCCCCCCCCCCACTCCCCCGTTACCCCCCACCCCTCCCACCCCCGTTACCCCCCCCCCACTCCCCCCCACCACCAACCACCGCCATTGGCCACTCAGTGATGGTGACGTCCCCACGGCGCCTGTGCCAGGCTGGGTGCACTTCGAGGCTGCCGCGTGAAGTGAGGTGGTGACGTCACGCGAGCGTTGTGTTTAACGATTACAGTGGCACGCGGCCTGCACTACGTGAGGGTTACTTTGACACAACGTTACCTCTATCTGAGGTAAAGTTACCTCTACCTGAGGTAAAGTTACCTCTATCTGAGGTAAAGTTACCTCTACCTGAGGTAAAGTTACCTCACCTGAGGTAAAGTTACCTCTATCTGAGGTAAAGTTACCTCTACCTGGGGTAAAGTTACCTCTATATGAGGTAATGTTACCTCTACCTGAGGTAAAGTTACCTCTATCTGAGGTAATGTTACCTCTACCTGAGGTAAAGTTACCTCTATCTGAGGTAATGTTACCTCACCTGAGGTAATGTTACCTCTATATGAGGTAAAGTTACCTCCATCTGAGGTAACGTTACCTCTACCTGAGGTAATGTTACCTCTATATGAGGTAATGTTACCTCTACCTGAGGTAAAGTTACCTCTATCTGAGGTAAAGTTACCTCTACCTGAGGTAAAGTTACCTCTATCTGAGGTAAAGTTACCTCACCTGAGGTAAAGTTACCTCTACCTGAGGTAAAGTTACCTCTACCTGAGGTAATGTTACCTCGACCTGAGGTAAAGTTACCTCTACCTGAGGTAATGTTACCTCACCTAAGGTAAAGTTACCTCATCTGAGGTAAAGTTACCTCACTTGAGATAATGTTACCTCTACCTGAGGTAAAGTTATCTCGCCTGACGTAAAGTTAACTCACCTAAGGTAAAGTTACCTCATCTGAGGTAACGTTACCTCGCCTGAGGTAAAGTTAACTAACCTGGGGTATAGTTACCTCTACCTGAGATAAAGTTATCTCGCTTAAGGTAAAGTAACCTCATCTGAGGTAAAGTTACCTCTACCTGAGGTAATGTTACCTCTATCTGAGGTAAAGTTACCTCGCCTGAGGTAAAGTTATCTCATCTGAGGTAAAGTTACCTCACTTGAGATAATGTTTCCTCTATCTGAGATAAAGTTATCTCGCTTAAGGTAAAGTTACCTCATCTGAGGTAAAGTTACCTCACCTGAGGTAAAGTTACCTCGCCTGAGGTAAGATTACCTCTAATTAACGTTATATTACATCACAAGGGGCACAGCAAAATGACTGGTTCTTTCGGTAAAGTCACCACGTAGAAGGTAAACAATAAAATAATAAAAATATAAAACAATAAAATTCACACCTGATGATGATTGCTTGTGTTGCAGTCGAAACGTCGTGAGAATTTTATTGTTTTTATATTTTTATTATTTTATTGTTTCCCTTCTACGTGGTGATGACTTTACCGAAAGAACCAAGAATATGAATCCCTGCAGTCACGAAAGCTTTAAACCAAAGAGTATGAATCCTTGTAAAAGGTTTAAGTTTGGTGTTTTAACATCTTAACGCAGCTGTTTTGTTGCCAGAAAAAAGGGGAAAACCTGTTCTCATATTTTGGTCCTGGCAAAGGAGGTCACCATGAAATTAATTAATCGATTGAGATTTTGTTTTTGTCGTTGGAGGTTTTTATTCAGATTGAGGATCCATAATTAGAGGGGTTTTTTTCTGGCGTTGCGTTGCGTCAATATAAATGTTGTGTCGTTAAAACCGACACCACCCGACACAGCCAATTAGTAAGAGGGTTTGTCACGTGAGCAGAACGTGCCAACTCGTGATTTAGTACAGCACTAGTGTATAGTGTAGTGTATAGTGTAGTGTATAGTAGTGTATAGTGTAGTGTGTAGTGTATAGTGTAGTGTATAGTGTTGTGTATAGTAGTGTATAGTGTAGTGTATAGTGTAGTGTATAGTGTAGTGTATAGTAGTGTAGTTTATAGTGTAGTGTATAGTATAGTATACAGTAGTGTAGTGTATAGTGTAGTTTATAGTAGTGTAATGTATAGTAGTGTATAGTGTATAGTAGTGTAGTGTATAGTGTAGTGTATAGTAGTGTAGTGTATAGTGTAGTGTATAGTGTAGTGTATAGTAGTGTAGTGTAGTGTATAGTGTAGTGTATAGTGGTGTAGTGTATAGTAGTGTATAGTGTAGTGTATAGTGTAGTGTATAGTGTCGTGTATAGTGTAGTGTATAGTGTAGTGTATAGTGTAGTGTATAGTAGTGTAGTGTATAGTAGTGTAGTAGTGTATAGTGTAGTGTATAGTGTAGTGTATAGTAGTGTATAGTGTAGTGTATAGTGTATAGTAGTGTATAGTGTAGTGTATAGTGTAGTGTATAGTGTAGCACTACACCGGTTGTGTTTTGGAGAGCAAATCCACAACATTTATAAATCTGAGTAAGACGTTTCGCCAGTAATCACAACCAGCATCATCAGGCGGACAGCCAGATTGTGCCCCTTACTGAATATCTGTGACACAAAGAGCTTTATAGCTTATCGGATACCCCCTACACCATAAAGATTCAGATTTATTTTAAAAAATCTGATTACGTCATTGCGTAGTGACGTCACCCGTATCGCATCTCCCCTCTCGGAGTCTGTTGGGATCAAAGCGCGATGACGTCATACGTCTCCCTCACCCCCCGCAACCCCCAATCC
The DNA here is from genome assembly GCF_048934315.1 of Petromyzon marinus. Taxonomy (NCBI): domain Eukaryota; kingdom Metazoa; phylum Chordata; class Hyperoartia; order Petromyzontiformes; family Petromyzontidae; genus Petromyzon; species Petromyzon marinus. The sequence continues at coordinate 435,814 of NW_027422631.1, forward strand.
CACTCCCCACTCCTCTCGACCCCCACTCCCTAAACTCCCCCACCCCTCCTCACCTTCACCCCCACCCCCACTCCATTCCCCACCCCCACTGCCCCCACCCCCCACTCCCCCAACTCCCTAAACTCCTCCCACTCCCCCCACTCCCCCACCCCCAACCCCCACCCCCCACCCCCCACCCCCACCCCCACCCCCCACCCCCACCCCCACCCCACCCCCACTCCCCCATTCGAATTTTCCCGCGCCGAGCCAAGGAAGGGAGAAGCCGCGTCAATGGCGTCAGCTCCCACAGAGGCAAGGACGTTACATTACACGGGGATTACATTACACGGGGATTACATTACACGAGGATTACATTACACGGGGATTACATTACACGGGGATTACATCGCACGGGGATTGCATTACCACGGAGATTGCATTACCACGGGGATTACATTACACGGGGATTACATTACACGGGGATTACATTCGGGTAACATTACACGGAGATTACATTCACAATACATTATACGGGGATTATAAGTTACATCACCTGAGGTAATGTTACCTTATATGAAGGATTACATTTTGATTACATTACACGGTGATTATTAGAAGGGTTACATTACACGGGGGTTACATTGCAGTCCGTATTTTAAATCGTGTAAGATTTAGGCTACGAGACGACTTCACGTTACGATTACAGCTCCACATCTAGTACAGTGTTGACACGAGCGACTAATTAATTGTATAATATTTACTTTGCACTGAATGAGAATGTCGCGGTGAAGATTACCTTATAATGTAACGTGATTTTATTCGGATTGCATCACGTTCTGATTACCTTACCCTCAGTGAGGTAATGTTACCTCACCTGAGGTAAAGTTATCTCACCTGAGGTAAAGTTACCTCTACCTAACGTAATGTTACCTCACTTGAGGTAAAGTTACCTCACCTGAGGTAAAGTTATCTCACCTGAGGTAAATTGAACTAACGTGGGGTAATGTTACCTCTACCTGAGGTAAAGTTACTTCACCTCAGGAAAAGTTACCTCAACTGAAGTAATTTACCTTCACCTACGGTAATGTTACCTCGCATGAGGTAAAGTTACCTCATTTGAGATACTGTTACTTTACCTGAGGTAAATTTACCTCGCCTAAGGTAAAGTTACCTCATCTGAGGTAAAGTTATCTCACCTGAGGTAAAGTTACCTCTACTTAACGTTATATTACATCACTTGAGGTAAAGCTACTTCACCTGAGGTAATGTTTCCTCTACCTGAAGTAAAGTTATCTCATCTGAGGTAAATTTACCTCGCCTAAGGTAAAGTTATCTCAACTGAGATAAAGTTTCCTCTACCTGAGGTAATGTTACCTCACCTGAGGTAAAGTTACCTCTCCTGAGGTAACGTTACCTCACCTGAGGTAAAGTTACCTCTACCTAACGTAATGTTACCTCACTTGAGGTAAAGTTATCTCATTTGAGGTAAAGTTACCTCACCTGAGGTAAAGTTATCTCACCTGAGGTAAATTTAACTAACGTGGGGTAATATTACCTCTACCTGAGGTAAAGTTACTTCACCTCAAGAAAAGTTACCTCACCTGAAGTAATTTTACTTCACCAAAGGTAATGTTACCTCGCATGAGGTAAAGTTATCTCTCTTGAGATGTTACTTCACCTGAGGTAATTTTACCTCTGCCTGAGGTAAAGTTACCTGGCCTGAGGTAAAGTTACCTCACCTGAGATAAAGTTACCTCACCTGAGGTAAAGTTACCTCCCCTGAGGTAAAGTTACCTCACCTGAGGTAAAGTTACCTCTACCTAACGTAATGTTACCTCACTTGAGGTAAAGTAATCTCATTTGTGGTAAAGTTACCTCACCTGAGGTAAAGTTAGTTCACATGAGGTAAAGTTAGCTCACATGAGGTAAAGTTACCGCATCTGAGGTAAATTTACCTTTAACTAACGTAATGTCACCTCACCTGAGGTAAAGTTATCTCACCTGAGGTAAAGTTACCTCACCTGAGGTAAATTTAACTAACGTGGGGTAAAGTTACCTCTATCTGGAGCTAGTACGTCATGGTAAAGTGTGGGGAGTCCCCACACTTTACCACAAAGACAAAGATCCCCCGTGTAGCCTCTAACAGGCTGTTAGTGAGCAGCACCCATTTAGGCTACCGGCACTGTGGCACACGAGGGGGTGGGTGGCCAGCACCACGCCCGGCCGCCTTTGTCTCCCCAGTGGCGATGTTCACACACCGCTACACCGGGTGCTCATTTGAGGCCGAGTCGACCTAGGGGACGAGGTCCCAGGACCGGTTCAGATGATCGTCACCGCTGTTGGTGGTGGCCGTGAGCGGGAATGGAACTCGGGTCTCTGCCGGCTTCGTAGCGCAGCGCTCGGCCAACACCGGCGACGATCTTCTAACCCGGTCCTGGGCCTCGTCCCCTAGGTCGACTCAGCCTCAAATGAGCACCCGGTGTAGCGGGTGTGAAGTAGTGAACATCGCCACTGGGGAGACAAAGGCGGCCGGGCGTGGTGCTGGCCACCCACCCCCTCGCGCGTCGTTCCGGCCTTCATAGGCGCTACTCGCTAACAGCGCTTGCCCAGACAGTCTGTTAAGGCCACACGGGGGATCTTTGTCTCGTATCCCTGTCACTCGCTATTCGTGTGACTCCATCTCCGTGACTCGCTATCCGTGTGACTCCATCTCCGTCACTCGCTATTCGTGTGACTCCATCTCCGTGACTCGCTATCCGTGTGACTCCATCTCCGTCACTCGCTATCCGTGTGACTCCATCTCCGTCACTCGCTATCCGTGTGACTCCATCTCCGTGACTCGCTATCCGTGTGACTCCATCTCCGTGACTCGCTATCCGTGTGACTCCATCTCCGTGACTCGCTATCCGTGTGACTCCATCTCCGTGACTCGCTATCCGTGTGACTCCATCTCCGTGACTCGCTATCCGTGTGACTCCATCTCCGTGACTGCGTCTCCGTGACTGCGTCTGACCGTCGTCCGCGTCTCGTCCCCTTCGTGTCTCTGCACCTCAGCAGCAGGAGATGGGCGACTTCCCAGACATCAGAGGCTTCTTCACCAAGGCCGAGTGGGGCGATCTGGCCGAGTGCGAGAAGCGGCGCTACAGGAACATCAAGCAGAACCACGCCGTCATGCTGAACCTCGGTGGGTACGGCAGGCCCTAGCCTCTTCACAACTAAACTAATTGTCGTAGTGATTATAATGATGATGAGACCAGAACGTCGTAGCAGAGTGCCATGCACGGGGCGCCACGGTGGCTATGAGATGTTAACTCCCTCGCCTGGTCTACAGGAGGTCATGGGTTTGATGCCGACCCTGACGATGCCTATCACATATCTGGAGTCTGCGTGTGTCTCTCCCCCGTGAAATGTTAACTACCTCGCCTGGTCTACAGGAGGTCGTGGGTTCGATGCCTGTCATATATGTGGAGTCTACGTGTGTCTCTCCCCGGTGAGATGTTAACTACCTCGCCTGGTGTACAGGAGGTTGTGGGTTCGATGCCGACCCTGACGATGCCTGTCATATATCTGGAGTCTGCGTGTGTCTCTCCCCCGTGAGATGTTAACTCCCTCGCCTGGTCTACAGGAGGTCGTGGGTTCGATCCCGGTCCTCTGGGTTGTCGCTCCACAATGTAGAATCAACATCACGCGTTTAACGTATTTGGCTGCTGCTGTAAATGTCCACGTGGTGAGCCACTTGGTTGAGCTGTCATTTGTGGCAGCCAGGTGGCTTCTGAAGAAGCCGATAGCTCAGTGGACTTCACCTGGTGAAGTAAAAATAGATTTAGTTTTAGAATAATGATTTGTTTACCTTTCCTCTACTTTGCACTGCTATCGTGTTTGTGTATTGTGTCGTTGTTGTTGTCATTTTCCTGGCCCCGTGCCCCCTATGGGACATGTGTGAAAAAGAGCTTCATAGCTCATCGGATTCCTAATGTTGGAGAGTAAACCCACAAAATTTACAAAAATAGTTTATTTTGTGTGTGTGTGATTTGTTAACCTTTCCTATACTTTGCACTCCTATCGTGTTTACTGTATTGCTTGGTGTTGTTGTAGCAGCCACATTATATAGATGAACGTAGTGGCGGTGGTACACCGTTACGCTGTATAAAATAATCAGCACATTGTTGGCGATAATTTTTTATTTTCCTCGCGATTCGAGACCCCGGTCAGAAGGATATTACGGGGTGGTGGTGGTGGTGGTGCGTCAAAATCAGTTGTTGTGATGCCGTAGCGGCGGGAAGACGGAACGGGACACGAGCAGAACTGAACACGAAGCTTCGCAGTCTGTTGACGTACAGCGGCGCCCAGTCTGATGACGATCTGCTGCTCCGTGCTCCAGTCGTGCCCAGTGTGATGACGATCTGCTGCTCTGTGCTCCAGCGGCTGCTCCGTGCTCCAGCGGCAAGATTTGACTCCTCGTGCCCCTAGAGACTCGGTGGGACGGTTCCTCGATACGACTCGTGGTGTCGCCACCGCACATTCGGAATGGGGGACGCGGCTGCTGAATCTGAGTGCAACTTCTGACGGACAGTCCTGCAGCTCACTCAAGGGGCGACAGCGACATCGTCGGGACTATGAAAAATAAGAATAGGTTTTACGCTTTAGGGGAATGAAACAGGAGGCGGTTAAGATGTTCAAACACCAGATAGATTGTAGATTTTGCAAGGAATCAAGTTACCGCATTAACCACGCGTACTTGTGGCGAACACGACAAACAAACACTCTCCGGTAATATTTAATCGTTGCCTTTGAAACTGATTGGTCTACCCCAGAGACAGCCTTCTTCATGGCCCAGTCTCACCAGTGTCAGACCAGAAAACAACACCAAAAGGCGACCAGTACAAAGACAATGCAGCATCGAGAGCATTGATAGCTCGGGGTGAGCAGCTATATGACGGAACCTTTTTGCGAGTATCAAAGCGTGAAAAATAAGAATCGGTTTCACCCTTTCTGGCAATAAAACAGGAGGCGTTAAGATGTCCACACACCAAATAGATTATTCCTTTTGCAAGGAATCAAAGCTACTGCATTAACCACGCGTGCTTGTGGCGAACACGACAAACAAACACTCTCCGATAATAATCTTACATCGTCAGGACTGTGTTACGAGGAACCGGTGAGTCGCTATGCTGCACCGGTGTACCGCCAATACGTCCAAATAACAATGACCGACTGCCTCCTTGCGCAGGGATGAACCCGGCCCAGCCCGAGTTCATGCGAGCACGCGGCAAGCGCAGGGCGAGGGGGAATGGAGCGGAGTGCGGGCGGTCGAGCGACTCCGACGAGGAATGGACGAGGAGGAGGAAGACGAAGGAGGTGGCGGTGCACGGAGGACGAAGAGGCGGAGGAGGCAAACGTAAAAGGGCGCTTGCACAGCGTGCAGAGACCCCCTGTAGACTCACACAGAGACCCTCTGTAGACTCACACAGAGACCCCTGTAGACTCACACAGAGACCCACTGTAGACTCACGCAGAGACCCCTGTAGAGTCACACAGAGACCCCTGTAGACTCACACAGAGACCCCTGTAGACTCACACAGAGACCCCCTGTAGACTCACACAGAGAACCCTGTAGACTCACACAGAGACCCACTGTAGACTCACGCAGAGTCCCCCTGTAGAGTCACACAGAGACCCCTGTAGACTCACACAGAGACCCCTGTAGACTCACACAGAGACCCCCTGTAGACTCACACAGAGACCCCTGTAGACTCACGCAGAGGCCACCTGTAGACTCACACAGAGACCCCCTGTAGACTCACACAGAGGCCCCCTGTAGACTCACACAGAGACCCCTGTAGACTCACACAGAGACCCCCTGTAGACTCACACAGAGACCCCTGTAGACTCACACAGAGACCCCCTGTAGATCCACACAGGGACCCCCTGTAGACTCACATAGAGACCCCTGTAGACTCACACAGAGACCCCTGTAGACTCACACAGAGACCCCCTGTAGACTCACACAGAGACCCCCTGTAGACTCACGCAGAGGCCACCTGTAGACTCACACAGAGACCCCCTGTAGACTCACACAGAGGCCCCCTGTAGACTCACACAGAGACCCCTGTAGACTCACACAGAGACCCCCTGTAGACTCACACAGAGACCCCTGTAGACTCACACAGAGACCCCCTGTAGATCCACACAGGGACCCCCTGTAGACTCACATAGAGACCCCTGTAGACTCACACAGAGACCCCTGTAGACTCACACAGAGACCCCCTGTAGACTCACACAGAGACCCCTGTAGACTCACGCAGTGACCCCTGTAGACTCACACAGAGACCCCCTGTAGACTCACGCAGAGACCCCCTGTAGACTCACACAGAGACCCCCTGTAGACTCACACAGAGACCCCCTGTAGACTCACACAGAGACCCCTGTAGACTCACACAGAGACCCCTGTAGACTCACACAGAGACCCCTGTAGACTCACACAGAGACCCCCTGTAGATTCACACAGGGACCCCCTGTAGACTCACATAGAGACCCCTGTAGACTCACACAGAGACCCCCTGTAGACTCACACAGAGACCCCCTGTAGACTCACGCAGTGACCCCTGTAGACTCACACAGAGACCCCCTGTAGACTCACACAGAGACCCCTGTACACTCACACAGAGACCCCCTGTAGACTCACACAGAGACCCCTGTAGACTCACACAGAGACCCCCTGTAGACTCACACAGAGACCCTTGTAGACTCACACAGAGACCCCCTGTAGACTCACACAGAGACCCCTGTAGACTCACACAGAGACCCCTGTAGACTCACACAGAGACCCCCTGTAGACTCACACAGAGACCCCTGTAGACTCACACAGAGACCCCCTGTAGACTCATACAGAGCCCCCCTGTCGACTCACACAGAGACCCCCTGTAGACTCACACAGAGACCCCTGTAGACTCACACAGAGACCCCCTGTAGACTCACACAGAGACCCCTGTAGACTCACACAGAGACCCCTGTAGACTCACACGGAGATCCCCTGTAGACTCACAGAGACCCCTGTAGACTCACACGGAGACCCCCTGTAGACTCACACAGAGACCCTGTAGACTCACACGGAGACCCCCTGTAGACTCACACAGAGACCCCCTGTAGACTCACACAGAGACCCCCTGTAGACTCACACAGAGACCCCCTGTAGACTCACACAGAGACCCCTGTAGACTCACACAGAGACCCTGTAGACTCATGCAAACACCCCTGTAGACTCACACGGAGACCCCCTGTAGACTCACACAGAGACCCCTGTAGACTCACACAGAGACCCCTGTAAACTCACACAGAGACCCCCTGTAGACTCACACAGAGACCCCTGTAGACTCACACAGAGACCCCTGTAGACTCACACAGAGACCCCTGTAGACTCACGCAGAGACCCCTGTAGACTCACACAGAGACCCCCTGTAGACTCACACAGAGACCCCCTGTAGACTCACACAGAGACCCCTGTAGACTCACGCAGAGACCCCTGTAGACTGTTAAGGCTGCACAAGGGAGATAATTTATTTGTAAATATGTGAGTGAGTAAATGCGTGCATGCGTAAATACGCACGTGGGTGTGTTCACACGTGTGTGCGTGTGTTAACGCCTGTGCATATGGGTAGCGGTAGTGTAGCGGTAAGCGCGCTGCGCTATGAACCTGGCGACCCGGGTTTGATTCCCGCTCACGGTCAACACCAGTGACAATTATCTGAACCGGTCCTTGGCCTCCCCTAGGTCGACTCAGCCTCAAATGAGCACCTGGTGCGGTGTGTAAACATTGCCACTGGGGAGACAAAGGCGGTCGGGCGTGGTGCTGGCCACCCACCCCCTCGTGTACCATTCCGGCCTTCGTAGGTGCTCACTAAGAGCACTTGCCCCTACAGTCTGTTAAGGCTATACGGGGGATCTTTGTCTTTGCATATATTCATGCGTGTCCGTGTGAACACACGTGTGTGCGTGCGTTCACACGTGTGTGTGTTCACACGTGTGTGCGTGTGTTCACGTGTGTGCGTTCACACGTGTGTGCGTGTGTTCACGCAGGAGGAGGCAAGGGGGCTGCTTCACGCTGGGCTACCGTGGGAGAGTCGCACGCGAGGGCAGCTCCCAGCAAGCGCAAGGTCTCTGTGCACAGCGCACGGCACTCCTCTCGTTACAGCTGCTGCTGTTGTTGTTGTCTTTAGTTTGTTGTCCTTCCCACGCACCTCCCATTAGCGAGGTTGGCTACGTACGGTGCCAAAGAACTTCAACGTACGTACGTACTACTAAACACTACTATACCAGGGACGTGCGGTCAGGGGAGGCAGGCGAGGCTAGAGCCTCACCTCTCATATACTCCAATGAAAATAACTGTTACGAAACGTAAAAAACAATGTTTCCACTGATCTGTGTTATAAATGTCATTTCTGTATAATTCCAATCATTACAGAGAGATGGTAACAGGCACGCGCTTATTGCCCGCGCTCCATCCAGTTTCTGAGGGGTTGCGCAATCAGAGGGGAGGCTGAGCTCGTCGCTGCCTCACCTCTCGTCTCCCTGTATTTGCAGCGGAGCTCCGCACATTTGGCGATTTTGACGATCAACATTATTGGAGTCGTACAGAAATGACGTAACACGGATCAGTGGAAGAATCTTAATTTGTATTTTATTACTTTTTACTTTTCGTAGAAGAGGCTTGGCCTGCCATACCCACCGAGGTTCAGCATGACGACGGCATGGTTCTGCTTGATGTATGGAATCAGATATACAGAATCAGAATATCAGAATTAGAATTTGTATTGTACTGGAGGAATCCGATGAGGTGTCGGGGTCGAGATCGAACCCACGACCTACTGCGACCTCCTGCATACCAGGCGAGGGAGTGAACATCTCCTAGCCACCGCTGGTCACCGCACCAACTCTGCCCCCCACACCCCCTCCCGACCCCTCACCCCACCGCCCCCTCCGCTCAGACTAAAGCGGAAGCCCTGGAGTACGTGTGGAGCATCTTGCAGGGCGTGGAGGAGGAGCAGCAGCAGGAGGAGGAGTTCAGGGGATTTGAGCTGAGGGAGGTGCACAAGGCCAGGATGGCGATGTTCAGGCTGGAGCGCAGAGCCACCGCCTGCAAGGAGGCCCTGAGGGTGGTGCTCCAGAGGATACGTGGAGGTGCGTAGCCTGCAGCGGTGATTTCTATTCACACCGCAACTCCAACATCAATAGCCCCGCACCACTTCTTCATGACCCTTGGGCAACACCCATTTCAAACCTTTTAGAACACTCTGCCTCAGCAGCAGACCATGCTTTCTCACTTGATGACGGACGCTTGTGTTGCACCCGAAACGTCGTGATTTATTTTATTTTATACCTACTACGTGACTTTACCGAAAGAACCAAAGAGTATGGATTCCTGCAGTCACGAAAGCTTCAAATCAAGAGTGACGTTGATTCTAAATGTCCAGGAAAAAACGCAGGACCCGGGGAAAAATCCACGCAACCACGGGGAGGTACAACACGCAGACTCACCGGAACTCCACGCTCCTCTCTATTCTCACCGGAACTCCACACTTCCCTCTATTCTCACCGGAAACCACGCAACCACGGGGAGGTACAACACGCAGACTCCAAACATACAGCGTGGGTCGTTAGGGTCGGGATCGCACCCACGACCTCCCGTAGACCACGCGAGGGAGTCAACGTCTCGCCACGGAGAGAGAGAGAGACGCACGGACTCCAGATGTACGGCAGGCTTCGTCAGGGTCGGGATGGAACCCACGACCTCCCGTACACCGGGAGAGGTGGTCAACATCTCGCCGCGTTTGCCCGCAGGCTCCTCCGTGCCGCCGGCCTCCTCCGCCCAGGCTGCGGCGGTGTCGCTCAGCGCTCGCTCTCGCTACGGCCTGCGGCAGCGCGAGAGGAAAGTCTACACAGAGGTGGAGGAGCCCCAGGACGACGACTTCTTCTGTGAGACCCCCTGCTCCCTCTACCTCTCTCTCTCACTTTCTCACTCTCTCACTCTCTGTTACTCTCTCACTCTCTCTCACTGTCACTTTCTTACTCTCACTTTGTCACACTCTCTCACTGTCACTTTCTCACTCTCTGTCACTTTCTCACTCTCTCTCTCTCTTACTCTAACTTTCTCACACTCTCTCTCTCGCTTTGTTACACTCTCACTGTCTCACACTCTCACCTATCTCCCTCTATTGCTCCCGCGCTCTCACTCGATATATTCCACCTGCTCCCTCTCACTCTCTCCCCCTCGCCCTCCCTCTCACACGCTCCCTTTCTCGCACTCTCACTCACCTCTCTCTCTTTTGCTCCCTCGCTCAGGGATGCAGGGAGGGAGGGATGCAGGGAGGGTGACAGGGGATACATCTCCGATGAGCGAGCTAAATAAGTTCACCATGCAGAGAGGGAGGGATGGAGGCATCTGTCTGGAGCGCTCCTCACCCTCTCACTCTCTCACAGTGCCACTGCTGCTGCTGCTTCTGCTACTGCGATTCGCCCCCCTGCTGCTGCTGCTGTGGCTCTCAGTCTGCGAGCTGTGCAGGGATTTCTACCTGGGGGAGTGCTCCGTGCACGGCCCGCCAGAGTTCATCGCGGACGCGGCCGTGGCCCCGGGAGTGGCCGACAGGGCCCGGCTCAGCCTGCCCCAGGGCCTCACCGTCGGCGCCTCCTCCATCGCCGGCGCCGGCCTCGGGGTGTGGAGCAACAGGAAGAAGCTGCCCAAGGGGGTGATGTTTGGGCCCTACCAGGGAGAGGTGTCTGAGGAGAACCCCGTGAGCGAGTACTGCTGGCTGGTGAGCTGCTGCTGCTGCTGCTGCCACTGCCACTGCTGCAGCCTCCTCCTATTCCTACATCATCATCGTCGTCGTCGTGTGTGGAGAGGAGGCTCGTGAGGGAGATACAGAGAAACCCATAGCTTCACACAGTCACCCACAGACTCACACAGAGACCTTAGAGACTCGCACAGAGACCCAAAGTCTCGCACAGAGACCTAGAGACTCGCACAGAGACCCACAGACTTGCACAGAGACCCAGAGACTCGCACAGAGCCCTAGAGACTTGCACAGAGACCCACAGACTTGCACAGAGACCCAGAGACTCGCACAGAGCCCTAGAGACTTGCACAGAGACTCAGAGACTCACACAGGGACCCACAGATTCACAGAGAGACCCAAAATTTAACGTCATTATGAGTTCAACTTGTAACCCACAGTAGCCGCTCGCTTGCAAGGACAGAACAACTTCGATGCGCGAGGAGGAACCACAGACTGGTGGTTCCTCCTCACGCACTCCTTATGCAAAAATAAACCACGACACCTCGCCGCTGATCTCGTCAAGAAGCATAAACCATCATCACGCAAACTCTGTTCATGCTCGCAGCAGCAGCAGCAGCGTCGTTTGTCTACACATCGTGCTTACAGACGCACTTCTGTGGCCGTCTGGAAGGTTCTTCCTTACAATATTAGGAAGCTACTGGAGCTATGCACTTTTAAATCTTGTAGATTGAAAATTCATTTCTTTAGAACTGCTTTTATTGTTTAGTTTGTTGTCCTTCCCCCCCACCTCCGATCAGCACGGTTGGCTACGTCCGGTATGAAAGAAGTTCAAGTTACGGTCCAACTCACATTAATTATCCGTGGATCTGCTCGTGTGTGTTTCAGATTTACAAAAACAAAAAGGATCGTGAATATGTTGATGCTCAGGATGAATCTAAATCAAACTGGATGAGGTGATTCTTGTCTTAAGAACCACTACAAAGAGATCGGAACCACTACCGAGACCAGAACCACTAAACAGAGACCAGAACCACTACACACAGAGACCAGAACCACTACACACAGAGGCCAGAACCACCACACACAGAGACCAGAACCACCACACAGAGACTAGAACCATGACACACAGAGACCAGAACCACTACACAGAGACCAGAACCACCACACACAGAGACCAGAACCACTACACACAGAGGCCAGAACCACCAAACAGAGACCAGAACCACCACACAGAGACTAGAACCATGACACACAGAGACCAGAACCACTACACAGAGACCAGAACCACCACACACAGAGACCAGAACCACTACAAACAGAGACCAGAACCACTACAGAGACCAGAACCACCATACACAGAGACGAGAACCACCACACACAGAGACCAGAACCACCACACACAGAGACCAGAACCACCACACACAGAGAACAGAACCACTGCCCACAGAGACCCTTGGCCTCCCCTTGGTCGACTCTGCATCAAATGAGCACCCGGTACTGAGCGTGGTTCCAGCCACACCACCCCCACGTAGCGCCCAGTGCCGGCCCTTAATAGGCGCTCGCTAACGGCGCCCACCCCGCCCCCCGCGTCTGCCCCCGCAGGTTCGTCAACTGCGCGAGGAATGAGCAGGAGCAGAACCTGGTGGCCTTCCAGCACCGGGGGCAGATTTACTACCGCACGTTCCGTGCCGTGGGGCCTGGCTCTGAGCTGCTGGTCTGGTACGGCGAGGAGTTCGCCCAGGAGCTGGGCATCGCCTGCGAGGCCGGGCCCTCGCGACGCCGCAGCAGCAGCAGCAGCAGCGAGTTGGCTCCCAGGGCCACCGCCAGAGACCGGCAGCCCGTGCAGCCTCCACCAAGCGAGGAACACTGTGAGCACCGCTCACCAGAGACTCACCACTGCTCACCAGACTATAGCCACCACTCACCAGAGATGATAGCCACCACTCACCAGATATGATAGCCACCACTCACCAGAGATGATAGCCACCACTCACCAGAGATGATAGCCACTGCTCACCAGAGATGATAGCCACCACTCACCAGAGATGATAGCCACCACTCACCAGCAATGATACCCACCACTCACCAGAGATGATAGCTTCCGCTCACCAGAGATGATAGCCACCGCTCACCAGAGATGATAGCCACCACTCACCAGAGATGATAGCCACCACTCACCAGCAATGATAGCCACCACTCACCAGAGATGATAGCCACCACTCACCAGAGATGATAGCCACCACTCACCAGAGATGATAGCCACCACTCACCAGAGATGATAGCCACCACTCACCAGAGATGATAGCCACCACTTACCAGAGACGATAGCCACCGCTCACCAGAGATGATAGCCACCGCTTACCAGAGATGATAGCCACTGCTCACCAGAGATGATAGGCACCACCCACACTAATAAGGTGCAAGTTAGTAACAGGTGTGGTGTGTAGTAGTAAACATCGCCACTGGGGAGACAAAGGCGGCCATGTGTGGTGCTGGCCACCCTCCCACTCGTGTGCCGTGCTGGCCTTCATCGGTGCCCGATAACAGCACTTGTCCCAAAAGTATATACAGGCTATACGGGGGTTCTTTGTCTTTGTGTGTATATATAATGGGGCCCATTGCACTACGAACCCGGCCAACTGAGTTCGATTCTCACTCACGGTCAACGTAAGTGGTGAATATTTAGGCCTCCCCTAGATTGACTCAGCCTCAAATGAGTACCTAGCTTAAACGTGGAAACATCGCCACTGGAGAAACAAAGGCGGTCGGGCCTGGTGTTTGTCACCTTCTCCCTCGTGTGCCATGCCGGCCTTCATAGGTACTCGCAAACAGCACTTGCCCAACAGTCTGATATGGCTGTTGGGGACCTTTACCTTTGTATATACACACACACGTGTTCAAGAGTGTTCATGTCTAGGTGTTGGTATGCGCGTGTGTCTTGTGCCTCTGGGATGACGCAGGTGGAGTGGGTGTGGAGGTCACAAGGCTGCCGTGTCCTGCCTGCAACCGTCAGTTCATCTGCCGCTCTAGTCTAGAGCATCACGTGCAGAGGAGACACCCCGTTAAGCCCAGTAACAAAAGTCATCAGTGTGACCAATGTCCATACAGCACAGACCGCAAGAGTAGCTTGAAGATACACCAGAGAACACACACGGGAGAGAAACCGTTCAAGTGCACCGTGTGTGAGAAGGCGTTTGCACAAATACCAGATCTTCACAGGCACCAGAGAACACACACGGGAGAGAAGCCGTTCAAGTGCACCGTGTGTGAGAAGGCGTTTGCACAACTACCACATCTTCACAGGCACCAGAGAACACACACGGGAGAGAAGCCGTTCAAGTGCACCGTGTGTGAGAAGGCGTTTGCACGGCTATCAACTCTTCACAGCCACCAGAGAACACACACGGGAGAGAAGCCGTTCAAGTGCACCGTGTGTGAGAAGGCGTTTGCACAACCACCAGATCTTCACAGGCACCAGAGAACACACACGGGAGAGAAGCCGTTCAAGTGCACCGTGTGTGAGAAGGCGTTTGCACGGCTATCAACTCTTCACAGCCACCAGAGAACACACACGGGAGAGAAGCCGTTCAAGTGCACCGTGTGTGAGAAGGCGTTTGAACGGCCATCAACACTTCACAGGCACCAGAGAACACACACCGGCCAGAATGCATTTTCTCATCCACGTGGAAACAGAAAAGTCAGCCATCCTGAGCACAAAGCGCACAGCGCCGAGCTGTGAATTAGTTTCCAACAACAGGCCACGTGATTAGCCGAGGCTGTGCCACTCTTGAAACTGATTTTGAATGTGAGCACGGAAACCTACGGAATCCTCCTACACCTGCCTCACACCCTGTGGGGGGCGGGAGATTAAACCGACCCGGCCACCCCTTGATTGCAAGTGCGGAGTTCTCGGTCCCAACCACTGCACGTCCCCACCCCCCCACCCCCACCACCTGGGGGTCCCTGTGTGTGTGAGTGCGCAGAGTCCCCCGTGCAGAGCTGCACTGTTGTCACCCTAGAGGGGGGCACCGCAGGGCGATCCACCGACAGATACCCCAGTCTGCACGTCCCCCGCCGGTCTCCGTGAGCACCGCGTGCCGTCTCGTAGCCCTGCCCCGTGCGACGTACGGGGCAGGGCTACGCGGGTACAGTGTGTACAGTACGTACAGTGCGTACCCATCCAGCGCTAGGCCGAACCGCTGCCGATGACGAAGGTGGCGTCCGCTCACGAATCTCCGTGCACTCAGTCCCGTAGCCCCGAGCCATCGTTTGCGCGATATTCACTTTGCTGCTGAGAGGAAAGCTGCGGGGAGGAGGTGGGGGGGTGGGGGGTTGGTAGGAGAGGACATCTGTGGAACGGCTGGAGATCTGCGGAGAAGAGCTTCACAGCTCATCGGATTCCTGCGGTCTGAAAAAAAATATTTTGAGATGGCGTTTGGGGGGGTGTAGGCATGAGTGGGGCATCTGCACTTGGATCACCCTGCGTGTTGTTGCTGCTGCCTCCCCCGTTGAAAATGTTCCCGGCGTGAACTTCGCCCTTTGCCGTTGCGACGACTCCGCTCGCAGTGCGTGAACGTCGTCGTCGTCGTCACAACGAAACGCAGTGAGAACTAAAGTAACTTTATCGGTAGCGAGGCTCCCACAGGGCCACGCGGGGCAGGGAGCGTGGCACAGTTTTGGCGCCGGCTAGCGCAGAGTGGCGGCGGTCGTGTCGCTACGCTTCTCTGCGGTGAGCAACGACGTCTTGATAACAACAGCAGCAGTCGCTCGCTCAATTCGTGGGATTCTGCGGTGAACGGCGACACCCACCCCGTGAACGGTGACGCCCACCCCGTGAACGGCGACGCCCACCCCGTGAACGGCGACGCCCACCCCGTGAACGGCGACGCCCACCCCGTGAACGGCGACGCCCACCCAGTGAACGGCGACGCCCACCCCGTGAACGGCGACGCCCACCCCGTGAACGGCGACGCCCACCCCGTGAACGGCGACGCCCACCCCGTGAACGGTGACACCCACCCCGTGAACGGCGACGCCCACCCAGTGAACCGTGACACCCACCCTGTAACTCTGCAGACGTCTCGGACGTGGGAAAGTGTTGAGAGATTCTCTGCATCGTCCCGGTTGCTTGCGTGTCGTCGCACGGTGGTGGCGCGCGTTGACTCTTACACGGTTAAGAAAGTTGAGCGTTAGTTTGTGATTCTGTTTAAAATTATATACTTACTTAAACTAACAAAAATTATCTTGGGATTTTACTAAGTAAGGTCCAACAGAATATGTAGAGGCTCTTTTATCAGACGCTACCACCTGGCCATCACAAATGAAAGCTCAGCGAAGTGGCTCATCATTGTGTGGACATTGATAGCGGCCAGATACTCTGATTGCGTGATCTCGATTCTAAATGTCGAGGGGAAAAACCGGAGGACCTGGAGAAAAATCCACACGACCACGGGGAGAGAGAGAGAGACGCGTAAACTCAAAATATACAGCAGGCGTCAGGGTCGGAATCGAACCAACGATCTCCTGTATACCAGGAGAGGTGGTTAACATCTCAACATGCGTTCAGAGTATTTGGCTGCTGTAAATGTCACGTGACAAGCCACTTCGGTGCGCCGCCGTCATTTGTGATAGGCGGGTCGCTACTACGCAGCTCAGTGGGGGCCTTACCTGGAAAAGTAAAGTGAAGTTAAAAAACAAAACCTGCTGTTGAGAATGACCTCACCAGACCGGTGGAGGCAGTGCTGACGTCTTGGTCCCAGTTGGCAGCGCCGGCGTCTCGTTGGTTGTGAAGGCAGCCCAGCTCTCACAGCCCGTGCCGGTGTCTCCAGGAGGTGGGAGCGACTTGCTCTGTGTCAGTGTCTCCAGGAGGTCCCAGCGACTTGCCCTGTGTCAGTGTCTCCAGGAGGTCCCAGCGACTTGCTCTGTGTCAGTGTCTCCAGGAGGTGGGAGCGACTTGCCCTGTGGCGACACTTTTCCGTGACAGAGGTTTGTTCTTTGTTGTTGTTGGGTTAGAGATCTCGTAAACATAAACACTGTGTCGTTAACCCACCACCACCCACCACCGTCACCTGACACGGCCAATCAGTCAGGGTTTGTCACGTAAACGAAACGTGCCAATTGGTTACCAACTTCAGCACACGGCGCTTGTGTGTCGGGGAGAGTGAACCCACAACAGCGTTCACAATTCGAGTACCGGTGACGTTTCACCGGCGATTACAAACAACGGCGACCGGCTTCATCGGGCGACGTGCCAGGATTGTGATCCAACGCCATCTAACCCGGCGGCAACGACGACAAAAACCTTCGTCGCAGATACCGCCGGTCGCGAGAGACCGCGCGTGGCGCTTTGTGTTGCAGTCGCGTTGCCGCGAATCGTCGAAGCGCGTTCACGGTCCGTCGTTCTCCTGCAACGCGGCGGTGGTTGTTGCGTTCCTGAAGAACAACCGCGTTGTGGAGAAATAATATAAACTATAGGGGGGGTGGGGGGGGGTGAAGCGTGGTCCGCGATAACACGCGAGATGATGGGCAAGACAGAGGCGGGACTAAGACCGAGGCGCGTGGGTAGCGTCTAGAAGCATCCAGCAGCATCCCAACGCCTCCTCGTTGCCACGCCGCTACGCCGGGGGCCGCCGCACGTAGAACCGCTTACTCCTACTCGCGTTGAGACGTAGTTCCGTTCGCTCGGTCGCGTCGCATCCAATCCGCGTCCTCGTTACGGACGGCGTGTATCCCCTTACGATACATTCACGGCGTTACGTCGTCCAGTTGGCGTCGTTAGAACTAACACGCAGCGTTGTAGCGGAACCAGACTATACCCGTTGTCTCCTGCTGTTCAACGCAGAGGCCGCATCGACCATTACAATAGTCGCTGTAGCCATTGCGAGCCCCAAGTTGTTGTTGGCTCCCGGCTCTTAAACTCGCGTTTTTCTGGATTTTCTTGTTGTTATTCTGTCTCTCGCTGTTCAAATAAACCAACCGTTAAAATTATAGACTGATCATTTCTTTTGTCAGTGGGCAAACGTACAAAATCAGCAGGGGATCAAATGCTTTTTTCCCCCTCACTGTCATCTGTAATCGTTATACACAGCAGCACCTGGTCACAACTGCTCGCCGCTGATCCTAACAACACCAATCCTAGTCGTCATCCCTGCACGTCAAGGATGGTAAAACTATGACCCAACAAACTTACACATCACACTGTCCTACAGACTTCACTTCACACGCCCCTACAGACTTCAATTCACACGCCCCTACAGACTACAATTCACACGCCCCTACAGACTACAAATCACACGCCCCAACAGACTTCAATTCACGCGCCCCTACAGACTTCAATTCACACGCCCCTACAGATTTGTGTTGGTCACGTGCCTACCTTTCCTATACTCTGCACTCCCATGGTGTTTGTTGTATTGTGTTTGTTGTTGTGGAGTTCTGACCCCGTGCCCCTACTGTGGACGTCTGTGGATAATAAAGAGCTTCACAGCTCATCGGATTCCTCCTCCAGAATAAACATTTTTTTAACTTAAAAACTCTGATGACGTCACTGCGTGGTGACGTCACGCGTCTCGCCCCCCCCACTCCCCCGTTACCCCCCACTCACGCCCACCCCCGATGCCCCCACCCCCCACTCCCCCCCACCACCACCAACCGCCGCCATTGGCCACTCAGTGACGGTGACGTCCCCACGGCGCCTGTGCCAGGCTGGGTGCACTTCGAGGCTGCCGCGTGAAGTGAGGTGGTGACGTCACGCGAGCGTTGTGTTTAACGATTACAGTGGCACGCGGCCTGCACTACGTGAGGGTTACTTTGACACAACGTTACCTCTATCTGGGGTAAAGTTACCTCTATCTGAGGTAAAGTTACCTCTATCTGAGGTAAAGTTACCTCTACCTGAGGTAAAGTTACCTCACCTGAGGTAAAGTTACCTCACCTGAGGTAAAGTTACCTCTATCTGAGGTAAAGTTACCTCTATCTGAGGTAATGTTACCTCTACCTGAGGTAAAGTTACCTCTATCTGAGGTAAAGTTACCTCTATCTGGGGTAAAGTTACCTCTATCTGGGGTAAAGTTACCTCTACCTGGGGTAATGTTACCTCTATCTGAGGTAAAGTTACCTCTATCTGGGGTAAAGTTACCTCTACCTGAGGTAAAGTTACCTCTACCTGAGGTAATGTTACCTCACCTGAGGTAAAGTTACCTCTATCTGAGGTAATGTTACCTCTACCTGAGGTTAAGTTACCTCTACCTGAGGTATAGTTACCTCTACCTGAGGTAATGTTACCTCTACCTGAGGTTAAGTTACCTCTATCTGAGGTAATGTTACCTCTATCTGAGGTAAAGTTACCTCACCTGAGGTAAAGTTAACTAACCTGAGATAAAGTTACCTCACCTGAGGTAAAGTTACCTCACCTGAGGTAATGTTACCTCTACCTGAGGTAAAGTTATCTCTATCTGAGGTAAAGTTACCTCACCTGAGGTAAAGTTATCTCACCTGAGGTAAAGTTACCTCATTTGAGGTAAAGTTACCTCGCCTGAGGTAAGATTACATCTACCTAACGTTATATTACATCACAAGGGGCACAGCAAAATGACTCTACAGTTATTTTGCTGTGCCCCTTTTTTACACCTGATGAAGGAAGCTTGTGTTGCCTCCGAAACGTCGTGATTTAATTTAGTTGTTTTATTTAATTTTTTACCTTCGTCACTTTACCGAAAAAAACAAATAGTATGAATCCTTATTCTTGGTTCTTTCGGTAAAGTCACCACGTAGAAGGGAAACAATAAAATAATAAAAATATAAAACAATAAAATTCTCACCTGATGATGATTGCTTCTTGTGTTGCAGTCGAAACGTCGTGAGAATTTTATTGTTTTATATTTTTATTATTTTATTGTTTCCCTTCTACGTGGTGGTGACTTTACCGAAAGAACCAAGAATATAAATCCCTGCAGTCACGAAAGCTTTAAACCAAAGAGTATGAATCCTTGTAAAAGGTTTAAGTTTGGTGTTTTAACATCTTAACGCAGCTGTTTTGTTGCCAGAAAAAAAGGGGAAAACCTGTTCTCATATTTTTGGTCCTGGCAAAGGAGGTCACCATGAAATTAATTAATCGATTTTAGATTTAGTTTTTGTCGTTAGAGGTTTTTATTCAGATTGAGGATCCATAATTAGAGGGGTTTTTTCTGGCGTTGCATCGCATGAATATAAATGTTGTGTCGTTAAAACCGACACCACCCGACACAGCCAATTAGTAAGAGGGTTTGTCATGTGAACAAAACGTGCCAACTCGTGATTTAGTACAGCACTAGTGTATAGTGTAGTGTCTAGTGTAGTGTAGTGTGTAGTGTATAGTGTAGTGTGGTGTATAGTGTAGTGTATGGTGTAGTGTATAGTGTAGTGTGTAGTGTAGTGTACAGTGTAGTGTATAGTGTAGTGTATAGTGGCGTGCATAGTGCAGTGTATAGTGTAGTGTATACTGTAGTGTATAGTAGTGTAGTGTATAGTGTAGTGAGTAGTGTAGTGTATAGTAGTGTATAGTAGTGTATAGTGTAGTGTATAGTAGTGTATAGTGTAGCGTATTGTGTAGTGTATAGTAGTGTATAGTGTAGTGTATATTAGTGTAGTGTATAGTGTAGTGTATAGTAGTGTAGTGTATAGTGTAGTGTATAGTAGTGTAGTGTATAGTGTATAGTAGTGTATAGTGTAGTGTATAGTGTATAGTAGTGTAGTAGTGTATAGTGTAGTGTACAATAGTGTATAGTGTAGTGTATAGAAGTGTAGTGTATAGTGTAATGTATAGTGTAGCACTACACCGGTTGTGTGTTGGAGAGTAAATCCACAACATTTATAAATCTGAGTAAGACGTTTCGCCAGTAATCACAACCAGCATCATCAGACAAACAGCCAGATTGTGCCCCTTACTGAATATCTGTGACACAAAGAGCTTTATAGCTTATCGGATACCCCCTACACCATAAAGATTCTGATTTATTTTCAAAAAAATCTGATTGCGTCATTGTGTGGTGACGTCACCCGTATCGCATCTCCCCCTCGGAGTCTGTTGGGAGCATAGCGCGAAGACGTCATACGTCTCCCTCACCCCCCGCAACCCCCAACCCCACTCCCCACTCCTCTCGACCCCCACTCCCTAAACTCCCCCACCCCTCCTCACCTTCACCCCCCCACTCCATTCCCCACCCCCACTCCCCCCCCACCCCCACTCCCCCAACTCCCTAAACTCCTCCCACTCCCCCCACCCCCCACTCCCCCACCCCCACCCCCCACTCCCACTCCCCCCACCCCCCACCTCCAACTCCCCCCAACCCCCACTCCCCCAACTCCCTAAACTCCTCCCACTCCCCCCACCCCCCACCCCCCACTCCCCCACCCCCCACTCCCACCCCCCACCCCCACCCCCCACCCCACCCCCACCCCCACCCCCCACTCCCCCATTCGAATTTTCCCGCGCCGAGCCAAGGAAGGGAGAAGCCGCGTCAATGGCGTCAGCTCCCACAGAGGCAAGGACGTTACATTACACGGGGATTACATTACACGGGGATTACATTACAAGGGGATTACATTACATGGGGATTACATTACACGGGGATTACATCGCACGGGGATTGCATTACCACGGAGATTGCATTACCACGGGGATTACATTACACGGGGATTACATTACACGGGGATTACATTCGGGTAACATTACACGGAGATTACATTCACAATGCATTATACGGGGATTATAAGTTACATCACCTGAGGTAATGTTACCTTATATGAAGGATTACATTTTGATTACATTACACGGTGATTATTAGAAGGGTTACATTACACGGGGGTTACATTACAGTCCGTAATTAAAATCGTGTAAGATTTACGCTACGAGACGACTTCACGTTACGATTACAGCTCCACATCTAGTACAGTGTTGACACGAGCGACTAATTAACTGTACAATATTTACTTTGCACTGAATGAGAATGTCGCGGTGAAGATTACCTTATAATATAACGTGATTTTATTCGGATTGCATCACGTTCTGATTACCTTACCCTCAGTGAGGTAATGTTACCTCACCTGAGGTAAAGTTATCTCACCTGAGGTAAAGTTATCTCACCTGAGGTAAAGTTACCTCTACCTAACGTAATGTTACCTCACTTGAGGTAAAGTAACTTCACCTCAGGAAGAGTTACCTCAACTGAAGTAATTCAACTTCACCTAAGGTAATGTTACCTCGCATTATCTCAAATGAGAAGTTACCTCATTTGAGATAATGTTACTTTACCTGAGGTAAATTTACCTCGCCTAAGGTAAAGTTACCTCATCTGAGGTAAAGTTTCCTCTACCTGAGGTAATGTTACCTCACCTGAGGTAAAGTTACCTCACCTGAGGTAAAGTTACCTCATTTGAGATAATGTTACTTTACCTGAGGTAAATTTACCTCGCCTAAGGTAAAGTTATCTCAACTGAGGTAAAGTTTCCTCTACCTGAGGTAATGTTACCTCACCTGAGGTAAAGTTACCTCTCCTGAGGTAACGTTACCTCACCTGAGGTAAAGTTACCTCACCTGAGGTAAAGTTACCTCTCCTGAGGTAACGTTACCTCACCTGAGGTAAAGTTACCTCTACCTAACGTAATGTTACCTCACTTGAGGTAAAGTAATCTCATTTGTGGTAAAGTTACCTCACCTGAGGTAAAGTTAGCTCACATGAGGTAAAGTTAGCTCACATGAGGTAAAGTTAGCTCACATGAGGTAAAGTTACCGCATCTGAGGTAAATTTAACTAACGTGGGGTAAAGCTACCTCTATCTGGAGCTAGTACGTCATGGTAGAGGTGGGGAGTCCTCACACTTTACCACAAAGACAAAGATCCCCCGTGTAGCCTCTAACAGGCTGTTAGTGAGCAGCACCCATTAAGGCTACCGGCACTGTGGCACACGAGGGGGTGGGTGGCCAGCACCACGCCCGGCCGCCTTTGTCTCCCCAGTGGCGATGTTCACACACCGCTACACCGGGTGCTCATTTGAGGCCGAGTCGACCTAGGGGACGAGGTCCCAGGACCGGTTCAGATGATCGTCACCGCTGTTGGTGGTGGCCGTGAGCGGGAATGGAACTCGTGTCTCTGCCGGCTTCGTAGCGCAGCGCTCGGCCAACACCGGCGACGATCTTCTAACCCGGTCCTGGGCCTCGTCCCCTAGGTCGACTCAGCCTCAAATGAGCACCCGGTGTAGCGAGTGTGAAGTAGTGAACATCGCCACTGGGGAGACAAAGGCGGCCGGGCGTGGTGCTGGCCACCCACCCCCTCGCGCGTCGTTCCGGCCTTCATAGGCGCTGCTCGCTAACAGCGCTTGCCCAGACAGTCTGTTAAGGCCACACGGGGGATCTTTGTCTCGTATCCCTGTGACTCGCTATCCGTGTGACTCCTTCTCCGTGACTCGCTATCCGTGTGACTCCATCTCCGTGACTCGCTATCCGTGTGACTCCGTCTCCGTGACTGCTTCTCCGTGACTGCGTCTGACCGTCGTCCGCGTCTCGTCCCCTCCGTGTCTCTGCGCCTCAGCAGCAGGAGATGGGCGACTTCCGAGACATCAGAGGCTTCTTCACCAAGGCCGAGTGGAGCGACCTGGCCGAGTGCGAGAAGCGGCGCTACAGGAACATCAAGCAGAACCACGCCGTCATGCTGAACCTCGGTGGGTTAGGCAGGCCCGAGCCTCTTCACAACTAAACTAATTGTCGTAGTAATTATAATGATGATGAGACCAGAACGTCGTAGCAGAGTGCCATGCACGGGGCGCCACGGTGGCTATGAGATGTTAACTACCTCGCCTGGTCTACAGGAAGTCGTGGGTTCGATGCCGACCCTGACGATGCCTGTCACATATCTGGAGTCTGCGTGTGTCTCTCCCCCGGTGAGATGTTAACTACCTCGCCTGGTATAGAGGAGGTCGTGGGTTCGATGCCGACCCTGACGATGGCTGTCATATATCTGGAGTCTGCGTGTGTCTCTCCCCGGTGAGATGTTAACTACCTCGCCTGGTCTACAGGAGGTCGTGGGTTCGATGCCTGTCCTCTGGGTTGTCGCTCCACAATGTAGAATCAACATCACGCGTTTAACGTATTTGGCTGCTGCTGTAAATGTCCACGTGGTGAGCCACTTGGTTGAGCTGTCATTTGTGGCAGCCAGGTGGCTTCTGAAGAAGAAGCCGATAGCTCAGTGGACTTCACTTGGTGAAGTAAAAATAGATTTAGTTTGTGTATTGTGTCGTTGTTGTAACTTTCCTGGCCCCGTGCCCCCTATGGGACATCTGTGAAAAAGAGCTTCATAGCTCATCGGATTCCTAATGTTGGAGAGTAAACCCACAACATTTACAAAAATAGTTTATTTTGTGTGTGTGTGATTTGTTTACCTTTCCTATACTTTGCACTCCTATCGTGTTTACTGTATTGCTTGGTGTTGTTGTAGCAGCCACATTATATAGATGAACGTAGTGGCGGTGGTACACCGTTACGCTGTGTAAAATAATCAGCACATTTTTGGCAATAATTACGTTTTTTTCCTCGCGATTCGAGACACCGGACAGAAGGATATTTCGGGTTGGTGGTGGTAGTGGTGGTGGTGCGTCAAAATCAGTTGTCGTGATGCCGTAGTGGCAGGAAGACGGAACGTGACACGAGCAGAATTGAACACGAAGCTTCGCAGTCTGTTGACGTACAGCGGCGCCCAGTCTGATGACGATCTGCTGCTCCGTGCTCCAGTCGTGCCCAGTGTGATGACGATCTGCTGCTCTGTGCTCCAGCGGCTGCTCCGTGCTCCAGCGGCAATATTTGACTCCTCGTGCCCCTAGAGACTCGGTGGGACGGTTCCTCGATACGACTCGTGGTGTCGCCACCGCACGTTCGGAATGGGGGACGCGGCTGCTGAATCTGAGTGCAACTTCTGACGGAGAGTCCTGCAGCTCACTCAAGGGGCGACAGCGATATCGTCGGGACTGTGAAAAATAAGAATAGGTTTTACGCTTTAGGGGAATGAAACAGGAGGCGGTTAAGATGTTCAAACACCAGATAGATTGTAGCTTTTGCAAGGAATCAAGTTACCGCATTAACCACGCGTACTTGTGGCGAACACGACAAACAAACACTCTCCGGTAATATTTAATCGTTGCCTTTGAAACTGATTGGTCTACCCCAGAGACAGCCTTCTTCATGGCCCAGTCTCACCAGTGTCAGACCAGAGAACAACACCAAAAGGCGACCAGTACAAAGACAATGCAGCATCGAGAGCATTGATAGCTCGGGGTGAGCAGCTATATGACGGAACCTTTTTGCGAGTATCAAAGCGTGAAAAATAAGAATCGGTTTCACCCTTTCTGGCAATAAAACAGGAGGCGTTAAGATGTCCACACACCAAATAGATTATTCCTTTTGCAAGGAATCAAAGCTACTGCATTAACCACGCGTGCTTGTGTTGAACACAACAAACAAACACTCTCCGATAATAATCACATTGTCAGGACTGTGTTACGAGGAACCGGTGAGTCGCTATGCTGCACCGGTGTACCGCCAATACGTCCAAATAACAATGACCGACTGCCTCCTTGCGCAGGGATGAACCCGGCCCAGCCCGAGTTCATGCGAGCACGCGGCAAGCGCAGGGCGAGGGGGAATGGAGCGGAGTGCGGGCGGTCGAGCGACTCCGACGAGGAATGGACGAGGAGGAAGAAGAGGAAGGAGGTGGCGGTGCACGGAGGACGAAGAGGCGGAGGAGGCAAACGTAAAAGGGCGCTTGCACAGCGTGCAGAGACCCCCTGTAGACTCACACAGAGACCCCTGTAGACTCACGCAGTGACCCCTGTAGACTCACACAGAGACCCCTGTATACTCACGCAGAGACCCCTGTGGACTCACACAGAGACCCCCTGTAGACTCACACAGAGACCCCTGTAGACTCACGCAGAGACTCCCTGTAGACTTACGCAGAGACCCCCTGTAGACTCACACAGAGACCCTGTAGACTCACACAGAGACCCCTGTAGACTCACACAGAGACCCCTGTAGACTCACACAGAGACTCCCTGTAGATTCACGCAGAGACCCCTGTGGACTCACAGAGACCCCCTGTAGACTCACACAGAGACCCTGTAGACTCACACAGAGACCCCTGTAGACTCACACAGAGACCCCTGTAGACTGACGCAGAGACCCCCTGTAGACTCACACAGAGACCCCTGTAGACTCACACAGAGACCCCCTGTACACTCACGCAGAGACCCGCTGTAGACTCACACAGAGACCCCTGTAGACTCACACAGAGACCCCCGTAGACTCACGCAGAGACCCCTGTAGACTCACACAGAGACCCCTGTAGACTCACGCAGAGACCCCCTGTAGACTCACACAGAGACCCCTGTAGACTCACACAGAGACCCCCTGTAGACTCACACAGAGACCCCATGTAGACTCACACAGAGGCCCCTGTAGACTCACACAGAGACCCCCTGTAGACTCACACAGAGATCCCTGTAGACTCACACAGAGACCCCTGTAGACTCACACAGAGACCCCTGTAGACTCACACAGAGACCCCATGTAGACTCACTCAGAGACCCCCTGTAGACTCACACAGAGACACCCTGTAGACTCACACAGAGACCCCCAACCCATGGAACCTGGTTCTGTCATGTGACAACAGTCTGTTAAGGCTGCACAAGGGAGATAATTTATTTGTAAATGTGAGTGAGTAAATGCGTGCATGCGTAAATACGCACGTGGGTGTGTTCACACGTGTGTGCGTGTGTTAACGCGTGTGTTAATGCATTTCCGCGTATGCACACGTGTCCATTTCTTCACACGTGTGTGCGTGTGTTAACGCGTGTGCATATGGGTAGCGGTAGTGTAGCTGTTAGCGCTACACTGCGCTATGAACCTGGCGACCCGGGTTCGATTATCCGCTCACGGTCAACACCAGTGACAATTATCTGAACCGGTCCTTGGCCTCCCCTAGCTCGACTCAGCCTCAAATGAGTACCTGGTGCGGTGTGTAAACATCGCCACTGGGGAGACAATGGCGGTCGGGCGTGGTGCTGGCCACCCACCGCCTCGTCTACCGTTCTGGCCTTCATAGGTGCTAACAGCACTTGCCCCTACAGTCTGTTAAGGCTCTACGGGGGATCTTTGTCTTTGCATATGTTCATGCGTGTCCGTGTGTTCACGTGTGTGCATGTGTTCACGTGTGTGCGTGTGTTCACGTGTGTGCGTGTGTTCACACGTGTGTGCATGTGTTCACGTGTGCGTGTGTTCACGTGTGTGCGTGTGTTCACGTGTGCGTGTGTTCACGTGTGTGAGTGTGTTCACGTGTGTGTGCGTGTGTTCACACGTGTGTGCGTGTGTTCACGCAGGAGGCAAGGGGGCTGCTTCACGCTGGGCTACCGTGGGAGAATCGCACGCGAGGGCAGCTCCCAGCAAGCGCAAGGTCTCTGTGCACAGCGCACGGCACTCCTCTCGTTACAGCTGCTGCTGCTGTTGTTGTCTTTAGTTTGTTGTCCTTCCCACGCACCTCCCATTAGCGAGGTTGGCTACGTACGGTGCCAAAGAAATTCAACATACATACGTACTACTAAACACTACTATACCAGGCACAGGGGAGGCAGGCGAGGCAGAGCCTCACCTGTCATATACTCCAATGAAAATAGCTGTTACGAAAAGTAAAAAAGAAATTCCACTGATCTGTGTTATAAATGTAATTTCTGTATAATTTCAATCATTACAGAGAGATGGTAACAGGCACGCGCTTATTGCCCGCGCTCCATCCAGTTTCTGAGGGGTTGCGCAATCAGAGGGGAGGCTGAGCTCGTCGCTGCCTCACCTCTCGTCTCCCTGTATTTGCAGCGGAGCTCCGCAAATTTGGCGATTTTGACGATCAAAATTATTGGAGTCGTACAGAAATGACGAAACACTGATCAGTGGAAGAATCTTAATTTGTATTTTATTACTTTTTACTTTTCGTAGAAGAGGCCCGGCCTGCCATACCCACCGAGGTTCAGCATGACGACGGCATGGTTCTGCTTGATGTATGGAATCAGATATACAGAATCAGAATATCAGAATTAGAATTTGTATTGTACTGGAGGAACCCGATGAGGTGTCAGGGTCGAGATCGAACCCGTGACCTCCTGCGTACCAGGCGAGGGAGTGAACATCTCCTAGCCACCGCTGGTCACCGCACCAACTCTGCCCCCCACACCCCCTTCCGATCCCTCACCCCACCGCCCCCTCCGCTCAGACTAAAGCGGAAGCCCTGGAGTACGTGTGGAGCATCTTGCAGGGCGTGGAGGAGGAGCAGCAGCAGGAGGAGGAGTTCAGGGGATTTGAGCTGAGGGAGGTGCACAAGGCCAGGATGGCGATGTTCAGGTTGGAGCGCAGAGCCACCGCCTGCAAGGAGGCACTGAGGGTGGTGCTCCAGAGGATACGTGGAGGTGGGTAGCCTGCAGCGGTGATTTCTATTCCCACCGCAACTCCAACATCAATAGCCCCGCACCACTTCTTCTTGACCCTTGGGCAACACCCATTTCAAACCTTTTAGAACACTCTGCCTCAGCAGCAGACCATGCTTTCTCACTTGATGACGGACGCTTGTGTTGCACCCGAAACGTCGTGATTTATTTTATTTTATACCTACTACGTGACTTTACCGAAAGAACCAAAGAGTATGGATTCCTGCAGTCACGAAAGCTTCAAATCAAGAGTGACGTTGATTCTAAATGTCCAGGAAAAAACGCAGGACCCGGGGAAAAATCCACGCAACCACGGGGAGGTACAACACGCAGACTCACCGGAACTCCACGCTCCTCTCTATTCTCACCGGAACTCCACACTTCCCTCTATTCTCACCGGAAACCACGCAACCACGGGGAGGTACAACACGCAGACTCCAAACATACAGCGTGGGTCGTTAGGGTCGGGATCGCACCCACGACCTCCCGTAGACCACGCGAGGGAGTCAACGTCTCGCCACGGAGAGAGAGAGAGACGCACGGACTCCAGATGTACGGCAGGCTTCGTCAGGGTCGGGATGGAACCCACGACCTCCCGTACACCGGGAGAGGTGGTCAACATCTCGCCGCGTTTGCCCGCAGGCTCCTCCGTGCCGCCGGCCTCCTCCGCCCAGGCTGCGGCGGTGTCGCTCAGCGCTCGCTCTCGCTACGGCCTGCGGCAGCGCGAGAGGAAAGTCTACACAGAGGTGGAGGAGCCCCAGGACGACGACTTCTTCTGTGAGACCCAATGCTGCCTCTACCTCTCTCTCTCTCACTTTCTCACTCTCTCTGTTACTCTGTTACTTTCTCACTCTCTCTCACTGTCACTCTCTCTCACACTGTCACTTTGTCACTCTCTCTCACACTGTCAGTTTCTCACTCTCTCTCACATTCTCTCTCACACTGTCACTCTCTCACTCTCTCTCACACTGTCACTTTCTCTCTCTCTCTCACTGTCACTCTCTCACTGTCACTCTCTCTCACTCTCTCTCTCTCACTTTGTTACACTCTCACTTTCTCACACTCTCACCTATCTCCCTCTATTGCTCCCGAGCTCTCACTCGATATATTCCACCTGCTCCCTCTCACTCTCTCCCCCTAGCCCTCCCTCTCACACGCTCCCTTTCTCGCACTCTCACTCACCTCTCTCTCTTTTGCTCCCTCACTCAGGGATGCAGGGAGGGAGGGAGGGATACAGGGAGGGTGACAGGGGATACATCTCCGATGAGCGAGCTAAATAAGTTCACCATGCAGAGAGGGAGGGAGGGAGGCATCTGTCTGGAGCGCTCCTCACCCTCTCACTCTCTCACAGTGCCACTGCTGCTGCTGCTGTTGCTACTGCGATTCGCCCCCCTCCTGCTGCTGCTGCTGTGGCTCTCAGTCTGCGAGCTGTGCAGGGATTTCTACCTGGGGGAGTGCTCCGTGCACGGCCCGCCAGAGTTCATCGCGGACGCGGCCGTGGCCCCGGGAGTGGCCGACAGGGCCCGGCTCAGCCTGCCCCAGGGCCTCACCGTCGGCGCCTCCTCCATCGCCGGCGCCGGCCTCGGGGTGTGGAGCAACAGGAAGAAGCTGCCCAAGGGGGTGATGTTTGGGCCCTACCAGGGAGAGGTGTCTGAGGAGAACCCCGTGAGCGAGTACTGCTGGCTGGTGAGCTGCTGCTGCTGCTGCCACTGCCACTGCTGCCACTGCCACTGCTGCAGCCTCCTCCTATTCCTACATCATCATCGTCGTCGTCGTGTGTGGAGAGGAGGCTCGTGAGGGAGATACAGAGAAAGCCATAGCTTCACACAGTCACCCACAGACTCGCACAGAGACCTTAGAGACTCGCACAGAGACCCAGAGACGCGCACAGAGACCCAAAGTCTCGCACAGAGACCTAGAAACTCGCACAGAGACCCACAGACTTGCACAGAGACCCAGAGACTCGCAAAGAGCCCTAGAGACTTGGACAGAGACTCAGAGACTCACACAGGGACCCACAGACTCACAGAGAGACCCAAAATTTAACGTCATTATGAGTTCAACTTGTAACCCACAGTAGCCGCTCGCTCGCAAGGACAGAACAACTTCGATGCGTAAGGAGGAACCACAGACTGGTGGTTCCTCCTCACGCACTCCTTACGCAAAAATAAACCACGACACCTCGCGGCTGATCTCGTCAAGAAGCATAAACCATCATCACGCAAACTCTGTTGATGCTCGCAGCAGCAGCAGCGGCGGCGTTTGGCGACCCATCGTGCAAAGACGATGGTCAGCGCATGGCCCGGCTCTTACAGACGCACTTCTGCGGCCGTCTGGAAGGTTCTTGCTTCCAATATGAGGAAGCCACTGGGAGCTATGCACTTTTAAATCTTGTAGATTTAAAATTCATTTCTTTAGAACTGCTCTTAGTGTTTAGTTTGTTGTCCTTCCCCCCGCACCTCCGATCAGCACGGTTGGCTACGTCCGGTACGAAAGAAGTTCAAGTTACGGTCCAACTCACGTGAATTATCCGTGGATCTGCTCGTGTGCGTGTGTGTTTCAGATTTACAAAAACAAAAAGGATCGTGAATATGTTGATGCTCAGGATGAATCAAAATCAAACTGGATGAGGTGATTCTTGTCTTAAGGACCACTACACAGAGATCGGAACAACTACACACAGAGACCAGAACGACCACACACAGAGAACAGAACCACCACATATAGAGACCAGAACCACTACACACAGAGACCAGAACCACTACACACAGAGACCAGAACCACTCCAGAGACCAGAACCACCACACAGAGACCAGAACCATGACACACAGAGACCAGAACCACTACACACAGAGACTAGAACCACTACACACAGAGACCAGAACCACCACACACAGAGACCAGAACCACTACACACAGAGACCAGAACCACGACACACAGAGACCAGAACCACTACACATAGAGACCAGAACCACTACAGAGACCAGAACTACTACACACAGACCAGAACCACTACACACAGAGACGAGAACCACTACACATAGAGACCTGAACCACGACAGAGACCAGAACCACCACACACAGAGACCAGAACCACCACACACAGAGACCAGAACCACTGCACCCAGAGACCCTGGGCCTCCCCTTGGTCGACTCTGCATCAAATGAGCACCCGGTACTGAGCGTGGTTCCAGCCCCACCACCCCCACGTAGCGCCCAGTGCCGGCCCTTAATAGGCGCTCGCTAACGGTGCCCACCCCGCCCCCCGCGTCTGCCCCCGCAGGTTCGTCAACTGCGCGAGGAATGAGCAGGAGCAGAACCTGGTGGCCTTCCAGCACCGGGGGCAGATTTACTACCGCACGTTCCGTGCCGTGGGGCCCGGCTCTGAGCTGCTGGTCTGGTACGGCGAGGAGTTCGCCCAGGAGCTGGGCATCGCCTGCGAGGCCGGGCCCTCGCGACGCCGCAGCAGCAGCAGCAGCGAGTTGGCTCCCAGGGCCACCGCCAGAGACCTGCAGCCCGTGCAGCCTCCACCAAGCGAGGAACACTGTGAGCACCGCTCACCAGAGACTCACCACTGCTCACCAGACTATAGCCACCACTCACCAGAGATAATAGCCACCACTCACCAGGGATGATAGCCACCGCTCACCAGAGATGATAGCCACCACTCACCAGAGATGATAGGCACCACTCACCAGATATGATAGTCACCACTCACCAGAGATGATAGCCACTACCCACCAGAGATGGTAGCCACCACTCACCAGAGATGATAGCCACCATTCACCAGAGATGATAGCCACCACTCACCAGAGATGATAGCCACCACTCACCAGAGATGATAACCACCACTCACCAGAGATGATAGCCACCACTCACCAGAGATGATAGCCAACGCTCACCAGAGATGATAGCCACCACTCACCAGAGATGATAGCCACCACTCACCAGAGATGATAGCCACCGCTCACCAGACAGAAATGGTAGCCACCACTCACCAGAGATGATAGCCACCACTCACCAGAGATGATAGCCACCACTCACTAAAGATGGTAGCCACCACTCACCAGAGATGATAGTCACCACTCACCAGAGATGATAGCAACCACTCACCAGAGATGATAGTCACCACTCACCAGATATGATAGTGACCACTTACCAGAGATGATAGCCACCGCTCACTAGAGATGATAGCCACCACTCACCAGAGACGATAGTCACCACTCACCAAAGATGATAGTCACCACTCACCAGAGATGATAACCACCATTCACAAGAGATGATAGCCACCACTCACCAGAGATGATAGTCACCACTCACCAGAGATGATAGCAACCACTCACCAGAGATGATAGCCACCACTCACCAGAGATGATAGCCACCACTCACCAGAGATGATAGCCACCACTCACCAGAGATGATAGCCACCACTCACCAAAGATGATAGCCACCGCTCAACAGAGATGTTAGCCACCACTCACCAGAGATGATAGCCACCACTCACCAGAGATGTTAGCCACCGTTCACCGAAAATGATAGCCACCACTCACCAGAGACGATAGCCACCACTCACCAGAGATTATATCCACCGCTTACCAGAGATGATAGCCACCACTCACCAGAGATGATAGCCACCACTCACCAGAGATGATATCCACCACTCACCAGATATGATAGCCACCACTCACCAGAAATGATAGCCACCACTCACCAGAGATGATAGCCACCACTCACCAGAGATGATATCCACCGCTCACCAGAGATGGTAGCCACTGCTCACCAGAGATGATAAGCACCACACACACTGCTAAGGTGCAAGTTCGTAACAGGTTTGGTGTGTAGTAGTAGTAAACATCGCCACTGGGGAGACAAAGGCGGCCATGTGTGGTGCTGGCCACCCTCCCACTCGTGTGCTGTTCTGGCCTTCATAGGTGCCCGATAACAGCACTTGCCCCAAAAGTGTATACAGGCTAGACGGGGGTTCTTTATCTTTGTGTGTATATATAATGGGGCCCACTGCACTACGAACCCGGCCACCTGAGTTCGATTCCCACTCACGGCCAACGTCAGTGGTGAATATTTAGGCCTCCCCTAGGTTGACTCAGCCTCAAATGAGTACCTAGCTTATACGTGGAAACATCACCACTGGAGAGACAAAGGCGGCCGGGCCTGGTGTTGGCCACCTACTCAATCGTGTGCCATGCCGGCCTTCATAGGTACTCACAAACAGCACTTGCCCAACTGATATGGCTGTTGGGGACCTTTACCTGTGTATATACACACACACGTGTTCAAGAGTGTTCATGTCTAGCTGTTGGTGTGTGCGCGCGTGTCTTGTGCCTCTGGGATGACGCAGGTGGAGTGGGTGTGGAGGTCACAAGGCTGCCGTGTCCTGCCTGCAACCGTCAGTTCATCTGCCGCTCTAGTCTAGAGCATCACGTGCAGAGGAGACACGCCACTAAGCCCAGTAACAAAAGTCATCAGTGTGACCAATGTCCATACAGCACAGACTACATGAATCACTTGAAGATACACCAGATAACACACACGGGAGAGAAGCCGTTCAACTGCACCGTGTGTGAGAAGGCGTTTGCACAACTACCACATCTTCACAGCCACCAGAGAACACACACGGGAGAGAAGCCGTTCAAGTGCACCGTGTGTGAGAAGGCGTTTGCACAACTACCACATCTTCACAGCCACCAGAGAACACACACGGGAGAGAAGCCGTTCAAGTGCACCGTGTGTGAGAAGGCGTTTGCACAACTACCAGATCTTCACAGGCACCAGAGAACACACACGGGAGAGAAGCCGTTCAAGTGCACCGTGTGTGAGAAGGCATTTGCAGACCCATCCAGTCTTCACAGGCACCAGAGAACACACACGGGAGAGAAGCCGTTCAAGTGCACCGTGTGTGAGAAGGCGTTTGCACGGCCATCAACTCTTCACAGCCACCAGAGAACACACACGGGAGAGAAGCCGTTCAAGTGCACCGTGTGTGAGAAGGCGTTTGCACGGCCATCAACACTTCACAGCCACCAGAGAACACACACGGGAGAGAAGCCGTTCAAGTGCACCGTGTGTGAGAAGGCGTTTGCAGACCCATCCAGTCTTCACAGCCACCAGAGAACACACACGGGAGAGAAACCGTTCAAGTGCACCGTGTGTGAGAAGGCGTTTGCACGGCCATCAACACTTCACAGGCACCAGAGAACACACAACGGCCAGAATG
This sequence comes from Petromyzon marinus, assembly GCF_048934315.1. NCBI lineage: Eukaryota > Metazoa > Chordata > Hyperoartia > Petromyzontiformes > Petromyzontidae > Petromyzon > Petromyzon marinus. Next base: position 470,311 of record NW_027422631.1, read on the forward strand.
CATTTTCTCATCCACGTGAAAACAGAAAAGTCAGCCATCCTGAGCACAAAGCGCACAGCGCCAAGCTGTGAATTAGTTTCAAACAACAGGCCACGTGATTAGCCGAGGCTGTGCCACTCTTGAAAGTGATTTTGAATGTGAACACGGAAACCTACGGAATCCTACACCTGCCTCAAACCCTGTGGGGGGCGGGAGATTAAACCGACCCGGCCACCCCTCGATTGCAAGTGCGGAGTTCTCGGTCCCAATCACTGCACGTTCCCCACCTCCACCCCCACCACCTGGGGATCCCTGTGTGTGTGAGTGTGCAGAGTCCCCCGTGCAGAGCTGCACTGTTGTTACCCTAGAGGGGGGCACCGCAGGGCGATCCACCTACAGATACCCCAGTCTGCACGTCTCCCGCCGGTCTCCGTGAGCACCGCGTGCCGTCTCGTAGCCCTGCCCCGTGCGACGTACGTACAGTGCGTACAGTACGTACAGTGCGTACAGTACATACCCATCGAGTGGTAGGCCGAACCGCGGCCAATGACGAAGGCGGCGTCCGCTCACGAATCTCCGTGCACTCAGTCCCGTAGCCCCGAGCCATCGCTTGCGCGATATTCACTTTGCTGCTGAGAGGAAAGGAGGGGGTTGGTAGGAGAGGACATCTGTGGAACGGCTGGAGATCTGCGGAGAAGAGCTTCACAGCTCATTGGATTCCTGCGGTCTGAAAAAATATTGTGAGATGGCGTTTGGGGGGGTGTAGGCATGAGTGGGGCATCCGCGCTTGGATCGCCCTGTGTGTTGTTGCTGCTGCCTCCCCCGTTGAAAATGTTCCCGGCGTGAACTTTGACCCTTTGCCGTTGCGACGACGCCGTGCGTGAACGTCGTCGTCGTCGGAACAACAAAACGCAGTGAGAACTAAAGTAACTTTATTGGTAGCGAGGCTCCCACAGGGCCACGCGGGGCAGGGAGCGTGGCACAGTTTTGGCGCCGGCTAGCGCAGAGTGGTGGCGGTCGTGTCGCTACGCTTCTCTGCGATGAGCAACGACGTCTTGATAACAACATCAGCAGCCGCTCGCTCAATTCGTGGGATTCTGCGGTGAACGCTGACACCCACCCCGTGAACGGTGACACCCACAGCGTGAACGGTGACGCCCACCCCGTGAACGGCGACGCCCACCCCGTGAACGGTGACGCCCACCCCGTGAACGGCGACGCCCACCCCGTGAACGGCGACGCCCACCCCGTGAACTGCGACGCCCACCCCGTGAACTGCGACGCCCACCCCGTGAACGGCGACGCCCACCCCGTGAACGGCGACGCCCACCCCGTGAACGGTGACGCCCACCCCGTGAACGGCGACGCCCACCCCGTGAACGGCGACGCCCACCCCGTGAACGGCGACGCCCACCCCGTGAACGGCGACGCCCACCCCATTAACGGCGACGCCCACCCCGTGAACGGTGACTCCCAGCCTGTAAGGTCCAACTGGATACGTAGTGGCTCTTTTATCAGACGCGAACACCTGGTCATCACAAATGAAAGCTCAACGAAGTGGCTCATCATTGTGTGGACATTGATAGCGGCCAGATACTCTGATTGCGTGATCTCGATTCTAAATGTCGAGGGGAAAAACCGGAGGACCTGGAGAAAAATCCACACGACCACGGGGAGAGAGAGAGAGAGATGCGCAAACTCAAAATATACAGCAGGCGTCAGGGTCGGAATCGAACCAACGATCTCCTGTATACCAGGAGAGGTGGTTAACATCTCAACATGCGTTCAGAGTATTTGCCTGCTGTAAATGTCACGTGACAAGCCACTTCGGTGCGCCACCGTCATTTGTGATAGGCGGGTCGCTACCACACAGCTCAGCGGGGGCCTTACCTGGAAAAGTAAAGTGAAGTAAAAAAACAAAACCTGCTGTTGAGAATGACCTCACCGGACCGGTGGAGGCAGCGCTGACGTCTTGGTCCCAGCTGGCAGCGCCGGCGTCTCGTTGGTTGTGAAGGCAGCCCAGCTCACACAGCCCGTGCCGGTGTCTCCAGGAGGTGGGAGCGACTTGCCTTGTATCAGTGTCTCCAGGAGGTCCCAGCGACTTGCTCTGTGGTGACACTTTTCCGTGACAGAGGTTTGGTTGTTTTTGTTGTTGTTGGGTTAGAGATCTCGTAAACATAAACACTGTGTCGTTAACCCACCAACACCCACCACCGTCGCCTGGCACGGCCAATCAGTCAGGGTTTGTCACGTAAACGAAACGTGCCAATTGGTTACCAACTTCAGCACACACGGCGCTTGTGTGTCGGGGAAAGTGAACCCACAACAGCATTTACAATTCGAGTACCGGTGACGTTTCGCCGGCGATTACAAACAACGGCGACCGGCTTCATCGGGCGACGTACCAGGATTGTGATCCAACGCCATCTAACCCGGCGGCAACGACGACAAAAACCTTCGTCGCAGATACCGCCGGTCGCGAGAGACCGCGCGTGGCGCTTTGTGTTGCCGTCGCGTTGCCGCGAATCGTCGAAGCGCGTTCACGGTCCGTCGTTCTCCTGCAACGCGGCGGTGGTTGTTGCGTTCCTGAAGAACAACCGCGTTGTGGAGAGATAATATAAACTATAGCGGGGGGGTGGGTGAAGCGTGGTCCGCGATAACACGCGAGATGATGGGCAAGACAGAGGCGGGACTAAGACCGAGGCGCGTGGGTAGCGTCTAGAAGCATCCAGCAGCATCCCAACGCCTCCTCCTCGTTGCGACGCCGCTACGCCGAGGGCAGCCGCACGTAGAACCGCTTATTCCTGCTCGCGTTGACACGTAGTTCCGTTCGCTCGGTCGCGTCGCATCCAATCCGCGTCTGCGTTACAGACGGCGTGTGTCCCCCTGCGATACATTCACGGCGTTGTGTCGTCCAGTTGGCGTCGTTAGAACTAACACGCAGCGTTGTAGCGGAACCAGACTGTACCCGTTGTCTCCTGCTGTTCAACGCAGAGGCCGCATTGACCATTACAATAGTCGCTGTAGCCATTGCGAGCCCCAAGTTGTTGTTGGCTCCCGGCTCTTAAACTCGCGTTTTTCTGGATTTTCTTGTTGTTATTCTGTCTCTCGCTGTTCAAATAAACCAACCGTTAAAATTATAGACTGATCATTTCTTTTGTCAGTGGGCAAACGTACAAAATCAGCAGGGGATCAAATGCTTTTTTCCTCCTCACTGTCATCTGTAATCGTTACACACAGCAGCACCTGGTCACAACTGCTCGCCGCTGATCCTAACAACACCGATCCTAGTCGTCATCCCTGCACGTCAAGGATGGTAAAACTATGACCCAACAAACTTACACATCACACTGTCCTACAGATTTCAATTCACACGCCCCTACAGACTTCACTTCACACGCCGCTACAGACTTCAATTCACACGCCCCTACAGACTTCAATTCACACGCCCCTACAGACTACAATTCACACGCCCCTACAGACTACAATTCACACGCCGCTACAGATTTCAATTCACACGCCCCCACAGACTTCAATTCACACGCCCCTACAGAGTTGTGTTGGTCACGTGCCTACCTTTCCTATACTCTGCACTCCCATGGTGTTTATTGTATTGTGTTTGTTGTTGTGGCGTTCTGACCCCGTGCCCCTACTGTGGACATCTGTGGATAATAAAGAGCTTCACAGCTCATCGGATTCCTCCTCCAGAATAAAAAAAAATTAACTTAAAAACTCTGATGACGTCACTGCGTGGTGACGTCACGCGTCTCGCCCCTCCCCACTCCCCCGTTACCCCCCACTCCCGTTGCCCCCTCCACTCCCCCCCACCTCCACCAACCGCCGCCATTGGCCACTCAGTGACGGTGACGTCCCCACGGCGCCTGTGCCAGGCTGGGTGCACTTCGAGGCTGCCGCGTGAAGTGAGGTGGTGACGTCACGCGAGCGTTGTGTTTAACGATTGCAGTGGCACGCGGCCTGCACTACGTGAGGGTTACTTTGACACAACGTTACCTCTACCTGGGGTAAAGTTACCTCTACCTGAGGTAAAGTTACCTCTATCTGAGGTAAAGTTACCTCTATATGAGGTAATGTTACCTCTACCTGAGGTAAAGTTACCTCTATCTGAGGTAAAGTTACCTCTACCTGAGGTAAAGTTACCTCTATCTGAGGTAAAGTTACCTCACCTGAGGTAATGTTACCTCACTTAAGGTGAAGTTATCTCTATCTGAGGTAAAGTTATCTCACCTGAGGTAATGTTACCTCTATCTGATGTAAAGTTACCTCGCCTGAGGTAAAGTTAACTCTACTTGAGGTAAAGTTACCTCTAACTGAGGTAATGTTACTTCACCTGAGGTAAAGTTACCTCTACCTGAGGTAAAGTTACCTCTACCTGAGGTAAAGTTGCCTCACCTGAGGTAAAGTTGCCTCACCTGAGGTAAAGTTACCTCTACCTGAGGTAAAGTTACTTCACCTGAGGTAAAGTTACCTCATTTGAGGTAAAGTTACCTCGCCTGAGGTAAGATTACCTCTACCTAACATTATATTACATCACAAGGGGCACAGCAAAATGACTCTACAGTTATTTTGCTGTGCCCCTTTTTTACACCTGATGAAGGAAGCTTGTGTTGCCTCCGAAACGTCGTGATTTAATTTATAGTCATTTTATTTTTTACCTTCGTTACTTTACCGAAAAAAAACAAATAGTATGAATCCTTATTCTTGGTTCTTTCGGTAAAGTCACCACGTAGAAGGGAAACAATAAAATAATAAAAATAATAAAACAATACAATTCTCACCTGATGATGATTGCTTCTTGTGTTGTAGTCAAAACGTCGTGAGAATTTTATTGTTTTATATTTTTATTATTTTATTGTTTCCCTTCTACGTGGTGGTGACTTTACCGAAAGAACCAAGAATATGAATCCCTGCAGTCACGAAAGCTTTAAACCAAAGAGTATGAATCCTTGTAAAAGGTTTAAGTTTGGTGTTTTAACATCTTAACGCAGCTGTTTTGTTGCCAGAAAAAAGGGGAAAACCTCTTCTTATATTTTGGTCCTGGCAAAGGAGGTCACCATGAAATTAATTAATCGATTTTAGATTTTGTTTTTGTCGTTTGAGGTTTTTATTCAGATTGAGGATCCATAATTAGAGGGTTTTTTTTCTGGCGTTGCGTCGCGTCAATACAAATGTTGTGTCGTTAAAACCGACACCACCCGACACAGCCAATTAGTAAGAGGGTTTGTCACGTGAACAGAACGTGCCAACTCGTGATTTAGTACAGCACTAGTGAATAGTGTAGTGTATTGTATAGTGTAGTGTGGTGTATAGTGTAGTGTATAGTGTGGTGTGTAGTGTATAGTGTAGTGTATAGTGTAGTGTATAGTGTCGTGCATAGTGCAGTGTATAGTATAGTGTATACTGTAGTGTATAGTAGTGTAGTGTATAGTGTAGTGAGTAGTGTAGTGTATAGTAGTGTATAGTGTAGTGTAATGTATAGTAGTGTATAGTAGTGTATAGTGTAGTGTATAGTAGTGTATAGTGTAGCGTATTGTGTAGTGTATAGTAGTGTAGTGTATAGTGTAGTGTATAGTGTAGTGTATAGTGTAGTGTATAGTGTATAGTAGTGTAGTGTATAGTGTAGTGTATAGTAGTGTAGTAGTGTATAGTGTAGTGTATAGTATAGTGTAGTGTATAGTAGTGTATAGTGTAGTGTATAGTAGTGTAGTGTATAGTGTAGTGTATAGTGTAGTGTATAGTGTAGCACTACACCGGTTGTGTGTTGGAGAGTAAATCCACAACATTTATAAATCTGAGAAAGACGTTTCGCCAGTAATCACAACCAGCATCATCAGGCGGACAGCCAGATTGTGCCCCTTACTGAATATCTGTGACACAAAGAGCTTTATAGCTTATCGGATACCCCCTACACCATAAAGATTCTGATTTATTTTTTAAAAAAATCTGATTACGTCATTGCGTAGTGACGTCACCCGTAGCGCATCTCCCCCCCCTCGGAGTCTGTTGGGAGCAAAGCGCGATGACGTCATACGTCTCCCTTACCCCCCGCAACCCCCACCCCCCACTTCTCTCGACCCCCCACTCCCTAAACTCCCCCACCCCTCCTCACCTTCACCCCCCCACCCCCACTCCATTCCCCACCCCACCCCCACTCCCCCAACCCCCACTCCCCCAACTCCCTAAACTCCTCCCACTCCCCCCACCCCCCACTGCCCCCACCCCCACTCCCCCAACTCACTAAACTCCTCCCACTCCCCCCACCCCCCGCAACCCCCACCCCACACCCCCACCCCCACTCCCCCATTCGAATTTTCCCGCGCCGAGCCAAGGAAGGGAGAAGCCGCGTCAATGGCGTCAGCTCCCACAGAGGCAAGGACGTTACATTACACGGGGATTACATTACACGGGGATTACATTACACAGGGATTACATTACGCGGGGATTACACTACACGGGGATTACATTACACGGGGATGACATTGCACGGGGATTGTATTACACGGGGATTACATTACACGGGGATTACATTACACGGGGATTACATTCGGGTTGCACTACACGGATATTACATTCACAATACATTATACGGGGATTACAAGTTACATCACCTGAGGTAATGTTACCTTATCTGAAGGATTACATTTTGATTACATTACACGGTGACTATTATAAGGGTTACATTACACGGGGGTTACATTGCAGTCCGTATTTTAAATCGTGTAAGATTTAGGCTACGAGACGACTTCACGTTACGATTACAGCTCCACATCTGGTACAGTGTTGACACGAGCGACTAATTAATTGTACAATATTTACTTTGCACTGAATGAGAATGTCGCGGTGAAGATTACCTGATAATGTAACGTGATTTTATTCGGATTGCATCACATTCTGATTACCTTACCCTCAGTGCCGGATTAAGTTAGTTCGGGCCTGTAGTATAATTATGTTATAAAGATGCCCAATTTTTTTTTTACGTAAACATTAAAACACAAATGTTTTACTTGCACAAAAGGTACCTCACCTGAGGTAATGTTACCTCTATCTGAGGTAATGTTACCTCACCTGAGGTAAAGTTACCTCACCTGAGGTAATGTTACCTCTATCTGAGGTAATGTTACCTCACCTGAGGTAATGTTACCTCTATCTGAGGTAAAGTTACCTCACCTGAGGTAAAGTTACCTCACCTGAAGTAAAGTTACCTCAACTGAGGTAACGTTACCTCACCTGAGATAAAGTTACCTCTACCTAACATAATGTTACCTCACTTGAGGTAAAGTTACCTCTATGTGAGGTAACGTTACCTCACCTGAGGTAATATTACCTCTAGCTGAGGTAATATTACCTCACCTGAGGTAAAGGTACCTCACCTGAGGTAATGTTACCTTGGCTGAGGTAATGTTACCTCACCTAAGGTAAAGTTACCTCCCTTGAGGTGAAGTTACCTCACCTGAGTTGAAGTTAGCTCACCTAAGGAAATGTTAGTTCACCTAAGGTAATGTTACCTCACCTGAGGTAAAGTTACTTTACCTGAGGTAAAGTTACCTCTATCTGCGGTAAAGTTACCTCACCTGAGGTAAAGTTACCTCACTTGAGGTAATGTTACCTCACCTGAGGTAAAGTTACCTCTATCTGAGGTAATGTTACCTCACCTGAGATAAAGTTACCTCTACCTGAAGTAATGTTACCTCAACTGAGGTAAAGTTACCTCACCTGAGGTAATGTTACCTCACCTGAGGTAATGTTACCTCTATCTGAGGTAAAGTTACCTCACCTGAGGTAAAGTTACCTCTATCTGAGATAAAGTTACCTCGCCTGAGGTAAAGTTACCTCTATCTGAGGTAATGTTACCTCTACATGAGGTAAAGTTACCTCTATCTGAGGTAAAGTTATCTCACCTGAGGTAAAGTTACCTCACCTGAGGTAAAGTTACCTCGCCTGAGGTAAGATTTCCTCTACCCAACGTTATATTACATCACAAGGGGCACAGCAAAATGACTCTACAGTTATTTTGCTGTGCCCCTTTTTTACACCTGATGAAGGAAGCTTGTGTTGCCCCGAAACGTCGTGATTTAATTTAGTTGTTTTATTTTATTTTTTACCTTCGTTACTTTACCGAAAAAAACAAATAGTATGAATCCTTATTCTTGGTTCTTTCGGTAAAGTCACCACGTAGAAGGGAAACAATAAAATAATAAAAATATAAAACAATAAAATTATCACCTGATGATGATTGCTTCTTGTGTTGCAGTCAAAACGTCGTGAGAATTTTATTGTTTTATATTTTTATTATTTTATTGTTTCCCTTCTACGTGGTGGCGACTTTACCGAAAGAACCAAGAATATGAATCCCTGCAGTCACGAAAGCTTTAAACCAAAGAGTATGAATCCTTGTAAAAGGTTTAAGTTTGGTGTTTTAACATCTTAACGCAGCTGTTTTGTTGCCAGAAAAAAGGGGAAAACCTCTTCTCATATTTTGGTCCTGGCAAAGGAGGTCACCATGAAATTAATTAATCGATTGAGATTTTGTTTTTGTCGTTGGGGGTTTTTATTCAGATTGAGGATCCATAATTAGAGGGTTTTTTTTCTGGCGTTGCGTCGCGTCAATATAAATGTTGTGTCGTTAAAACCGACACCACCCGACACAGCCAATTAGTAAGAGGGTTTGTCACGTGAACAGAACGTGCCAACTCGTGATTTAGTACAGCACTAGTGTATAGTGTAGTGCATATTGTAGTGTATAGTGTAGTGTATAGTGTAGTGTATAGTGTGTAGTGTAGTGTATAGTAGTGTAGTGTATAGTAGTGTAGTGTATAGTAGTGTAGTGTATAGTGTAGTGTATAGTAGTGTAGTGTATAGTAGTGTATAGTGTAGTGTATAGTAGTGTAGTGTATAGTGCAGTGTATAGTGTAGTGTATAGTGCAGCGTATAGTGTAGTGTATAGTGTAGTGTATAGTGTAGTGTATAATGTAGCACTACACCGGTTGTGTGTTGGAGAGCAAATCCACAACATTTATAAATCTGAGAAAGACGTTTCGCCAGTAATCACAACCAGCATCATCAGGCGGACAGCCAGATTGTGCCCCTTACTGAATATCTGTGACACAAAGAGCTTTCTAGCTTATCGGATACCTCCTGCACCATAAAGATTCTGATTAAAAAAAATCTGTTTGCGTCATTGCGTGGTGACGTCACCCGTATCGCATCTCCCCCCTCGGAGTCTGTTGGGAGCAAAGCGCGATGACGTCATACGTCTCCCTCACCCCCTCCGCAACCCCCACCCCCCACTCCTCTCGACCCCCACTTCCTAAACTCCTCCCACTCCCCCCCACCCCCCACCCCCACTCCCCCATTCGAATTTTCCCGCGCCGAGTCAAGGAAGGGAGAAGCCGCGTCAATGGCGTCAGCTCCCTCAGAGGCACGGACGTTACATTATACGGGGATTACATTACACTGGGATTACATTACACGGGGATTACATTACACGAGGATTACATTACACGGGCATTACATTACACGGGGATTACATTACATGGGGATTACATTACACGGGGATTACATTACACGGGGATTACATTACACGGGGATTACATTACGTGGGGATTACATTATATAGGGATTGCATTACACAGGGATTACATTTGGGTTGCGTTACACGGATATTACATTCACATGACATACGGGGATTACAAGTTACATCACCTGAGGTAATGTTACCTTATCTGAAGGATTACATTTGGACTACATTGCACGGTGATTATTATAAGGGTTACATTACACGGGGGTTATATTGCAGTCCGTATTTAAAATCGTGTAAGATTTACGCTACGAGACGACTTCACGTTACGATTACAGCTCCACATCTGGTACAGTGTTGACACGAGCGACTAATTAATTGTACAATATTTACTTTGCACTGAATGAGAATGTCGCGGTGAAGATTACCTTATAATATAACGTGATTTTATTCGGATTGCATCACATTCTGATTACCTTGCCCTCAGTGAGGTAATGTTACCTCACCTGAGGTAAAGTTATCTCACCTGAGGTAAAGTTACCTCTACCTAACGTAATGTTACCTCACTTGAGGTAAAGTTACCTCACCTGAGGTAAAGTTATCTCACCTGAGGTAACGTTACCTCACCTGAGGTAAAGTTACCTCTACCTAACGTAATGTTACCTCACTTGAGGTAAAGTAACTTCACCTCAGGAAGAGTTACCTCAACTGAAGTAATTCAACTTCACCTAAGGTAATGTTACCTCGCATTATCTCAAATGAGAAGTTACCTCATTTGAGATACTGTTACTTTACCTGAGGTAAATTTACCTCGCCTAAGGTAAAGTTACCTCATCTGAGGTAAAGTTTCCTCTACCTGAGGTAATGTTACCTCACCTGAGGTAAAGTTACCTCTACCTAACGTAATGTTACCTCACTTGAGGTAAAGTTATCTCACCTGAGGTAAATTTAACTAACGTGGGGTAATGTTACCTCTACCTGAGGTAAAGTTACTTCACCTCAAGAAAAGTTACCTCACCTGAAGTAATTTTACTTCACCAAAGGTAATGTTACCTCGCATGAGGTAAAGTTATCTCTCTTGAGATGTTACTTCACCTGAGGTATTTTTACCTCTGCCTGAGGTAATTTTACCTCTGCTTGAGGTAAAGTTACCTGGCCTGAGGTAAAGTTACCTCATCTGAGGTAAAGTTACCTCACCTGAGGTAATGTTACCTCTACCTAACGTAATGTTACCTCACTTGAGGTAAAGTAATCTCATTTGTGGTAAAGTTACCTCACCTGAGGTAAAGTTAGCTCACATGAGGTAAAGTTAGCTCACATGAGGTAAAGTTACCGCATCTGAGGTAAATTTACCTCTAACGTAATGTAACCTCACCTGAGGTAAAGTTATCTCACCTGAGGTAAAGTTACCTCACCTGAGGTAAATTTAACTAACGTGGGGTAAAGTTACCTCTATCTGGAGCTAGTACGTCATGGTAGAGGTGGGGAGTCCTCACACTTTACCACAAAGACAAAGATCCCCCGTGTAGCCTCTAACAGGCTGTTAGTGAGCAGCACCCATTAAGGCTACCGGCACTGTGGCACACGAGGGGGTGGGTGGCCAGCACCACGCCCGGCCGCCTTTGTCTCCCCAGTGGCGATGTTCACACACCGCTACACCGGGTGCTCATTTGAGGCCGAGTCGACCTAGGGGACGAGGTCCCAGGACCGGTTCAGATGATCGTCACCGCTGTTGGTGGTGGCCGTGAGCGGGAATGGAACTCGGGTCTCTGCCGGCTTCGTAGCGCAGCGCTCGGCCAACACCGGCGACGATCTTCTAACCCGGTCCTGGGCCTCGTCCCCTAGGTCGACTCAGCCTCAAATGAGCACCCGGTGTAGCGAGTGTGAAGTAGTGAACATCGCCACTGGGGAGACAAAGGCGGCGGGCGTGGTGCTGGCCACCCACCCCCTCGCGCGTCGTTCCGGCCTTCATAGGCGCTGCTCGCTAACAGCGCTTGCCCAGACAGTCTGTTAAGGCCACACGGGGGATCTTTGTCTCGTATCCCTGTGACTCGCTATCCGTGTGACTCCTTCTCCGTGACTCGCTATCCGTGTGACTCCATCTCCATGACTCGCTATCCGTGTGACTCCTTCTCCGTGACTCGCTATCCGTGTGACTCCATCTCCGTGACTCGCTATCCGTGTGACTCCGTCTCCGTGACTGCTTCTCCGTGACTGCGTCTGACCGTCGTCCGCGTCTCGTCCCCTCCGTGTCTCTGCGCCTCAGCAGCAGGAGATGGGCGACTTCCGAGACATCAGAGGCTTCTTCACCAAGGCCGAGTGGGGCGACCTGGCCGAGTGCGAGAAGCGGCGCTACAGGAACATCAAGCAGAACCACGCCGTCATGCTGAACCTCGGTGGGTACGGCAGGCCCGAGCCTCTTCACAAATAAACTAATTGTCGTAGTGATTATAATGATAATGAGACCAGAACGTCGTAGCAGAGTGCCATGCACGGGGCGCCACGGTGGCTATGAGATGTTAACTACCTCGCCTGGTATACAGGAGGTCGTGGGTTCGATGCCGACCCTGACGATGCCTGTCACATATCTGGAGTCTGCGTGTGTCTCTCCCTGGTGAGATGTTAACTACCTCGCCTGTTCTACAGGATGTCGTGGGTTTGATGCCGACCCTGATGATGGCTGTCATATATCTGGAGTCTGCGTGTGTCTCTCCCCGGTGAGATGTTAACTACCTCGCCTGGTCTACAGGAGGTCGTGGGTTCGATGCCTGTCCTCTGGGTTGTTGCTCCACAATGTAGAATCAACATCACGCGTTTAACGTATTTGGCTGCTGCTGTAAATGTCCACGTGGTGAGCCACTTGGTTGAGCTGTCATTTGTGGCAGCCAGGTGGCTTCTGAAGAAGAAGCCGATAGCTCAGTGGACTTCACTTGGTGAAGTAAAAATAGATTTAGTTTGTGTATTGTGTCGTTGTTGTAACTTTCCTGGCCCCGTGCCCCCTATGGGACATCTGTGAAAAAGAGCTTCATAGCTCATCGGATTCCTAATGTTGGAGAGTAAACCCACAACATTTACAAAAATAGTTTATTTTGTGTGTGTGTGTGATTTGTTTACCTTTCCTATACTTTGCACTCCTATCGTGTTTACTGTATTGCTTGGTGTTGTTGTAGCAGCCACATTATATAGATGAACGTAGTGGCGGTGGTACACCGTTACGCTGTGTAAAATAATCAGCACATTTTTGGCAATAATTACGTTTTTTTCCTCGCGATTCGAGACACCGGACAGAAGGATATTTCGGGTTGGTGGTGGTAGTGGTGGTGGTGCGTCAAAATCAGTTGTCGTGATGCCGTAGTGGCAGGAAGACGGAACGTGACACGAGCAGAATTGAACACGAAGCTTCGCAGTCTGTTGACGTACAGCGGCGCCCAGTCTGATGACGATCTGCTGCTCCGTGCTCCAGTCGTGCCCAGTGTGATGACGATCTGCTGCTCTGTGCTCCAGCGGCTGCTCCGTGCTCCAGCGGCAAGATTTGACTCCTCGTGCCCCTAGAGACTCGGTGGGACGGTTCCTCGATACGACTCGTGGTGTCGCCACCGCACGTTCGGAATGGGGGACGCGGCTGCTGAATCTGAGGGCAACTTCTGACGGAGAGTCCTGCAGCTCACTCAAGGGACGACAGCGACGCCGTCGGGACTGTGAAAAATAAGAATAGGTTTTACGCTTTAGGGGAATGAAACAGGAGGCGGTTAAGATGTTCAAACACCAGATAGATTGTAGCTTTTGCAAGGAATCAAGTTACCGCATTAACCACGCGTACTTGTGGCGAACACGACAAACAAACACTCTCTGATAATATTTAATCGTTGTCTTTGAAACTGATTGGTCTACCCCAGAGACAGCCTTCTTCATGGTCTAGTCTCACCAGTGTCAGACCAGAGAACAACACCAAAAGGCGACCGGTACAAAGACAATGCAGCATCGAGAGCATTGATAGCTCGGGATGAGCAGCTACATGACGGGACCTTTTTGCGAGTATCAAAGTGTGAAAAATAAAAATCGATTTTTCCCTTTCTGGCAATCAAACAGGAGGGAGGCGTTAAGATGTCCACACACCAAATAGATTATTCCTTTTGCAAGGAATCAAAGCTACTGCATTAACCACGCGTGCTTGTGGCGAACACGACAAACAAACACTCTCCGATAATAATCACATCGTCAGGACTGTGTTACGAGGAACCGGTGTGTCGCTATGCTGCACCGGTGTACCGCCAATACGTCCAAATAACAATGACCGACTGCCTCCTTGCGCAGGGATGAACCCGGCCCAGCCCGAGTTCATGCGCGCACGCGGCAAGCGCAGAGCGAGGGGGAATGGAGCGGAGTGCGGGCGGTCGAGCGACTCCGACGAGGAATGGACGAGGAGGAGGAAGAGGAAGGAGGTGGCGGTGCACGGAGGACGAAGAGGCGGAGGAGGCAAACGTAAAAGGGCGCTTGCACAGCGTGCAGAAACCCCCTGTAGACTCACACAGAGACCCCTGTAGACTCACGCAGAGACCCCCTTTAGACTCACACAGAGACCCCCTGTAGACTCATACAAAGACTCCCTGTAGACTCATACAGAGACTCCCTGTAGACTCATATAGAGACCCCCTGTAGACTCACACAGAGACCCCCTGTAGACTCATACAGAGACCCCTGTAGACTCACGCAGAGACCCCCTGTAGACTCATACAGAGACCCCCTGTAGACTCACACAGAGACGCCTGTAAACTCACACAGAGACCCCCTGTAGACTTTTTACAGAGACCCCCTGTAGACTCACACAGAGACGCCTGTAAACTCACACAGAGACCCCCTGTAGACTCACACAGAGACCCCCTGTAGACTCACACAGAGACCCCCTGTAGACTCACACAGAGACCCCCTGTAGACTCACACAGAGACCCCCTGTAGACTCACACAGAGACCCCTGTAGACTCACACAGAGACCCCTGTAGACTCACACAGAGACCCCCCGTAGACTCACACAGAGACCCCCTGTAGACTCACGCAGAGACCCCTGTAGACTCACACAGAGACCCCTGTAAACTCACACAGAGACCCCTGTAGACTCGCACAGAGACCCCCTGTAGACTCACACAGAGACCCCCTGTAGACTCACACAGAGACCCGTGTAGACTAACACAGAGACCCCCTGTAGACTCACACAGACCTGTGTAGACTCACACAGAGACCCCCTGTAGACTCACACAGAGACCCCTGTAAACTCACACAGAGACCCCTGTAGACTCACACAGGGACCCCTGTAGACTCACACAGAGGCCCCCTGTAGACTCACACAGAGACCCCCTGTAGACTCACACAGAGACCCCCTGTAGACTCACACAGAGCCCCCTGTAGACTCACACAGAGCGCCCTGTAGATTCACACAAAGACCCCTGTAGACTCATGCAGAGGCCCCCTGAAGACTCACGAAGAGACCCCCTGTAGACTCACACAGAGACCCCTGTAGACTCACACAGAGACCCCCAACCCATGGAACCTGGTTCTGTCCTGTGATAACAGTCTGTTAAGGCTGCACAAGGTAGATCATTAATTTATTTGTAAATATGTGAGTGAGTAAATGCCTGCATGCGTAAATACACACGTGGGTGTGTTCACACGTGTGTGCGTGTGTTAACGGGTATCCATGTGTTCACACACATGGACACGTGTGTGCGTGTGTTCACTTGTGTGCGTGTGTTCATGTGTGTGTGGGTTCACACGTGCGTGCGTGTGTTCACGTGTGTGTGCGTGTGTTCACACGTGTGTGCGTGTGTTCACGTGCGTGTGTTCACGTGTGTGCGTGTTTTCACGTGTGTGCGTGTGTTCACACGTGCGTGTGTTCACGTGTGTGTATTCACACGTGTGTGCGTGTGTTCACACGTGTGTGCGTGTGTTCACGCAGGAGGAGGCAAGGGGGCTGCTTCACGCTGGGCTACCGTGGGAGAGTCGCACGCGAGGGCAGCTCCCAGCAAGCGCAAGGTCTCTGTGCACAGCGCACGGCACTCCTCTCGTTACAGCTGCTGTTGTTGTTGTCTTTAGTTTGTTGACCTTCCCACGCACCTCCCATTAGCGAGGTTGGCTACGTACGGTGCCAAAGAAATTCAACATACGTACGGACTACTAAACACTACTATACCAGGGACGTGCGGTCAGGGGAGGCAGGCGAGGCTTGAGCCTCACCTGTCATATACTCCAATGAAAATAGCTGTTACGAAAAGTAAAAAATAAAAATTTCCACTGCTCTGTTATAAATGTCATTTCTGTATAATCCCAGTCATAACAGAGAGATGGTAACAGGCACGTGCTTATTGCCCGCGCTCCATCCAGTTTCTGAGGGGTTGCGCAATCAGAGGGGAGGCTGAGCTCGTCGCTGCCTCACCTCTCGTCTCCCTGTATTTGCAGCGGAGCTCCGCAAATTTGGCGATTTTGACGATCAAAATTATTGGAGTCGTACAGAAATGACGAAATACAGATCAGTGGAAGAATCTTAATTAGTATTTTATTACTTTTTACTTTTCGTAGAAGAGGCTTGGCCTGCCATACCCACCGAGGTTCAGCATGACGACGGCATGGTTATGCGTGATGTATGGAATCAGATATACAGAATCAGAATATCAGAATTAGAATATGTATTGTACTGGAGGAATCCGATGAGGTGTCAGGGTCGAGATCAAACCCGCGACCTCCTGCGTACCAGGCGAGGGAGTGAACATCTCCTAGCCACCGCTGGTCACCGCACCAACTCTGCCCCCCACACCCCCTTCCGATCCCTCACCCCACCGCCCCCTCCGCTCAGACTAAAGCGGAAGCCCTGGAGTACGTGTGGAGCATCTTGCAGGGCGTGGAGGAGGAGCAGCAGCAGGAGGAGGAGTTCAGGGGATTTGAGCTGAGGGAGGTGCACAAGGCCAGGATGGCGATGTTCAGGCTGGAGCGCAGAGCCACCGCCTGCAAGGAGGCCCTGAGGGTGGTGCTCCAGAGGATGCGTGGAGGTGCGTAGCCTGCAGCGGTGATTTCTATTCACACCGCAACTCCACGCTCCCCCTCTATTCTCACCGGAACTCCACGCTCCCCTCTATTCTCACCGGAACTCCACACTCCCCTCTATTCTTACCGGAACTCCACGCTCCCCCTCTATTCTCACCGGAACTCCACACTCCACTCTATTCTCACCGGAACTCCACACTCCTCTCTATTCTCACCGGAACTCCACACTCCACCTCTATTCTCACCGGAACTCCACGCTCCCCTCTATTCCCACCGGAATTCCGCAATCTTCCTCTGCTGCTGATGGAAGTCGCCAATGCTGTTGATGCTACTGCTACATGTGCTCCCGTCAGTGCTGCTGCTGGTACTAATGCAGCCTATGAACCAAACAATGTTTATTTTACCAGGGTGAGCCCCACTGAGCTGTGTAGCTGTTTTTTCAGAAGCGTCCTGGCTATCACAAATGATACCTCAACGTAGTTGACTTTTCACCATCGTCATCACGTGGACATTTATAGCGGCCAAATTACCCTCAACGCGTGACGTCGATTCTGAACGTCGAGGAGAAAACCTGAGGACCCGGAGAAAAATCCACGCAACCACGGGGAGGTACGACACGCAGACTCCAAACGTACAGCGTGGGTCGTCAGGGTCGGGATCACACCCACGACCTCCCGTAGACCACGCGAGGGAGTCAACATCTCGTCACGGAGGAGAGAGAGAGAGAGACGCGCGGGCTCCAGATGTACGGCAGGTTTCGTCAGGGTCGGGATGGAACCCACGACCTCCCGTACACCGGGAGAGGCGGTCAACATCTCGCCGCGTTTGCCCGCAGGCTCCTCCGTGCCGCCGGCCTCCTCCGCCCAGGCTGCGGCGGTGTCGCTCAGCGCTCGCTCTCGCTACGGCCTGCGGCAGCGCGAGAGGAAAGTCTACACAGAGGTGGAGGAGCCCCAGGACGACGACGACTTCTGTGAGACTCCCTGCTCCCTCTACCTCTCTCTCTCACTTTCTCACTCTCACTGTCACTCTGTTACTTTCTCACTCTCTCTCTCACTGTCAATCTCTCACTGTCACTTTCACACTCTCTCTCACACTGTCACTTTCCCACACCCTCACCTATCTCTCTCGCTTTGTTACACTCTCACTGTCTCACACTCTCACCTATCTCACTCGCTTTGTTACACTCTCACTGTCTCACACTCTCACCTATCTCTCTCCCTTTGTTACACTCTCACTGTCTCACACTCTCACCTATCTCTCTCCCTTTGTAACACTCTCACTGTCTCACACTCTCACCTATCTCTCTCGCTTTGTTACACTCTCACTGTCACTTTCTCACCTATCTCTCTCGCTTTGTTACACTCTCACTGTCTCACACTCTCACCTATGTCCCTCTATTGCTCCCGCGTTCTCACTCGATATATTCCACCTGCTCCCTCTCACTCTCTCCCCCTCGCCCTCCCTCTCACACGCTCCCTTTCTCGCACTCTCACTCACCTCTCTCTCTTTTGCTCCTCGCTCGGGGATGCAGGGAGGGAGGGGAGGGATGCAGGGAGGGTGACAGGGAATACATCTCCGATGAGCGAGCTAAATAATTTCACCATGCAGAGAGGGAGGGAGGGAGGCATCTGTCTGGAGCGCTCCTCACCCTCTCACTCTCTCACAGTGCCACTGCTGCTGCTGCTGTTGCTACTGCGATTCACCCCCCTCCTGCTGCTGCTGCTGCTGTGGCTCTCAGTCTGCGAGCTGTGCAGGGATTTCTACCTGGGGGAGTGCTCCGTGCACGGCCCGCCAGAGTTCATCGCGGACGCGGCCGTGGCCCCGGGAGTGGCCGACAGGGCCCGGCTCAGCCTGCCCCAGGGCCTCACCGTCGGCGCCTCCTCCATCGCCGGCGCCGGCCTCGGGGTGTGGAGCAACAGGAAGAAGCTGCCCAAGGGGGTGATGTTTGGGCCCTACCAGGGAGAGGTGTCTGAGGAGAACCCCGTGAGCGAGTACTGCTGGCTGGTGAGCTGCTGCTGCTGCCACTGCTGCAGCCTCCTCCTATTCCTACATCATCATCGTCATCGTGTGTGTGGAGAGGAGGCTCGTGAAGGAGATGGAGAGAAACCCATAGCTTCACACAGTCACCCACAGACTCGCACAGAGACCTTAGAGACTCGCACAGAGACCCAAAATCTCGCACAGAGACCCAGAGACTCTTACAGAGACCCAGAGAATCGCACAGAGACCCACAGACTCACACAGAGAGACCCACAGTCTCACACAGAGACCTAGAGACTCGCACAGAGACTTGCACAGAGACCCACAGAATCGCACAGAGACCCACAGTCTCACACAGAGACCCAGAGAATCGCACAGAGACCCACAGTCTCACACAGAGACCCAGAGAATCGCACAGAGACCCACAGTCTCACACAGAGACCCAGAGACTCGCACAGAGACCCAGAGACTCGCACAGAGACTCGCACAGAAACCCACAGTCTCATACAGAGACCCAGAGACTCGCACAGAGACTCACACAGGGACCCACAGATTCACAGAGGGACCCACAGATTCACAGAGGGACCCAAAATTTAACGTCATAATGAGTTCAACTTGTAACCCACAGTAGCCGCTCGCTCGCAAGGACAGAACAACTTCGATGCGTAAGGAGGAACCACAGACTGGTGGTTCCTCCTCACGCACTCCTTACGCAAAAATAAACCACGACACCTCGCGGCTGATCTCGTCAAGAAGCATAAACCATCATCACGCAAACTCTGTTCATGCTCGCAGCAGCAGCAGCGGCGGCGTTTGGCTACACATCGTGCAAAGACGGTGGTCACCGCATGGCGCGGCGCTTACAGACGCACTTCAGCGGCCGTCTGGAAGGCTCTTGCTTACAATATGAGGAAGCCACTGGGAGCTATGCACTTTTAAATATTGTAGATTTAAAATTCATTTCTTTAGAACTGCTTTTAGTGTTTAGTTTGTTGTCCTTCCCCCGCACCTCCGATCAGCACGGTTGGCTACGTCCGGTACGAAAGAAGTTCAAGTTACGGTCCAACTCACATTAATTATCCGTGGATCTGCTCGTGTGCGTGTGTGTTTCAGATTTACAAAAACAAAAAGGATCGTGAATATGTTGATGCTCAGGATGAATCAAAATCAAACTGGATGAGGTGATTCTTGTCTTAAGGACCACTACACAGAGATCGGAACCACTACACACAGAGACCAGAACGACCACACACAGAGAACAGAACCACCACATATAGAGACCAGAACCACTACACACAGAGACCAGAACCACCACACACAGAGACCAGAACCACTAGACACAGAGACCAGAACCACTACACACAGAGACCAGAACCACGACACACAGAGACCAGAACCACTAAACACAGAGACCAGAACCACTAGACACAGAGACCAGAACCACTACAGAGAGACCAGAACCACCACACACAGAGACCAGAACCACTACACACAGAGACCAGAACCACCACACACAGAGACCAGAACCACTACACACAGAGACCAGAACCACCACACAGAGACCAGAACCACCACACACAGAGACCAGAACCACTACACACAGAGACCAGAACCACTACACATAGACCAGAACAACTACACAAAGACCAGAACCACTACACAGAGACCAGAACCACCACACACAGAGACCAGAACCACGACACATAGAGACCAGAACCACTACACATAGACCAGAACAACTACACACAGAGACCAGAACCACCACACACAGAGACCAGAACCACTACAGAGACCAGAACCACCACACAGAGACCAGAACCACTACACACAGAGACCAGAACCACTATACAGAGACCAGAACCACCACACACAGAGACCAGAATCACCACACACAGAGACCAGAACCACTACAGAGACCAGAACTACTACACACAGACAGGAACCACTACACACAGAGACCAGAACCACTACACACAGAGACCAGAACCACTACACATAGAGACCTGAACCACGACACACAGAGACCAGAACCACCACACACAGAGACCAGAACCACCACACACAGAGACCACAACCACTGCACACAGAGACCCTGGGCCTCCCCTTGGTCGACTCGGCATCAAATGAGCACCCGGTACTGAGCGTGGTTCCAGCCCCACCACCCCAACGTAGCGCCCAGTGCCGGCCCTTACTAGGCGCTCGCTAACGGCGCCCACCCCGCCCCCCGCGTCTGCCCCCGCAGGTTCGTCAACTGCGCGAGGAATGAGCAGGAGCAGAACCTGGTGGCCTTCCAGCACCGGGGGCAGATTTACTACCGCACGTTCCGTGCCGTGGGGCCCGGCTCTGAGCTGCTGGTCTGGTACGGCGAGGAGTTCGCCCAGGAGCTGGGCATCGCCTGCGAGGCCGGGCCCTCGCGACGCCGCAGCAGCAGCAGCAGCAGCAGCGAGTTGGCTCCCAGGGCCACCGCCAGAGACCTGCACCCCGTGCAGCCTCCACCAAGCGAGGAACACTGTGAGCACCGCTCACCAGAGACTCACCACTGCTCACCAGACTATAGCCACCACTCACCAGAGATGATAGCCACCACTCACCAGAGATGATAGCCACCGCTCACCAGAGATGATAGCCACCACTCACCAGAGATGATAGCCACCACTCACCAGAGATGATAGCCACCACTCACCAGCAATGATAGCCACCACTCACCAGAGATGATAGCTACCGCTCACCAGAGATGATAGCCACCACTCACCAGAGATGATAGCCACCACTCACCGGAGATGATAGCCACCACTCACCAGAGATGATAGCCACCGCTCACCAGAGATGATAGCCACCACTCACCAGAGATGATAGCCACCACTCACCAGAGATGATAGCCACCACTCACCAGCAATGATAGCCACCACTCACCAGAGATGATAGCTACCGCTCACCAGAGATGATAGCCACCACTCACCAGAGATGATAGCCACCACTCACCGGAGATGATAGCCACCACTCACCAGAGATGATAGCCACCACTCACCAGCAATGATAGCCACCACTCACCAGAGATGATAGCTTCCGCTCACCAGAGATGACAGCAACCACTCACCAGAGATGATAGCCAACGCTCAGCAGAGATGATAGCCACCACACACCATAGATGATAGCCATCACTCACCAGAGATGATAGCCACCACTCACCAGAGATGATAGCCACCACTCACCAGAGATGATAACCACCACTCACCAGATATGATAGTCACCACTCACCAGAGATGATATCCACCGCTCACCAGAGACGATAGCCACCACTCACCAGCAATGATAGCCACCGCTCACCAGAGATGATAGCCACCGCTCACCAGAGATGATAGCCACCACTCACCAGAGATGATAGGCACCACTCACCAGATATGATAGTCACCACTCACCAGAGATGATATCCACCGCTCACCAGAGATGATAGCCACCACTCACCAGAGATGATAGTCACCACTCACCAGAGATGATAGCCACCACTCACCAGAGATGATAGCCACCACTCACCAGAGATGATAGCCACCACTCACCAGAGATGATAGCTACCGCTCACCAGAGATGATAGCCACCACTCACCAGAGATGATAGCCACCACTCACCGGAGATGATAGCCACCACTCACCAGAGATGATAGCCACCACTCACCAGAGATGATAGCTTCCGCTCACCAGAGATGAGAGCAACCACTCACCAGAGATGATAGCCACCACTCACCAGAGATGATAGCCACCACTCACCAGAGATGATAGCCACCACTCACCAGAGATGATAGCCACCACTCACCAGCAATGATAGCCACCACTCACCAGAGATGATAGCTACCGCTCACCAGAGATGATAGCCACCACTCACCAGAGATGATAGCCACCACTCACCGGAGATGATAGCCACCACTCACCAGAGATGATAGCCACCACTCACCAGAGATGATAGCTTCCGCTCACCAGAGATGACAGCAACCACTCACCAGAGATGATAGCCAACGCTCAGCAGAGATGATAGCCACCACACACCATAGATGATAGCCATCACTCACCAGAGATGATAGCCACCACTCACCAGAGATGATAACCACCACTCACCAGAGATGATAGCCACCACTCACCAGAGATGATAGCCACCACTCACCAGAGATGATAGCCACCACTCACCAGAGATGATAGCTTCCGCTCACCAGAGATGACAGCAACCACTCACCAGAGATGATAGCCAACGCTCAGCAGAGATGATAGCCACCACACACCATAGATGATAGCCATCACTCACCAGAGATGATAGCCACCACTCACCAGAGATGATAACCACCACTCACCAGAGATGATAGCCACCATTCACCAGAGATGATAGCCACCACTCACCAGAGATGATAGCCACCACTCACCAGAGATGATAGCTTCCGCTCACCAGAGATGACAGCAACCACTCACCAGAGATGATAGCCAACGCTCAGCAGAGATGATAGCCACCACTCACCAGAGATGATAGCCACCACTCACCAGAGATGATAGCCACCACTCACCAGAGATGATAGCCACCACTCACCAGAAATAATAGCCACCTCACCAGAGATGATAGCCACCACTCACCAGAGATGATAGCCACCACTCACCAGATATGATAGCCAACACTCACCAGAGATGACAGCCACCACTCACCAAAGATGATAGCCACCACTCACCAGAGATGATAGCCACCACTCACCAGAGATGATAGCCACCACTCACCAGACATGATAGCCACCACTCACCAGAGATGATAGCCACCACTCACCAGAGATGATAGCCACCACTCACCAGCAATGATAGCCACCACTCACCAGAGATGATAGCTACCGCTCACCAGAGATGATAGCCACCACTCACCAGAGATGATAGCCACCACTCACCGGAGATGATAGCCACCACTCACCAGAGATGATAGCCACCACTCACCAGCAATGATAGCCACCACTCACCAGAGATGATAGCTTCTGCTCACCAGAGATGACAGCAACCACTCACCAGAGATGATAGCCACCGCTCAGCAGAGATGATAGCCACCACACACCATAGATGATAGCCATCACTCACCAGAGATGATAGCCACCACTCAACAGAGATGATAGCCGCCACTCACCAGAGATGATAACCACCACTCACCAAAGATGATAGCCACCACTCACCAGAGATGATAGCCACCACTCACCAGAGATGATAGCCACCACTCACCAGAGATGATAGCCACCACTCATCAGAGATGATAGCCACCACTCACCAGATATGATAGCCACCACTCACCAGACATGATAGCCACCACTCACCAGAGATGATAGCCACCACTCACCAGAGATGATAGCTACCACTCACCAGAGATGATAGCCACCACTCACCAGAGATGATAGCCACCACTCACCAGAGATGATAGCCCCTGCTCACCAGAGATGATAGCCACCACTCACCAGAGGTGATAGCCACCACTCACCAGAGATGATAGCCACCGCTCACCAGAGATGATAGCCACCACTCACCAGCAATGATAGCCACCACTCACCAGAGGTGATAGCCACCACTCACCAGAGATGATAGCCACCACTCACCAGAGATAATAGCCACCACTCACCAGAGATGATAGCCACCACTCACCAGCAATGATAGCCACCACTCACCAGAGATGATAGTCACCACTCACCAGGGATGATAGCCACCACTCACCAGAGACGATAGCCACCAATCACCAGAGATGATAGCCAACGCTCACCAGAGATGATAGCCATCACTCGCCAGAGATGATAGCCACTGCTCACCAGACTATAGCCACCACTCACCAGAGATGATAGCCACTGCTCACCAGAGATTATAGGCACCACCCACACTGATAAGGTGCAAGTTAGTAACTGGTGTGGTGTGTAGTAGTAAACATCGCCACTGAGAAGACAAAGGCGGCCATGTGTGGTGCTGGCCACCCTCCCACTCGTGTGCCGTGCTGGCCTTCATCGGTGCCCAATAACAACACTTGTCCCAAAAGTGTATACAGGCTAGACGGGAGTTCTTTGTCTCTGTGTGTGTATATAGAATGGAGCCCACTGCACTACGAACCCGGCCACCTGAGTTCGATTCCCACTCACGGTCAAAGTCAGTGGTGAATGTTTAGGCCTCCCCTAGGTTGACTCAGCCTCAAATGAATACCTAGCTTAAACGTGGAAACATCGCCACTGGAGAGACAAAAGCGGCCGGGCCTGGTGTTGGCCACTTACTCCCTCTTGTGCCATGCCGGCCTTCATAGGTACTCGCAAACAGCACTTGCCCAACAGTCTGATATGGCTGTTGGGGACCTTTACCTTTATATATACACACACACACACGTGTTCAAGAGTGTTCATGTCTAGGTGTTGGTGTGTGCGTCTTGTGCCTCTGGGATGACGCAGGTGGAGTGGGTGTGGAGGTCACAAGGCTGCCGTGTCCTGCCTGCAACCGTCAGTTCATCTGCCGCTCTAGTCTAGAGCATCACGTGCAGAGGAGACACCCCACTAAGCCCAGTGACAAAAGTCATCAGTGTGACCAATGTCCATACAGCACAGACCGCAAGAGTAGCTTGAAGATACACCAGAGAACACACACGGGAGAGAAACCGTTCAAGTGCACCGTGTGTGAGAAGGCGTTTGCACAACTACCAGATCTTCACAGGCACCAGAGAACACACACGGGAGAGAAGCCGTTCAAGTGCACCGTGTGTGAGAAGGCGTTTGCAGACCCATCAACTCTTCACAGGCACCAGAGAACACACACGGGAGAGAAGCCGTTCAAGTGCACCGTGTGTGAGAAGGCGTTTGCACAACTACCAGATCTTCACAGGCACCAGAGAACACACACGGGAGAGAAGCCGTTCAAGTGCACCGTGTGTGAGAAGGCGTTTGCACAACTACCACATCTTCACAGCCACCAGAGAACACACACGGGAGAGAAGCCGTTCAAGTGCACCGTGTGTGAGAAGGCGTTTGCACGGCTATCAACTCTTCACAGCCACCAGAGAACACACACGGGAGAGAAGCCGTTTAAGTGCACCGTGTGTGAGAAGGCGTTTGCACGGCCATCAACTCTTCACAGCCACCAGAGAACACACACGGGAGAGAAGCCGTTCAAGTGCACCGTGTGTGAGAAGGCGTTTGAACGGCCATCAACTCTTCACAGCCACCAGAGAACACACACCGGCCAGAATGCATTTTCTCATCCACGTGGAAACAGAAAATTCAGCCATCCTGAGCACAAAGCGCACAACGCCGAGCTGTGAATTAGTTTCCAACAACAGGCCACGTGATTAGCCGAGGCTGTGCCACTCTTGAAACTGATTTTGAATGTGAACACGGAAACCTACGGAATCCTCCTACACCTGCCTCACACC
Source organism: Petromyzon marinus (assembly GCF_048934315.1). Lineage (NCBI taxonomy): Eukaryota > Metazoa > Chordata > Hyperoartia > Petromyzontiformes > Petromyzontidae > Petromyzon > Petromyzon marinus. Next base: position 496,241 of record NW_027422631.1, read on the forward strand.
CTGTGGGGGGCGGGAGATTAAACCGACCCGGCCACCCCTCGATTGCAAGTGCGGAGTTCTCGGTACCAACCACTGCACGTCCCCCACCCCCACCACCTGGGGGTCCCTGTGTGTGTGAGTGTGCAGAGTCCCTCGTGCAGAGCTGCACTCTTGTTACCCTAGAGGGGGGCACCGCAGGGCGATCCACCTACAGATACCCCAGTCTGCACGTCTCCCGCCGCTCTCCGTGAGCACCGCGTGCCGACTCGTAGCCCTGCCCCGTGCGACGTACGTACAGTGCGTACCCATCCAGCGGTAGGCCGAACCGCGGCCGATGACGAAGGTGGCGTCCGCTCACGAATCTCCGTGCACTCAGTCCCGTAGCCCCGAGCCATCGCTTGCGCGATATTCACTTTGCTGCTGAGAGGAAAGCTGCGGGGAGGATGTGGGGGTGGGGGGTTGGTAGGAGAGGACATCTGTGGAACGGCTGGAGATCTGCGGAGAAGAGCTTCATAGCTCATCGGATTCCTGCGGTCTGAAAAAATATTCAGAGAGGGCGTTGGGGGGGGTGTAGGTATGAGTGGGGCATCTGCGCTTGGATCGCCCTGCGTGTTGTTGCTGCTGCCTCCCCCATTGAAAATGTTCCCGGCGTGAACTTTGACCCTTTGCCGTTGCGACGACGCCGCGCGCCGTGCGTGAACGTCGTCGTCGTCGGAACAACAAAACGCAGTGAGAACTAAAGTAACTTTATCGGTAGCGAGGCTCCCACAGGGCCACGCGGGGCAGGGAGCGTGGCACAGTTTTGGTGCCGGCTAGCGCAGAGTGGCGGCGGTCGTGTCGCTACGCTTCTCTGCAGTGAGCAACGACGTCTTGATAACAACAACAGCAGCAGCCGCTCGCTCAATTCGTGGGATTCTGCGGTGAACGGTGAAACCCACCCCGTGAAAGGTGACGCCCACCCCGTGAACGGTGACGCCCACCCCGTGAACGGTGACGCCCACCCCGTGAACGGCGACGCCCACCCCGTGAACGGCGACGCCCACCCAGTGAACGGCGACGCCCACCCCGTGAACGGCGACGCCCACCCCGTGAACGGCGACACCCACCCCGTGAACGGCGACGCCCACCCCGTGAACGGTGACACCCACCCCGTGAACGGCGACGCCCACCCCGTGAACGGTGACACCCACCCTGTAACTCTGCAGACGTCTCGGACGTGGGAAAGTGTTGAGAGATTCTCTGCATCGTCCCGGTTGCTCGCGTGTCGTCGCACGGTGGTGGTGCGCGTTGACTCTTACACGGTTAAGAAAGTTGAGCGTTAGTTTGTGATTCTGTTTAAAATTATATACTTACTTAAACTAACAAAAATTATCTTGGGATTTTACTAAGTAAGGTCCAACAGAATATGTAGAGGCTCTTTTATCAGACGCTACCACCTGGCCATCACAAATGAAAGCTCAGCGAAGTGGCTCATCATTGTGTGGACATTGATAGCGGCCAGATACTCTGATTGCGTGATCTCGATTCTAAATGTCGAGGGGAAAAACCGGAGGACCTGGAGAAAAATCCACACGACCACGGGGAGAGAGAGACGCGTAAACTCAAAATATACAGCAGGCGTCAGGGTCGGAATCGAACCAACGATCTCCTGTATACCAGGAGAGGTGGTTAACATCTCAACATGCGTTCAGAGTATTTGGCTGCTGTAAATGTCACGTGACAAGCCACTTCGGTGCGCCGCCGTCATTTGTGATAGGCGGGTCGCTACTACGCAGCTCAGTGGGGGCCTTACCTGGAAAAGTAAAGTGAAGTTAAAAAACAAAACCTGCTGTTGAGAATGACCTCACCAGACCGGTGGAGGCAGCGCTGACGTCTTGGTCCCAGTTGGCAGCGCCGGCGTCTCGTTGGTTGTGAAGGCAGCCCAGCTCACACAGCCCGTGCCGGTGTCTCCAGGAGGTGGGAGCGACTTGCTCTGTGTCAGTGTCTCCAGGAGGTCCCAGCGACTTGCCCTGTGTCAGTGTCTCCAGGAGGTCCCAGCGACTTGCTCTGTGTCAGTGTCTCCAGGAGGTGGGAGCGACTTGCCCTGTGGCGACACTTTTCCGTGACAGAGGTTTGTTCTTTGTTGTTGTTGTTGGGTTAGAGATCTCGTAAACATAAACACTGTGTCGTTAACCCACCACCACCCACCACTATCGCCTGACACGGCCAATCAGTCAGGGTTTGTCACGTAAACGAAACGTGCCAATTGGTTACCAACTTCAGCACACACGGCGCTTGCGTGTCGGGGAGAGTGAACCCACCACAGCGTTTACAATTCGAGTACCGGTGACGTTTCGCCGGTGATTAAATAACAATGGCGACCGGCTTCATCGGGCGACGTGCCAGGATTGTGATCCGACGCCATCTAACCCGGCGGCAACGACGACAAAAACCTTCGTCGCAGATACCGCCGGTCGCGAGAGACCGCGCGTGGCGCTTTGTGTTGCCGTCGCGTTGCCGCGAATCGTCGAAGCGCGTTCACGGTCCGTCGTTCTCCCGCAACGCGGCGGTGGTTGTTGCGTTCCTGAAGAACAACCGCGTTGTGGAGAGATAATATAAACTATAGTGGAGGGGGGGGGGGTGAAGCGTGGTCCGCGATAACACGCGAGATGATGGGCAAGACAGAGGCGGGACTAAGACCGAGGCGCGTGGGTAGCGTCTAGAAGCATCCAGCAGCATCCCAACGCCTCCTCCTCGTTGCCACGCCGCTACGCCGAGGGCAGCCGCACGTAGAACCGCTTATTCCTACTCGCGTTGAGACGTAGTTCCGTTCGCTCGGTCGCGTCGCATCCAATCCGCGTCCGCGTTACGGACGGCGTGTATCCCCTTACGATACATTCACGGCGTTACTTCGTCCAGTTGGCGTCGTTAGAACTAACACGCGGCGTTGTAGCGGAACCAGACTGTACCCGTTGTCTCCTGCTGTTCAACGCTGAGGCCGCATCGACCGTTACAATAGTCGCTGTAGCCATTGCGAGCCCCAAGCTGTTGTTGGCTCCCGGCTCTTAAATTCGCGTTTTTCTGGATTTTCTTGTTGTTATTCTGTCTCTCACTGTTCAAATAAACCTACCGTTAAAATTATAGACTGATCATTTCTTTTGTCAGTGGGCAAACGTATAAAATCAGCAGGGGATCAAATACTTTTTCCCCTCACTGTATCTGTAATCGTTACACACAGCAGCACCTGGTCACAACTGCTCGCCGCTGATCCTAACAACACCAATCCTAGTCGTCATCCCTGCACGTCAAGGATGGTAAAACTATGACCCAACAAACTTACACATCACACTGTCCTACAGACTTCACTTCACACGCCCCTACAGACTTCACTTCACACGCCGCTACAGACTTCAATTCACACGCTCCTACAGACTTCAATTCACACGCCCCTACAGACTTCACTTCACACGCCCCTACAGACTTCACATCACACTGTCCTACAGACTTCAATTCACACGCCCCTACAGACTTCACTTCACACGCCCCTACAGACTTCAATTCACACGCCCCCACAGACTTCAATTCACACGCCCCTACAGAGTTGTGTTGGTCACGTGCCTACCTTTCCTATACTCTGCACTCCCATGGTGTTTATTGTATTGTGTTTGTTGTTGTGGCGTTCTGACCCCGTGCACCTACTGTGGACGTCTGTGGATGATAAAGAGCTTCACAGCTCATCGGATTCCTCCAGAATAAAAAAAATTAAACTTAAAAACTCGGATGACGTCACTGCGTGGTGACGTCACGCGTCTCGCCCCCCCCCCCACTCCCCCGTTACCCCCCACCCCTCCCACCCCCGTTACCCCCCCCCCACTCCCCCCCACCACCAACCACCGCCATTGGCCACTCAGTGATGGTGACGTCCCCACGGCGCCTGTGCCAGGCTGGGTGCACTTCGAGGCTGCCGCGTGAAGTGAGGTGGTGACGTCACGCGAGCGTTGTGTTTAACGATTACAGTGGCACGCGGCCTGCACTACGTGAGGGTTACTTTGACACAACGTTACCTCTATCTGAGGTAAAGTTACCTCTACCTGAGGTAAAGTTACCTCTATCTGAGGTAAAGTTACCTCTACCTGAGGTAAAGTTACCTCACCTGAGGTAAAGTTACCTCTATCTGAGGTAAAGTTACCTCTACCTGAGGTAAAGTTACCTCCATCTGAGGTAACGTTACCTCTACCTGAGGTAATGTTACCTCTATATGAGGTAATGTTACCTCTACCTGAGGTAAAGTTACCTCTATCTGAGGTAAAGTTACCTCTACCTGAGGTAAAGTTACCTCTATCTGAGGTAAAGTTACCTCACCTGAGGTAAAGTTACCTCTACCTGAGGTAAAGTTACCTCTATCTGAGGTAAAGTTACCTCTACCTGAGGTAAAGTTACCTCTACCTGAGGTAAAGTTACCTCTACCTGGGGTAATGTTACCTCTACCTGAGGTAAAGTTACTTCACCTGAGGTAAAGTTACCTCTTCCTGGGGTAAAGTTACCTCACCTGAGGTAATGTTACCTCTACCTGAGGTAATGTTACCTCTATCTGAGGTAAAGTTGCTTCACCTGAGGTAACGTTACCTCACCTGAGGTAAAGTTACCTCACCTGAGATAATGTTACCTCTACCTGAGGTAAAGTTACCTCACCTTCCATTGCATTCCGATTATCTAACCCTGAGGTAATAATCACGCGAGCATTGTGTTTAACGATTTAACCACGTGAGAATATAACGCTAATATTACGATATGAGCATTAGCTGAAGTGATGTGAATACGTTAGGATTACCTCAAATAATGTTACATTTACCTGAGGTGATGTTACCTCCCCGAGGTAAAGTTACCTCTACCTGAGGTAAAGTTACCTCATCTGAGGTAAAGTTACCTCACTTGAGATAATGTTACCTCTACCTGAGGTAAAGTTATCTCGCCTGACGTAAAGTTAACTCACCTAAGGTAAAGTTACCTCATCTGAGGTAACGTTACCTCGCCTGAGGTAAAGTTAACTAACCTGGGGTATAGTTACCTCTACCTGAGATAAAGTTATCTCGCTTAAGGTAAAGTAACCTCATCTGAGGTAAAGTTACCTCTACCTGAGGTAATGTTACCTCTATCTGAGGTAAAGTTACCTCGCCTGAGGTAAAGTTATCTCATCTGAGGTAAAGTTACCTCACTTGAGATAATGTTTCCTCTGTCTGAGATAAAGTTATCTCGCTTAAGGTAAAGTTACCTCATCTGAGGTAAAGTTACCTCACCTGAGGTAAAGTTACCTCGCCTGAGGTAAGATTACCTCTACTTAACGTTATATTACATCACAAGGGGCACAGCAAAATGACTGGTTCTTTCGGTAAAGTCACCACGTAGAAGGTAAACAATAAAATAATACAAATATAAAACAATAAAATTCACACCTGATGATGATTGCTTGTGTTGCAGTCGAAACGTCGTGAGAATTTTATTGTTTTTATATTTTTATTATTTTATTGTTTCCCTTCTACGTGGTGATGACTTTACCGAAAGAACCAAGAATATGAATCCCTGCAGTCACGAAAGCTTTAAACCAAAGAGTATGAATCCTTGTAAAAGGTTTAAGTTTGGTGTTTTAACATCTTAACGCAGCTGTTTTGTTGCCAGAAAAAAGGGGAAAACCTGTTCTCATATTTTGGTCCTGGCAAAGGAGGTCACCATGAAATTAATTAATCGATTGAGATTTTGTTTTTGTCGTTGGAGGTTTTTATTCAGATTGAGGATCCATAATTAGAGGGGGTTTTTTTCTGGCGTTGCGTCGCGTCAATATAAATGTTGTGTCGTTAAAACCGACACCACCCGACACAGCCAATTAGTAAGAGGGTTTGTCACGTGAACAGAACGTGCCAACTCGTGATTTAGTACAGCACTAGTGTATAGTGTAGTGTATAGTGTAGTGTATAGTGTAGTGTAGTGTATAGTGTAGTGTATAGTGTAGTCTGTAGTGTAGTATATAGTGCAGTGTATAGTGTAGTGTCTAGTGTAGTGTATAGTGTAGTGTGTAGTGTAGTGTATAGTAGTGTAGTGTATAGTATAGTGTAGTCTGTAGTGTAGTGTACAGTGTAGTGTATTGTATAGTGTAGTGTATAGTAGTGTAGTGTATAGTGTAGTGTATAGTGTAGTGTAGAGTGTAGTGTATAGTGTAGTATATAGTGTAGTGTATAGTGTAGCACTACACCGGTTGTATGTTGGAGAGCAAATCCACAACATTTATAATCTGAGTAAGACGTTTCGCCAGTAATCACAACCAGCATCATCAGGCGGACAGCCAGATAGTGCCCCTTACTGAATATCTGTGACACAAAGAGCTTTATAGCTTATCGGATACCCCCTACACCATAAAGATTCTGATTTATTTTTCAAAAAAATCTGATTACGGCATTGTGTGGTGACGTCACCCGTATCGCATCTCCCCCTCGGAGTCTGTTGGTAGCAAAGCACGATGACGTCATACGTCTCCCTCACCCCCCGCAACCCCCACCCCCACCCCCCACTCCTCTCGACCCCCACTCCCTAAACTCCCCCACCCCTCCTCACCTTCACCCCCACCCCCACTCCCCCCACCCCCACTCCCCCCAACCCCCCACCCCCCACTGCCCCTAACCCCCACTCCCCCAACTCCCTAAACTCCTCCCACTCCCCCCCACCCCCCACTTTCCCCCACCCCCCACTCCCCCCACTCCCCCCAACCCCCACCCCCCACTCCCCCATTCGAATTTTCCCGCGCCGAGCCAAGGAAGGGAGAAGCCGTGTCAATGGCGTCAGCTCCCACAGAGGCAAGGACGTTACATTACACGGGGATTACATTACACGGGGATTACATTACACGGGGATTACATTACACGGGGATTACATTACACGGGGATTACATTACACGGGGATTACGTTATATGGGGATTACATTATACGGGGATTGCATTTGGGTCGCATTACACGGATACTACATTCACATGACATACGGGCATTACAAGTTACATCACCTGAGGTATTGTTACCTTATATGAAGGATTACATTTGGATTACATTACGCGGTGATTATAATAAAGGGTTACATTACACGGGGGTTACATTGCAGTCCGTATTTAAAATCGTGTAAGATTTACGCTACGAGACGACTTCACGTTACGATTACAGCTCCACATCTAGTACAGTGTTGACACGAGTGACTAATTAATTGTACAATATTTACTTTGCACTGAATGAGAATGTCGCGGTAAAGATTACCTTATAATATAACGTGATTTTATTCGGATTGCATCACATTCTGATTAACTTACCCTCAGTGCCAGATTAAGTTAGTTCGGGGCCTGTAGTATAATTATGTTATAAAGATGCCCAATTTTTTTTTAAACGTAAACATTAAAACACAAATGTTTTACTTGCACAAAAGGTACCTCACCTGAGGTAATGTTACCTCTATCTGAGGTAATGTTACCTCTATCTGAGGTAAAGTTACCTCTATCTGAGGTAAAGTTATCTCACCTGAGGTAATGTACCTCTATCTGAGGTAATGTTATCTCACCTGAGGTAATGTTACCTCTATCTAAGGTAAAGTTACCTCACCCGAGGTAAAGTTATCTCACCTGAAGTAAAGTTACCTCAACTGAGGTAACGTTACCTCTACCTAAAATAATGTTACCTCACTTGAGGTAAAGTTACCTCTATGTGAGGTAACGTTACCTCACCTGAGGTAACGTTACCTAAGGTGAAGTTAGCTCACGTGAGGTAAAGTTACCTCACAAGAAGTATAGTTACTTCTGAGGTAACTTTACCTCACCTGAGGTAATATTACCTCTAGCTGAGGTAATATTACCTCACCTGAGGTAAAGGTACCTCACCTGAGGTAATGTTACCTTGGCTGAGGTAATGTTACCTCACCTAAGGTAAAGTTACCTCCCTTGAGGTGAAGTTACCTCACCTGAGTTGAAGTTAGCTCACCTAAGGAAATGTTAGTTCACCTAAGGTAATGTTACCTCACCTGAGGTAAAGTTACTTTACCTGAGGTAAAGTTACCTCTATCTGCGGTAAAGTTACCTCACCTGAGGTAAAGTTACTTTACCTGAGGTAAAGTTACCTCTATCTGCGGTAAAGTTACCTCACCTGAGGTAAAGTTATCTCACTTGAGGTAATGTTACCTCACCTGAGGTAAAGTTACCTCTATCTGAGGTAACGTTACCTCACCTGAGGTAAAGTTACCTCACTTGAGGTAATGTTACCTCACCTGAGGTAAAGTTACCTCTACCTAAAATAATGTTACCTCTATCGGAGGTAACGCTACCTCACCTGAGGTAAAGTTACCTAAGGTGAAGTTAGCTCACGTGAGGTAAAGTTACCTCACCTGAGGTAATGTTACCTTGGCTGAGGTAAAGTTACCTCACCTGAGGTAAAGTTACTTCACCTAAGGTAATGTTACCTCCCTTGAGATAAAGTTACTTCACCTGAGGTAAAGTTACCTCTCCCTGAAGTAATGTTACCTCAACTGAGGTAAAGTTTCCTCAATTGAGATAAAGTTACCTCACCTGAAGTAAAGTTATTTCACCTGAGGTAATGTTACCTCTATCTGAGGTAAAATTACCTCTACCTAACATAATGTTACCTCACTTGAGGTAAAGTTACCTCTATGTGAGGTAACGTTACCTCACCTGAGGTAACGTTACCTCTATGTGAGGTAATGTTACCTCACCTGAGGTAATGTTACCTCTATCTGAGGTAAAGTTACCTCACCTGAGGTAAAGTTACCTCACCTGAAGTAAAGTTACCTCAACTGAGCTAACGTTACCTCACCTAAGATAAAGTTACCTCTACCTAACATAATGTTACCTCACTTGAGGTAAAGTTACCTCTATGTGAGGTAACGTTAGCTCACCTGAGGTAAAGTTACCTAAGGTGAAGTTAGCTCACGTGAGGTAAAGTTACCTCACAAGAAGTATAGTTACTTCTGAGGTAACTTTACCTCACCTGAGGTAATATTACCTCTAGCTGAGGTAATATTACCTCACCTGAGGTAAAGGTACCTCACCTGGGGTAATGTTACCTTGGCTGAGGTAATGTTACCTCACCTAAGGTAAAGTTACCTCCCTTGAGGTGAAGTTACCTCACCTGAGTTGAAGTTAGCTCACCTAAGGAAATGTTAGTTCACCTAAGGGAATGTTACCTCACCTGAGGTAAAGTTACTTTACCTGAGGTAAAGTTACCTCTATCTGCGGTAAAGTTACCTCACCTGAGGTAAAGTTACCTCACCTGAGGTAATGTTACCTCACCTGAGGTAAAGTTACCTCTATCTGAGGTAACGTTACCTCACCTGAGGTAAAGTTACCTCACTTGAGGTAATGTTACCTCACCTGAGGTAAAGTTACCTCTATCTGAGGTAACGTTACCTCACCTGAGATAAAGTTACCTCTACCTAAAATAATGTTACCTCTATCGGAGGTAACGCTACCTCACCTGAGGTAAAGTTACCTAATGTGAAGTTAGCTCACGTGAGGTAAAGTTACCTCACCTGAGGTAATGTTACCTTGGCTGAGGTAAAGTTACCTCACCTGAGGTAAAGTTACTTCACCTAAGGTAATGTTACCTCCCTTGAGATAAAGTTACTTCACCTGAGGTAAAGTTACCTCTCCCTGAAGTAATGTTACCTCAACTGAGGTAAAGTTTCCTCAATTGAGATAAAGTTACCTCACCTGAAGTAAAGTTATCTCACCTGAGGTAATGTTACCTCTATCTAAGGTAAAGTTACCTCACCTGAGGTAAAGTTACCTCACCTGAAGTAAAGTTACCTCAACTGAGGTAACGTTACCTCACCTGAGATAAAGTTACCTCTAGCTAACATAATGTTACCACACTTGAGGTAAAGTTACCTCTATGTGAGGTAACGTTACCTCACCTGAGGTAAAGTTACCTAAGGTGAAGTTAGCTCACGTGAGGTAAAGTTACCTCACAAGAAGTATAGTTACTTCTGAGGTAACTTTACCTCACCTGAGGTAATATTACCTCTAGCTGAGGTAATATTACCTCACCTGAGGTAAAGGTACCTCACCTGAGGTAATGTTACCTTGGCTGAGGTAATGTTACCTCACCTAAGGTAAAGTTGCCTCCCTTGAGGTGAAGTTACCTCACCTGAGTTGAAGTTAGCTCACCTAAGGAAATGTTAGTTCACCTAAGGTAATGTTACCTCACCTGAGGTAAAGTTACTTTACCTGAGGTAAAGTTACCTCTATCTGCGGTAAAGTTACCTCACCTGAGGTAAAGTTACCTCACTTGAGGTAATGTTACCTCACCTGAGGTAAAGTTACCTCTATCTGAGGTAACGTTACCTCACCTGAGGTAAAGTTACCTCACTTGAGGTAATGTTACCTCACCTGAGGTAAAGTTACCTCTATCTGAGGTAACGTTACCTCACCTGAGATAAAGTTACCTCTACCTAAAATAATGTTACCTCTATCGGAGGTAACGCTACCTCACCTGAGGTAAAGTTACCTAATGTGAAGTTAGCTCACGTGAGGTAAAGTTACCTCACCTGAGGTAATGTTACCTTGGCTGAGGTAAAGTTACCTCACCTGAGGTAAAGTTACTTCACCTAAGGTAATGTTACCTCCCTTGAGATAAAGTTACTTCACCTGAGGTAAAGTTACCTCTCCCTGAAGTAATGTTACCTCAACTGAGGTAAAGTTTCCTCAATTGAGATAAAGTTACCTCACCTGAAGTAAAGTTATCTCACCTGAGGTAATGTTACCTCTATCTAAGGTAAAGTTACCTCACCTGAGGTAAAGTTACCTCACCTGAAGTAAAGTTACCTCAACTGAGGTAACGTTACCTCACCTGAGATAAAGTTACCTCTAGCTAACATAATGTTACCACACTTGAGGTAAAGTTACCTCTATGTGAGGTAACGTTACCTCACCTGAGGTAAAGTTACCTAAGGTGAAGTTAGCTCACGTGAGGTAAAGTTACCTCACAAGAAGTATAGTTACTTCTGAGGTAACTTTACCTCACCTGAGGTAATATTACCTCTAGCTGAGGTAATATTACCTCACCTGAGGTAAAGGTACCTCACCTGAGGTAATGTTACCTTGGCTGAGGTAATGTTACCTCACCTAAGGTAAAGTTGCCTCCCTTGAGGTGAAGTTACCTCACCTGAGTTGAAGTTAGCTCACCTAAGGAAATGTTAGTTCACCTAAGGTAATGTTACCTCACCTGAGGTAAAGTTACTTTACCTGAGGTAAAGTTACCTCTATCTGCGGTAAAGTTACCTCACCTGAGGTAAAGTTACCTCACTTGAGGTAATGTTACCTCACCTGAGGTAAAGTTACCTCTATCTGAGGTAATGTTACCTCACCTGAGATAAAGTTACCTCACCTGAGGTAAAGTTACCTCTATCTGAGGTAATGTTACCTCACCTGAGGTAAAGTTACCTCACCTGAGGTAAAGTTACCTCTATCTGAGGTAACGTTACCTCACCTGAGGTAAAGTTACCTCACTTGAGGTAATGTTACCTCACCTGAGGCTGAGGTAAAGTTACTTCACCTAAGGTAATGTTACCTCCCTTGAGATAAAGTTACTTCACCTGAGGTAAAGTTACCTCTCCCTGAAGTAATGTTACCTCAACTGAGGTAAAGTTTCCTCAATTGAGATAAAGTTACCTCACCTGAAGTAAAGTTATCTCACCTGAGGTAATGTTACCTCTATCTGAGGTAAAATTACCTCTACCTAACATAATGTTACCTCACTTGAGGTAAAGTTACCTCTATGTGAGGTAACGTTACCTCACCTGAGGTAATGTTACCTCTATGTGAGGTAATGTTACCTCACCTGAGGTAATGTTACCTCTATCTGAGGTAAAGTTACCTCACCTGAGGTAAAGTTACCTCACCTGAAGTAAAGTTACCTCAACTGAGCTAACGTTACCTCACCTAAGATAAAGTTACCTCTACCTAACATAATGTTACCTCACTTGAGGTAAAGTTACCTCTATGTGAGGTAACGTTAGCTCACCTGAGGTAAAGTTACCTAAGGTGAAGTTAGCTCACGTGAGGTAAAGTTACCTCACAAGAAGTATAGTTACTTCTGAGGTAACTTTACCTCACCTGAGGTAATATTACCTCTAGCTGAGGTAATATTACCTCACCTGAGGTAAAGGTACCTCACCTGGGGTAATGTTACCTTGGCTGAGGTAATGTTACCTCACCTAAGGTAAACTTACCTCCCTTGAGGTGAAGTTACCTCACCTGAGTTGAAGTTAGCTCACCTAAGGAAATGTTAGTTCACCTAAGGTAATGTTACCTCACCTGAGGTAAAGTTACTTTACCTGAGGTAAAGTTACCTCTATCTGCGGTAAGGTTACCTCACCTGAAGTAAAGTTACCTCACTTGAGGTAATGTTACCTCACCTGAGGTAAAGTTACCTCTATCTGAGGTAACGTTACCTCACCTGAGATAAAGTTACCTGTACTTAACATAATGTTACCTCACTTGAGGTGAAGTTACCTCTATGTGAGGTAACGTTACCTCACCTGAGGTAAAGTTACCTCTATCGGAGGTAACGCTACCTCACCTGAGGTAAAGTTACCTCCACCTGAAGTAATGTTACCTCAGCTGAGGTAAAGTTACCTCACCTGAGGTTAAGTTACCTCACCTGAGGTAATGTTACCTTGGCTGAGGTAAAGTTACCTCACCTGAGGTAAAGTTACTTCACCTAAGGTAATGTTACCTCCCTTGAGAAAAAGTTACTTCACCTGAGGTAAAGTTACCTCTCCCTGAAGTAAAGTTACCTCACCTGAGGTAAAGTTACCTCTCTCTGAGGTAAGGTTACCTCACCTGAGGTAAAGTTACCTCTACCTGAAGTAAAGTTACCTCAACTGAGGTAAAGTTAACTCACCTGAGGTAAAGTTACCTCACCTGCGGTAAGGTTACCTCTACCTGAGGTTACCTCAGGTAGAGGTAAAGCTGGAGCTAGTACGTCATGGTGGAGGTGGGGAGTCCCCACACTTTACCACAAAGACAAAGATCCCCCGTGTAGCCTCTAACAGGCTGTTAGTGAGCAGCACCCATTAAGGCTACCGGCACTGTGGCACACGAGGGGGTGGGTGGCCAGCACCACGCCCGGCCGCATTTGTCTCCCCAGTGGCGATGTTCACACACCGCTACACCGGGTGCTCATTTGAGGCCGAGTCGACCTAGGGGACGAGGTCCAGGACCGGTTCAGATGATCGTCACCGCTGTTGGTGGTGGCCGTGAGCGGGAATGGAACTCGGGTCTCTGCCGGCTTCGTAGCGCAGCGCTCGGCCAACACCGGCGACGATCTTCTAACCCGGTCCTGGGCCTCATCCCCTAGGTCGACTCAGCCTCAAATGAGCACCCGGTGTAGCAGGTGTGAAGTAGTGAACATCGCCACTGGGGAGACAAAGGCGGCCGGGCGTGGTGTTGACCACCCACCCACCCCCTCGCGCGTCGTTCCGGCCTTCATAGGCACTGCACGCTAACAGCGCTTGCCCAGACGGTCTGTTAAGGCCACCACGGGGGATCTTTGTCTCGTATCCCTGTGACTCACTATCCGTGTGACTCCATCTCCGTGACTCGCTATCCGTGTGACTCCATCTCCGTGACTCGCTATCCGCGTGACTCCATCTCCGTGACTCGATATCCGTGTGGCTCCATCTCCGTGACTCGGTATCCGTGTGACTCCATCTCCGTGACTCGCTATCCGTGTGACTCCATCTCCGTGACTCGCTATCCGTGTGACTCCATCTCCGTGACTCGCTATCCGTGTGACTCCATCTCCGTGACTCGCTATCCGTGTGACTCCATCTCCGTGACTGCGACTCCGTGACTGCGTCTCCGTGACTGCGTCTGACCGTCGTCCGCGTCTCGTCCTCTCCGTGTCTCTGCGCCTCAGCAGCAGGAGATGGGCGACTTCCGAGACATCAGAGGCTTCTTCACCAAGGCCGAGTGGGGCGACCTGGCCGAGTGCGAGAAGCGGCGCTACAGGAACATCAAGCAGAACCACGCCGTCATGCTGAACCTCGGTGGGTACGGCAGGCCCGAGCCTCTTCACAACTAAACTAATTGTCGTAGTGATTATAATGATGATGAGACCAGAACGTCGTAGCAGAGTGCCATGCACGGGGCGCCACGGTGGCTATGAGATGTTAACTCCCTCGCCTGGTCTACAGGAGGTCGTGGGTTCGATGCCGACCCTGACGATGCCTGTCACATATCTGGAGTCTACGTGTGTCTCTCCCCGGTGAGATGTTAACTACCTCGCCTGGTCTACAGGAGGTCGTGGGTTCGATACCGACCCTGACGATGCCTGTCACATATCTGGAGTCTGCGTGTGTCTCTCCCCCGTGAGATGTTACCTACCTCGCCTGGTCTACAGGAGGTCGTGGGTTCGATGCCGACCCTGACGATGCCTGTCATATATCTGGAGTCTGCGTGTGTCTCTCCCCCGTGAGATGTTAACTTCCTCGCCTGGTCTACAGGAGGTCGTGGGTTCGATCCCGGTCCTCTGGGTTGTCGCTCCACAATGTAGAATCAACATCACGCGTTTAACGTTTTTGGCTGCTGCTGTAAATTTCCACGTGGTGAGCCACTTGGTTGAGCTGTCATTTGTGGCAGCCAGGTCGCTTCTGAAGAAGAAGCCGATAGCTCAGTGGACTTCACCTGGTGAAGTAAAAATAGATTTAGTTTAATGATTTGTTTACCTTTCCTCTACTTTGCACTGCTATCGTGTTTGTGTATTGTGTCGTTGTTGTAACTTTCCTGACCCCGTGCCCTCTATGGGACATCTGTGAAAAAGAGCTTCATAGCTCATCGGATTCCTAATGGTGGAGAGTTTAACCCACAACATTTACAAAAATAGTTTATTTTTTGTGTGTGTGATTTGTTAACCTTTCCTCTACTTTGCACTCCTATCGTGTTTACTGTATTGCTTGGTGTTGTTGTAGTAACCACATTATATAGATGAACGTAGTGGCGGTGGTACACCGTTACGCTGTGTAAAATAATCAGCACATTTTTGGCAATAATTATTTATTTTCATCGCGATTCGAGACCCCGGACAGAAGGATATTTCGGGTTGGTGGTGGTGGTGGTGCATCAAAATCAGTTGTCGTGATGCCGTAGCGGCGGGAAGACGGAACGTGACACGAGCAGAACTTAACACGAAGCTTCGCAGTCTGTTGCCGTACAACGGCGCCCAGTCTGATGATGATCTGCTGCTCCGTGCTCCAGTGGTGCCCAGTCTGATGACGATCTGCTGCTCCGTGCTCCAGTGGTGCCCAGTCTGATGACGATCGGCTGCTCCGTGCTCCAGCGGCAAGATTTAACTCCTCGTACCCCTAGAGACTCGGTGGGACGGTTCCTCGATACGACTCGTGGTGTCGCCACCGCACGTTCGGAATGGGGGACGCGGCTGCTGAATCTGAGTGCAACTTCTGACGGAGAGCCCTGCAGCTCACTCAAGGGGCGACAGCGACATTTTCGGGACTGTGAAAAATAAGAATAGGTTTTACGCTTTAGGGGAATGAAACAGGAGGCGGTTAAGATGTCCAAACACCATATAGATTGTAGCTTTTGCAAGGAATCAAGTTACCACATTAACCACGCGTACTTGTGGCGAACACGACAACTCTCCGATGATATTTAATCGTTGCCTTTGAAACTGATTGGTCTACCGCAGAGACAGCCTTCTTCATGGCCCAGTCTCACCAGTGTCAGACCAGAGAACAACACCAAAAGGCGACCGGTACAAAGACAATGCAGCATCGAGAGCATTGATAGCTCGGGGTGAGCAGCTATATGACGCGACCTTTTTGCCAGTATCAAAGTGTGAAAAATAAGAATCAGTTTCACCCTTTCTGGCAATAAAACAGGAGGCGTTAAGATGTCCACACACCAAATGGATTATTCCTTTTGCAAGGAATCAAAGCTACTGCATTAACCAAGCGTACTTGTGGTGAACACGACAAACAAACACTCTCCGATAATAATCTTACATCGTCAGGACTGTGTTACGAGGAACCGGCGTGTCGCTATGCTGCACCGGTGTACCGTCAATACGTCCAAATAACAATGACCGACTGCCTCCTTGCGCAGGGATGAACCCGGCCCAGCCCGAGTTCATGCGCGCACGCGGCAAGCGCAGGGCGAGGGGGAATGGAGCGGAGTGCGGGCGGTCGAGCGACTCCGACGAGGAATGGACGGGGAGGAGGAAGATGAAGGAGGTGGCGGTGCACGGAGGACGAAGAGGCGGAGGAGGCAAACGTAAAAGGGCGCTTGCACAGCGTGCAGAGACCCCCTGTAGACTCACACAGAGACCCTCTGTAGACTCACACAGAGACCCCCTGTAGACTCACACAGAGACCCCCTGTAGACTCACACAGAGACCCCCTGTAGACTCATACAGAGTCCCCCTGTACACTCACACAGAGACTCCCTGTAGACTCACACAGAGACCCCCTGTAGACTCACAGAGACCCCCTGTAGACTCACACAGAGACCCCTGTAGACTCACACAAAGACCCCCGTAGACTCACACAGAAACCCACTGTAGACTCACAGAGAGACCCCCTGTAGGCTCACACAGAGACCCCCTGTACACTCACACAGACACCCCTATAGACTCACACAGAGACCCCTGTACACTCACACAGATACCCCTGTACACTCACACAGAGACCCCTGTAGACTCATACAGAGACCCTGTACACTCACACAGAGACCCCCTGTAGACTCACACAGAGACCCCCTGTACACTCACACAGAGACCCCTGTACACTCACACAGAGACCCCCTGTACACTCACACAGAGACCCCTGTAGACTCATACAGAGACCCTGTACACTCACACAGAGACCCCCTATAGACTCACACAGAGACCCCCCGTAGACTCACACAGAGACCCCTGTAGACTCACACAGAGACCCCCTGTAGACTCACACAGAGACCCCCTGTAGACTCACACAGAGACCCCTGTAGACTCACACAGAGACCCCCTGTACACTCACACAGAGACCCCTGTAGACTCACACAGAGACCCCCTATAGACTCACACAGAGACCCCCTGTACACTCACACAGACACCCCTGTAGACTCACACAGAGACCCCTGTAGACTCACACAGAGACCCCCTGTAGACTCATACAGAGATCCCTGTAGACTCACACAGAGATCCCCTGTAGACTCACACAGAGACCCCCTATAGACTCACACAGAGACCCCCTGTACACTCACACAGACACCCCTGTAGACTCACACAGAGACCCCTGTAGACTCACACAGAGACCCCCTGTAGACTCATACAGACACCCCTGTAGACTCACACAGAGATCCCCTGTAGACTCACACAGAGACCCCTGTAGACTCACGCAGAGACCCCCTGTAGACTCACACAGAGACCCCTGTAGACTCACACAGAGACCCCCTATAGACTCACACAGAGACCCCTGTAGACTCACGCAGACACCCCCTGTAGACTCACACAGAGACCCCTGTAGACTCACACAGAGACCCCTGTAGACTCACACAGAGACCCTGTAGACTCACACAGAGACCCCTGTAGACTCACGCAGAGACCCCTGTAGACTCACACAGAGACCCCCTGTATACTCACACAGAGACCCCTGTAGACTCACGCAGAGACCCCCTGTAGACTCACACAGAGACCCTGTAGACTCACACAGAGACCCCCTATATACTCACACAGAGACCCCCTGTAGACTCACGCAGACACCCCCTGTAGACTCACACAGAGACCCCTGTAGACTCACACAGTGACCCCCTGTAGACTCACACAGAGACCCCTGTAGACTCACACAGAGACCCCCTGTAGACTCACACAGAGACCCCCTGTAGACTCACGCAGAGACCCCCTGTAGACTCACGCAGACACCCCCTTGAAACTCACACAGAGACCCTTGTAGACTCACACAGAGACCCCTGTAGACTCACACAGAGACCCCTGTAGACTCACGCAGAGACCCCCTGTAGACTCACACAGAGACCCCTGTAGACTCACACAGAGACCTCCTGTAGACTCACACAGAGACCCGCTGTACACTCACACAGAGACCCCCTGTAGACTCACGCAGAGACCCCTGTAGACTCACGCAGAGAACCCCTGTAGACTCACACAGACACCCCCTGTAGACTCACACAGAGACCCCTGTAGACTCACACAGAGACCCCTGTAGACTCACGCAGAGACCCCCTGTAGACTCACACAGAGACCCCTGTAGACTCACGCAGACACCCCCTGTAGACTCACACAGAGACCCCTGTAGACTCACACAAAGACCCCTGTAGACTCACACAGAGACTCCTTGTAGACTCACACAGAGACCCCCTGTAGACTCACACAGAGACCCCCTGTAGACTCACGCAGAGACCCCCTGTAGACTCACACAGAGACCCCTGTAGAGACACACACAGACCCCCTGTAGACTCACACAGAGACCCCCTGTAGACTCACACAGAGACCCCCTGTAGACTCACGCAGAGACCCCCTGTAGACTCACGCAGAGACCCCTTTAAACTCACACAGAGACCCCTGTAGACTCATGCAGAGGCCCCCTGTAGACTCACGCAGAGACCCCCTGTAGACTCACACAGAGACCCCTGTAGACTCACACAAAGACCCCCGTAGACTCACACAGAAACCCACTGTAGACTCACAGAGAGACCCCCTGTAGGCTCTCACAGAGACCCCCTGTACACTCACACAGACACCCCTATAGACTCACACAGAGACCCCTGTACACTCACACAGATACCCCTGTACACTCACACAGAGACCCCTGTAGACTCATACAGAGACCCTGTACACTCACACAGAGACCCCCTGTAGACTCACACAGAGACCCCCTGTACACTCACACAGAGACCCCTGTACACTCACACAGAGACCCCCTGTACACTCACACAGAGACCCCTGTAGACTCATACAGAGACCCTGTACACTCACACAGAGACCCCCTATAGACTCACACAGAGACCCCCCGTAGACTCACACAGAGACCCCTGTAGACTCACACAGAGACCCCCTGTAGACTCACACAGAGACCCCCTGTAGACTCACACAGAGACCCCTGTAGACTCACACAGAGACCCCCTGTACACTCACACAGAGACCCCTGTAGACTCACACAGAGACCCCCTATAGACTCACACAGAGACCCCCTGTACACTCACACAGACACCCCTGTAGACTCACACAGAGACCCCTGTAGACTCACACAGAGACCCCCTGTAGACTCATACAGAGATCCCTGTAGACTCACACAGAGATCCCCTGTAGACTCACACAGAGACCCCCTATAGACTCACACAGAGACCCCCTGTACACTCACACAGACACCCCTGTAGACTCACACAGAGACCCCTGTAGACTCACACAGAGACCCCCTGTAGACTCATACAGACACCCCTGTAGACTCACACAGAGATCCCCTGTAGACTCACACAGAGACCCCTGTAGACTCACGCAGAGACCCCTTGTAGACTCACACAGAGACCCCTGTAGACTCACACAGAGACCCCCTATAGACTCACACAGAGACCCCTGTAGACTCACGCAGACACCCCCTGTAGACTCACACAGAGACCCCTGTAGACTCACACAGAGACCCCTGTAGACTCACACAGAGACCCTGTAGACTCACACAGAGACCCCTGTAGACTCACGCAGAGACCCCTGTAGACTCACACAGAGACCCCCTGTATACTCACACAGAGACCCCTGTAGACTCACGCAGAGACCCCCTGTAGACTCACACAGAGACCCTGTAGACTCACACAGAGACCCCCTATATACTCACACAGAGACCCCCTGTAGACTCACGCAGACACCCCCTGTAGACTCACACAGAGACCCCTGTAGACTCACACAGTGACCCCCTGTAGACTCACACAGAGACCCCTGTAGACTCACACAGAGACCCCCTGTAGACTCACACAGAGACCCCCTGTAGACTCACACAGAGACCCCCTGTAGACTCACGCAGAGACCCCCTGTAGACTCACGCAGACACCCCCTTGAAACTCACACAGAGACCCTTGTAGACTCACACAGAGACCCCTGTAGACTCACACAGAGACCCCTGTAGACTCACGCAGAGACCCCCTGTAGACTCACACAGAGACCCCTGTAGACTCACACAGAGACCTCCTGTAGACTCACACAGAGACCCGCTGTACACTCACACAGAGACCCCCTGTAGACTCACGCAGAGACCCCTGTAGACTCACGCAGAGAACCCCTGTAGACTCACACAGACACCCCCTGTAGACTCACACAGAGACCCCTGTAGACTCACACAGAGACCCCTGTAGACTCACGCAGAGACCCCCTGTAGACTCACACAGAGACCCCCTGTAGACTCACGCAGACACCCCCTGTAGACTCACACAGAGACCCCTGTAGACTCACACAAAGACCCCTGTAGACTCACACAGAGACTCCTTGTAGACTCACACAGAGACCCCCTGTAGACTCACACAGAGACCCCCTGTAGACTCACGCAGAGACCCCCTGTAGACTCACACAGAGACCCCTGTAGACTCACACAGAGACCCCTGTAGACTCACACAGAGACCCCCTGTAGACTCACACAGAGACCCCCTGTAGACTCACGCAGAGACCCCCTGTAGACTCACGCAGAGACCCCTTTAAACTCACACAGAGACCCCTGTAGACTCATGCAGAGGCCCCCTGTAGACTCACGCAGAGACCCCCTGTAGACTCACACAGAGACCCCTGTAGACTCACACAAAGACCCCCGTAGACTCACACAGAAACCCACTGTAGACTCACAGAGAGACCCCCTGTAGGCTCACACAGAGACCCCCTGTACACTCACACAGACACCCCTATAGACTCACACAGAGACCCCTGTACACTCACACAGATACCCCTGTACACTCACACAGAGACCCCTGTAGACTCATACAGAGACCCTGTACACTCACACAGAGACCCCCTGTAGACTCACACAGAGACCCCTGTACACTCACACAGAGACCCCTGTACACTCACACAGAGACCCCCTGTACACTCACACAGAGACCCCTGTAGACTCATACAGAGACCCTGTACACTCACACAGAGACCCCCTATAGACTCACACAGAGACCCCCCGTAGACTCACACAGAGACCCCTGTAGACTCACACAGAGACCCCCTGTAGACTCACACAGAGACCCCCTGTAGACTCACACAGAGACCCCTGTAGACTCACACAGAGACCCCCTGTACACTCACACAGAGACCCCTGTAGACTCACACAGAGACCCCTGTAGACTCACACAGAGACCCCCTGTAGACTCATACAGAGATCCCTGTAGACTCACACAGAGATCCCCTGTAGACTCACACAGAGACCCCCTATAGACTCACACAGAGACCCCCTGTACACTCACACAGACACCCCTGTAGACTCACACAGAGACCCCTGTAGACTCACACAGAGACCCCCTGTAGACTCATACAGACACCCCTGTAGACTCACACAGAGATCCCCTGTAGACTCACACAGAGACCCCTGTAGACTCACGCAGAGACCCCCTGTAGACTCACACAGAGACCCCTGTAGACTCACACAGAGACCCCCTATAGACTCACACAGAGACCCCTGTAGACTCACGCAGACACCCCCTGTAGACTCACACAGAGACCCCTGTAGACTCACACAGAGACCCCTGTAGACTCACACAGAGACCCTGTAGACTCACACAGAGACCCCTGTAGACTCACGCAGAGACCCCTGTAGACTCACACAGAGACCCCCTGTATACTCACACAGAGACCCCTGTAGACTCACGCAGAGACCCCCTGTAGACTCACACAGAGACCCTGTAGACTCACACAGAGACCCCCTATATACTCACACAGAGACCCCCTGTAGACTCACGCAGACACCCCCTGTAGACTCACACAGAGACCCCTGTAGACTCACACAGTGACCCCCTGTAGACTCACACAGAGACCCCTGTAGACTCACACAGAGACCCCCTGTAGACTCACACAGAGACCCCCTGTAGACTCACACAGAGACCCCCTGTAGACTCACGCAGAGACCCCCTGTAGACTCACGCAGACACCCCCTTGAAACTCACACAGAGACCCTTGTAGACTCACACAGAGACCCCTGTAGACTCACACAGAGACCCCTGTAGACTCACGCAGAGACCCCCTGTAGACTCACACAGAGACCCCTGTAGACTCACACAGAGACCTCCTGTAGACTCACACAGAGACCCGCTGTACACTCACACAGAGACCCCCTGTAGACTCACGCAGAGACCCCTGTAGACTCACGCAGAGAACCCCTGTAGACTCACACAGACACCCCCTGTAGACTCACACAGAGACCCCTGTAGACTCACACAGAGACCCCTGTAGACTCACGCAGAGACCCCCTGTAGACTCACACAGAGACCCCCTGTAGACTCACGCAGACACCCCCTGTAGACTCACACAGAGACCCCTGTAGACTCACACAAAGACCCCTGTAGACTCACACAGAGACTCCTTGTAGACTCACACAGAGACCCCCTGTAGACTCACACAGAGACCCCCTGTAGACTCACGCAGAGACCCCCTGTAGACTCAAACAGAGACCCCTGTAGACTCACACAGAGACCCCCTGTAGACTCACACAGAGACCCCCTGTAGACTCACACAGAGACCCCCTGTAGACTCACGCAGAGACCCCCTGTAGACTCACGCAGAGACCCCTTTAAACTCACACAGAGACCCTTGTAGACTCACACAGAGACCCCCTGTAGACTCACACAGAGACCCGCTGTACACTCACACAGAAACCCCCTGTAGACTCACGCAGAGACCCCCTGTAGACTCACACAGACACCCCTGTAGACTCACACAGAGACCCCCTGTAGACTCACACAGAGACCCGCTGTACACTCACACAGAAACCCCCTGTAGACTCACGCAGAGACCCCCTGTAGACTCACACAGAGACCCCCTGTAGACTCACAGAGACCCCCTGTAGACTCACACAGAGACCCCTGTAGACTCACACAGAGAGCCCTGTAGACTCACACAGAGACCCCTGTAGACTCACGCAGGAGTGTTCACGTGTGTGTGTGCGTGTTCACACGTGTGTGCGTGTGTTCACGTGTGTCTGTGTGTTCACACGTGTGTGCGTGTGTTCACTCAGGAGGAGACAAGGGGGCTGCTTCACGCTGGGCTACCGTGGGAGAGTCGCACGCGAGGGCAGCTCCCAGCAAGCGCAAGGTCTCTGTGCACAGCGCACGGCACCCCTCTCGTTACAGCTGCTGCTGTTGTTGTTGTTGTTGTCTTTAGTTTGTTGTCCTTCCCACGCACCTCCCATTAGCGAGGTTGGCTACGTACGGTGCCAAAGAACTTCAACATACATACGTACTACTAAACACTCATATACCAGGGACGTGCGGTCAGGGGAGGCAGGCGAGGCTAGAGCCTCACCTGTCATATACGCCAATGAAAATAGCTGTTACGAAAAGTAAAAAAAAATGTTTCCACTGATCTGTGTTATAAATGTAATTTCTGTATGATTCCAATCATTACAGAGAGATGGTAACAGGCACGCGCTTATTGCCCGCGCTCCATCCAGTTTCTGAGGGGTTGCGCAATCAGAGGGGAGGCTGAGCTCGTCGCTGTCTCACCTCTCGTCTCCCTGTATTTGCAGCGGAGCTCCGCAAAATTTGGCGATTTTGACGATCAAAATTATTGGAGTCGTACAGAAATTGCGAAATACAGATCAGTGGAAGAATCTTAATTTGTATTTTATTACTTTTTACTTTTCGTAGAAGAGGCTTGGCCTGCCATACCCACCGAGGTTCAGCATGACAACAGCATGGTTCTGCTTGATGTATGGAATCAGATATACAGAATCAGAATATCAGAATTAGAATATGTATTGTACTGGAGGAATCCGATGAGGTGTCAGGGTCGAGATCGAACCCGCGACCTCCTGCGTACCAGGCGAGGGAGTGAACCAACTCTGCCCCCCGCACCCCCTTCCGATCCCTCACCCCACCGCCCCCTCCGCTCAGACTAAAGCGGAAGCCCTGGAGTACGTGTGGAGCATCTTGGAGGGCGTGGAGGAGGAGCAGCAGCAGGAGGAGGAGTTCAGGGGATTTGAGCTGAGGGAGGTGCACAAGGCCAGGATGGCGATGTTCAGGCTGGAGCGCAGAGCCACCGCCTGCAAGGAGGCCCTGAGGGTGGTGCTCCAGAGGATACGTGGAGGTGCGTAGCCTGCAGCGGTGATTTCTATTCCCACCGCAACTCCACGCTCCCCCTCTATTCTCACCGGAATTGCACACTCCCCTCTATTCTCACCGGAACTCCACACTCCACCTCTATTCCCACCGGAACTCCACACTCCCCTCTATTCCAGCCAGAACTCCACACTCCCCTCTATTCTCACCGGAACTCCAGACTCCACCTCTATTCTCACCGGAACTCCACACTCCGCTCTGTTCCCACCGGAACTCCACACTCCCCTCTATTCTCACCGGAACTCCACACTCCCCTCTATTCTCACTGGAACTCCACACTCCCCTCTATTCTCACTGGAACTCCACACTCCCCTCTATTCTCACCGGAACTCCACACTCCACCTCTATTCTCACCGGAATCCACGCAACCACGGGGAGGTACAACACGCAGACTCCACACGTACAGGGTGAGTCGTCAGGGTCGGGATCGCTTCCACGACCTCCCGTAGACCACGCGAGGGAGTCAACATCTCGCCACGGAGGAGAGAGAGAGAGACACGCGGGTTCCGGATGTACGGCAGGCTTTGTCAGGGTCGGGATGGAACCCACGACCTCCCGTACACCGAGAGAGGTGGTCAACATCTCGCCGCGTTTGCCCGCAGGCTCCTCCGTTCCGCCGGCCTCCTCCGCCCAGGCTGCGGCGGTGTCGCTCAGCGCTCGCTCTCGCTACGGCCTGCGGCAGCGCGAGAGGAAAGTCTACACAGAGGTGGAGGAGCCCCAGGACGACGACTTCTTCTGTGAGACCCCCTGCTCCCTCTACCTCTCTCTCTCTATCTCTCACTGTCACTGTCACTTTCTCACTCTCTGTCACTTTCTCACTCTCACTGTCACTTTCTTACACTCTCACTCTCTCTCTCACTCTCTGTCACTTTCTCACTGTCACTCACTCACTGTCACTCTGTCACTCTCTCTCTCTCACTGTCACTTTCTCACACTCTCTTAAATGACGTCACGCGATTTTGGACGATTTTTGATCCCCCCACCCCATCATCACACGGCATCACAAAAAGTCAGACCCCCCCTCACAAAGCTCTGCCCCCCCTCCCCAAATATATATAAAACATGCTGCAAATCGCTTTAAACTATTGTCATTGTAGTGCGTATTTAATGTGGCGCTGCACGCTGATGTTGTAGGAGAAAACACGTGTTAAAAAGTCTATTTAATTAAGTAGAACGTGTTGTCTATATTCATTTAAAGTTGCGCATTTTGATGTGACGTCACATTTCTCAACCCCCCCCCCCCTCGTCACACATCGTCACAAATGTCTGACCCCCCCCCCCCAAGTGCGTGACGTCATTTATGGACGGCCCCTTACTCTCACTTTCTCACACTCTCACCTATCTCTCTCACTTTGTTACACTCTCACTGTCTCACACTCTCACCTATCTCTCTCTCTTTGTTACACTCTCACTGTCTCACACTCTCACCTATCTCTCTCACTTTGTTACACTCTCACTTCCTCACACTCTCACCTATCTCCCTCTATTGCTCCCGCGCTCTTACTCGATATATTCCACCTGCTCCCTCTCACTCTCTCCCCCTTGCCCTCCCTCTCACACGCTCCCTTTCTCGCAATCTCACTCACCTCTCTCTCTTTTGCTCCCTCGCTCAGGGATGCAGGGAGGGAGGGGAGGGATGCAGGGAGGGTGACAGGGGATACATCTCCGATGAGCGAGCTAAATAAGTTCACCATGCAGAGAGGGAGGGAGGGAGGCATCTGTCTGGAGCGCTCCTCACCCTCTCACTCTCTCACAGTGCCACTGCTGCTGCTGCTGCTACTGCGATTCGCCCCCCTCCTGCTACTGCTGCTGCTGTGGCTCTCAGTCTGCGAGCTGTGCAGGGATTTCTACCTGGGGGAGTGCTCCGTGCACGGCCCACCAGAGTTCATCGCGGACGCGGCCGTGACCCCGGGAGTGGCCGACAGGGCCCGGCTCAGCCTGCCCCAGGGCCTCACCGTCGGCGCCTCCTCCATCGCCGGCGCCGGCCTCGGGGTGTGGAGCAACAGGAAGAAGCTGCCCAAGGGGGTGATGTTTGGGCCCTACCAGGGAGAGGTGTCTGAGGAGAACCCCGTGAGCGAGTACTGCTGGCTGGTGAGCTGCTGCTGATGCTGCTGCCACTGCCACTGCTGCAGCCTTCTCCTATTCCTACATCATCATCGACGTCGTGTGTGTGGAGAGGAGGCTCGTGAGGGAGATACAGAGAAACCCATAGCTTCACACAGTCACCCACAGACTCACACAGAAGAGACCCAGAGACTCGCACGGAGACCTAGAGACTCGCACAGGGACCCAAAGTCTCGCACAGAGCCCTAGAGGCTTGCACAGAGACCTAGAGACTCGCACAGAGACCCAAAGTCTCGCACAGAGACCCAGAGACTCACACAGAGACCCAGAGACTGGCACAGAGAGACCCAGAGACTTTCACAGAGACTCAAAGTCTCGCACAGAGACCCAGAGACTCACACAGAGACCCACAGATTCATAGAGAGACCCAAAATTTAACGTCATTATGAGTTCAACTTGTAACCCACAGCAGCCGCTCGCTCGCAAGGACAGAACAACTTCGATGCGTAAGGAGGAACCACAGACGCGTGGTTCCATCTCACGCGCTCCTTACGCAAAAATAAACCACGACACCTCGCCGCTGATCTCGTTTAAAATTCATTTCTTTAGAACTGCTCTTAGTGTTTAGTTTGTTGTCCTTCCCCCCGCACCTCCGATCAGCACGGTTGGCTACGTCCGGTACGAAAGAAGTTCAAGTTACGGTCCAACTCACATGAATTATCCGTGGATCTGCTCGTGTGCGTGTGTGTTTCAGATTTACAAAAACAAAAAGGATCGTGAATATGTTGATGCTCAGGATGAATCAAAATCAAATTGGATGAGGTGATTCGTGTCTTAAGGACCACTACACAGAGAGACCAGAACCACTCCACACAGAGACCAGAACCACTACAGAGACCAGAACCACCAAACAGAGACCAGAACCACCACACAGAGACCAGAACCACTACACACAGAGACCAGAACCACCACACACAGAGACCAGAACCACTACACATAGACCAGAACCACGACACACAGAGACCAGAACCACTACACACAGAGACCAGCACTACTACATACAGAAACCAGAACCACTACAGAGACCAGAACCACCACACAGAGACCAGAACCACCACACACAGAGACCAGAACCACTACAGAGACCAGAACTACTACACACAGACCAGAACCAGTACACACAGAGACCAGAACCACTACACATAGAGACCTGAACCACGACACACAGAGACCAGAACCACCACACACAGAGACCAGAACCACCACACACAGAGACCAGAACCACTGCACCCAGAGACCCTGGGCCTCCCCTTGGTCGACTCTGCATCAAATGAGCACCCGGTACTGAGCGTGGTTCCAGCCCCACCACCCCCACGTAGCGCCCAGTGCCGGCCCTTAATAGGCGCTCGCTAACAGCGCCCACCCCGCCCCCCGCGTCTGCCCCCGCAGGTTCGTCAACTGCGCGAGGAATGAGCAGGAGCAGAACCTGGTGGCCTTCCAGCACCGGGGGCAGATTTACTACCGCACGTTCCGTGCCGTGGGGCCCGGCTCTGAGCTGCTGGTCTGGTACGGCGAGGAGTTCGCCCAGGAGCTGGGCATCGCCTGCGAGGCCGGGCCCTCGCGACGCAGCAGCAGCAGCAGCGAGTTGGCTCCCAGGGCCACCGCCAGAGACCTGCAGCCCGTGCAGCCTCCACCAAGCGAGGAACACTGTGAGCACCGCTCACCAGAGACTCACCACTGCTCACCAGACTATAGCCACCACTCACCAGACTATAGCCACCACTCACCAGAGATGATAGCCACCACTCACCAGAGATGATAGCCACCACTCACCAGAGATGATAGCCACCACTCACCAGAGATGATAGCCACCACTCACCAGCAATGATAGCCACCACTCACCAGAGATGATAGCTACCGCTCACCAGAGATGATAGCCACCACTCACCAGAGATGATAGCCACCACTCACCGGAGATGATAGCCACCACTCACCAGAGATGATAGCCACCACTCACCAGCAATGATAGCCACCACTCACCAGAGATGATAGCTTCCGCTCACCAGAGATGACAGCAACCACTCACCAGAGATGATAGCCAACGCTCAGCAGAGATGATAGCCACCACACACCATAGATGATAGCCATCACTCACCAGAGATGATAGCCACCACTCACCAGAGATGATAGCCACCACTCACCAGAGATGATAACCACCACTCACCAGAGATTATAGCCACCACTCACCAGAGATGATAGCCACCACTCACCAGAGATGATAGCCACCACTCACCAGAGATGATAGCCACCACTCACCAGAAATAATAGCCACCTCACCAGAGATGATAGCCACCACTCACCAGAGATGATAGCCACCACTCACCAGATATGATAGCCAACACTCACCAGAGATGACAGCCACCACTCACCAAAGATGATAGCCACCACTCACCAGAGATGATAGCCACCACTCACCAGAGATGATAGCCACCACTCACCAGACATGATAGCCACCACTCACCAGAGATGATAGCCACCACTCACCAGAGATGATAGCCACCACTCACCAGCAATGATAGCCACCACTCACCAGAGATGATAGCTACCGCTCACCAGAGATGATAGCCACCACTCACCAGAGATGATAGCCACCACTCACCGGAGATGATAGCCACCACTCACCAGAGATGATAGCCACCACTCACCAGCAATGATAGCCACCACTTACCAGAGATGATAGCTTCTGCTCACCAGAGATGACAGCAACCACTCACCAGAGATGATAGCCACCGCTCAGCAGAGATGATAGCCACCACACACCATAGATGATAGCCATCACTCACCAGAGATGATAGCCACCACTCAACAGAGATGATAGCCGCCACTCACCAGAGATGATAACCACCACTCACCAAAGATGATAGCCACCACTCACCAGAGATGATAGCCACCACTCACCAGAGATGATAGCCACCACTCACCAGAGATGATAGCCACCACTCACCAGAAATAATAGCCACCTCACCAGAGCTGATAGCCACCACTCATCAGAGATGATAGCCACCACTCACCAGATATGATAGCCACCACTCACCAGACATGATAGCCACCACTCACCAGAGATGATAGCCACCACTCACCAGAGATGATAGCTACCACTCACCAGAGATGATAGCCACCACTCACCAGAGATGATAGCCACCACTCACCAGAGATGATAGCCCCTGCTCACCAGAGATGATAGCCACCACTCACCAGAGATGATAGCCACCACTCACCAGAGATGATAGCCACCACTCACCAGCAATGATAGCCACCACTCACCAGAGGTGATAGCCACCACTCACCAGAGATGATAGCCACCGCTCACCAGAGATGATAGCCACCACTCACCAGCAATGATAGCCACCACTCACCAGAGGTGATAGCCACCACTCACCAGAGATGATAGCCACCACTCACCAGAGATAATAGCCACCACTCACCAGAGATGATAGCCACCACTCACCAGCAATGATAGCCACCACTCACCAGAGATGATAGTCACCACTCACCAGGGATGATAGCCACCACTCACCAGAGACGATAGCCACCAATCACCAGAGATGATAGCCAACGCTCACCAGAGATGATAGCCATCACTCGCCAGAGATGATAGCCACTGCTCACCAGACTATAGCCACCACTCACCAGAGATGATAGCCACTGCTCACCAGAGATTATAGGCACCACCCACACTGATAAGGTGCAAGTTAGTAACTGGTGTGGTGTGTAGTAGTAAACATCGCCACTGAGAAGACAAAGGCGGCCATGTGTGGTGCTGGCCACCCTCCCACTCGTGTGCCGTGCTGGCCTTCATCGGTGCCCGATAACAACACTTGTCCCAAAAGTGTATACAGGCTAGACGGGGGTTCTTTGTCTCTGTGTGTGTATATAGAATGGAGCCCACTGCACTACGAACCCGGCCACCTGAGTTCGATTCCCACTCACGGTCAAAGTCAGTGGTGAATGTTTAGGCCTCCCCTAGGTTGACTCAGCCTCAAATGAATACCTAGCTTAAACGTGGAAACATCGCCACTGGAGAGACAAAAGCGGCCGGGCCTGGTGTTGGCCACCTACTCCCTCTTGTGCCATGCCGGCCTTCATAGGTACTCGCAAACAGCACTTGCCCAACAGTCTGATATGGCTGTTGGGGACCTTTACCTTTATATATACACACACACACACGTGTTCAAGAGTGTTCATGTCTAGGTGTTGGTGTGTGCGTCTTGTGCCTCTGGGATGACGCAGGTGGAGTGGGTGTGGAGGTCACAAGGCTGCCGTGTCCTGCCTGCAACCGTCAGTTCATCTGCCGCTCTAGTCTAGAGCATCACGTGCAGAAAAGACACGCCCCTAAGCCCAGTAACAAAAGTCATCATTGTGACCAATGTCCATACAGCACAGACCGCAAGAGTAGCTTGAAGATACACCAGAGAACACACACGGGAGAGAAACCGTTCAAGTGCACCGTGTGTGAGAAGGCGTTTGCACAACTACCAGATCTTCACAGGCACCAGAGAACACACACGGGAGAGAAGCCGTTCAAGTGCACCGTGTGTGAGAAGGCGTTTGCAGACCCATCAACTCTTCACAGCCACCAGAGAACACACACGGGAGAAAAGCCGTTCAAGTGCACCGTGTGTGAGAAGGCGTTTGCACAACTACCAGATCTTCACAGGCACCAGAGAACACACACGGGAGAGAAGCCGTTCAAGTGCACCGTGTGTGAGAAGGCGTTTGCACAACTACCACATCTTCACAGCCACCAGAGAACACACACGGGAGAGAAGCCGTTCAAGTGCACCGTGTGTGAGAAGGCGTTTGCACGGCTATCAACTCTTCACAGCCACCAGAGAACACACACGGGAGAGAAGCCGTTCAAGTGCACCGTGTGTGAGAAGGCGTTTGCACGGCCATCAACTCTTCACAGCCACCAGAGAACACACACGGGAGAGAAGCCGTTCAAGTGCACCGTGTGTGAGAAAGCGTTTGCAGACCCATCCAGTCTTCACAGCCATCAGAGAACACACACGGGAGAGAAGCCGTTCAAATGCACCGTGAGTGAGAAGGCGTTTGCACGGCCATCAACTCTTCACAGCCACCAGAGAACACACACGGGAGAGAAGCCGTTCAAGTGCACCGTGTGTGAGAAGGCGTTTGCACGGCCATCAACTCTTCACAGCCACCAGAGAACACACACCGGCCAGAATGCATTTTCTCATCCACGTGGAAACAGAAAAGTCAGCCATCCTGAGCACAAAGCGCACAACGCCGAGCTGTGAATTAGTTTCCAACAACAGGCCACGTGATTAGCCGAGGCTGTGCCACTCTTGAAACTGATTTTGAACGTGAACACGGAAACCTACGGAATCCTCCTACACCTGCCTCACACCCTGTGGGGGGCGGGAGATTAAACCGACCCGGCCACCCCTCGATTGCAAGTGCGGAGTTCTCGGTCCCAACCACTGCACGTCCCCCACCTCCACCCCCATCACCTGGGGGTCCCTGTGTGTGTGAGTGTGCAGAGTCCCCCGTGCAGAGCTGCACTGTTGTTACCCTAGAGGGGGGCACCGCAGGGCGATCCACCTACAGATACCCCAGTCTGCACGTCTCCCGCCGGTCTCCGTGAGCACCGCGTGCCGTCTCGTAGCCCTGCCCCGTGCGACGTACGTACAGTACGTACAGTACGTACCCATCCAGCGGTAGGCCGAACCGCGGCCAATGACGAAGGTGTCGTCCCCTCACGAATCTCCGTCCACTCAGTCCCGTAGCCCCGAGCCATCGCTTGCGCGATATTCACTTTGCTGCCGAGAGGAAAGCTGCGGGGAGGAGGTGGGGGGTGGGGGGTTGGTAGGAGAGGACATCTGTGGAACGGCTGGAGATCTGCGGAGAAGAGCTTCATAGCTCATCGGATTCCTGCGGTCTGAAAAAATATAACTGAACAAATATAACTTTATCGGTAGCGAGGCTCCCACAGGGCCACGAGGGGGCAGGGAGCGTGGCACAGTTTTGGCGCCGGCTAGCGCAGCGCGGCGGCGGTCGTGTCGCTACGCTTCTCTGCGGTGAGCAACGACGTCTTGATAACAACAACAGCAGCAGCCACTCGCTAAATTCGTGGGATTCTGCGGTGAACGGCGACACCCACTCCGTGAACGGTGACGCCCACCCCGTGAACGGTGACGCCCACCCCGTGAACGGCGACGCCCACCCCGTGAACGGCGACGCCCACCCCGTGAACGGCGACGCCCACCCCGTGAACGGCGACGCCCACCCCGTGAACGGCGACGCCCACCCCGTGAACGGTGACACCCACCCCGTGAACGGCGACGCCCACCCAGTGAACCGTGACACCCACCCTGTAACTCTGCAGACGTCTCGGACGTGGGAAAGTGTTGAGAGATTCTCTGCATCGTCCCGGTTGCTCGCGTGTCGTCGCACGGTGGTGGCGCGCGTTGACTCTTACACGGTTAAGAAAGTTGAGCGTTAGTTTGTGATTCTGTTTAAAATTATATACTTACTTAAACTAACAAAAATTATCTTGGGATTTTACTAAGTAAGGTCCAACAGAATATGTAGAGGCTCTTTTATCAGACGCTACCACCTGGCCATCACAAATGAAAGCTCAGCGAAGTGGCTCATCATTGTGTGGACATTGATAGCGGCCAGATACTCTGATTGCGTGATCTCGATTCTAAATGTCGAGGGGAAAAACCGGAGGACCTGGAGAAAAATCCACACGACCACGGGGCGAGAGAGAGAGAGACGCGCAAACTCAAAATATATAGCAGGCGTCAGGGTTGGAATCGAACCAACGATCTCCTGTATACCAGGAGAGGTGGTTAACATCTCAACATGCGTTCAGAGTATTTGGCTGCTGTAAATGTCACGTGACAAGCCACTTCGGTGCGCTGCCCTCATTTGTGATAGGCAGGTCGCTACCACACAGCTCAGTGGGGGCCTTACCTGGAAAAGTAAAGTGAAGTAAAAAAACAAAAACCTGCTGTTGAGAATGACCTCACCAGACCGGTGGAGGCAGCGCTGACGTCTTGGTCCCAGTTGGCAGCGCCGGCGTCTCGTTGGTTGTGAAGGCAGCCCAGCTCACACAGCCCGTGCCGGTGTCTCCAGGAGGTGGGAGCGACTTGCCCTGTGTCAGTGTCTCCAGGAGGTCGGAGCGACTTGCTCTGTGGTGACACTTTTCCGTGACAGAGGTTTGGTTTTTGTTATTGTTGTTGTGTTAGAGATCTCGTAAACATAAACATTGTGTCGTTAACCCACCACCACCCACCACCATCGCCTGGCACGGCCAATCAGTCAGGGTTTGTCACGTAAACGAAACGCGCCAATTGGTTACCAACTTCAGCACACACGGCGCTTGCGTGTCGGGGAGAGTGAACCCACCACAGCATTTACAATTCGAGTACCGGTGACGTTTCGCCGGTGATTAAATAACAACGGCGACCGGCTTCATCGGGCGACGTGCCAGGATTGTGATCCAACGCCATCTAACCCGGCGGCAACGACGACAAAAACCTTCGTCGCAGACACCGCCGGTCGCGAGAGACCGCGCGTGGCGCTTTGTGTTGCCGTCGCGTTGCCGCGAATCGTCGAAGCGCGTTCACGGTCCGTCGTTCTCCTGCAACGCGGCGGTGGTTGTTGCGTTCCTGAAGAACACCGCGTTGTGGAGAAATAATATAAACTATAGGGGGGGGAGGGTGAAGCGTGGTCCGCGATAACACGCGAGATGATGGGCAAGACAGAGGCGGGACTAAGACCGAGGCGCGTGGGTAGCGTCTAGAAGCATCCAGCAGCATCCCAACGCCTCCTCCTCGTTGCGACGCCGCTACGCCGAGGGCAGCCGCACGTAGAACCGCTTACTCCTACTCGCGTTGAGACGTAGTTCCGTTCGCTCGGTCGCGTCGCATCCAATCCGCGTCCGCGTTACAGACGGCGTGTATCCCCTTACGATACATTCACGGCGTTACTTCGTCCAGTTGGCGTCGTTAGAACTAACACGCGGCGTTGTAGCGGAACCAGACTGTACCCGTTGTCTCCTGCTGTTCAACGCAGAGGCCGCATCGACCGTTCCAATAGTCGCTGTAGCCATTGCGAGCCCCAAGCTGTTGTTGGCTCCCGGCTCTTAAACTCGCGTTTTTCTGGATTTTCTTGTTGTTATTCTGTCTCTCGCTGTTCAAATAAACCTACCGTTAAAATTATAGACTGATCATTTCTTTTGTCAGTGGGCAAACGTACAAAATCAGCAGGGGATCAAATGCTTTTTTCCCCCTCACTGTCATCTGTAATCGTTACACACAGCAGCACCTGGTCACAACTGCTCGCCGCTGATCCTAACAACACCAATCCTAGTCGTCATCCCTGCACGTCAAGGATGGTAAAACTATGACCCAACAAACTTACACATCACACTGTCCTACAGACTTCACTTCACACGCCCCTACAGACTTCACTTCACACGCCCCTACAGAGTTGTGTTGGTCACGTGCCTACCTTTCCTATACTCTGCACTCCCATGGTGTTTATTGTATTGTGTTTGTTGTTGTGGCGTTCTGACCCCGTGCACCTACTGTGGACGTCTGTGGATAATAAAGAGCTTCACAGCTCATCGGATTCCTCCTCCAGAATAAAAAAAAATTAAACTTAAAAACTCTGATGACGTCACTGCGTGGTGACGTCACGCGTCTCGCCCCCCCCCCCACTCCCCAGTTACCCCCCACCCCTCCCACCCGCGATGCCCCCCCCACTCCCCCGTTACCCCCCACTCACCCCCACCCCCTTTGCCCCCACCCCCCACTCCCCCCCACCACCACCAACCGCCGCCATTGGCCACTCAGTGACGGTGACGTCCCCACGGCGCCTGTGCCAGGCTGGGTGCACTTCGAGGCTGCCGCGTGAAGTGAGGTGGTGACGTCACGCGAGCGTTGTGTTTAACGATTACAGTGGCACGCGGCCTGCACTACGTGAGGGTTACTTTGACACAACGTTACCTCTATCTGAGGTAAAGTTACCTCTATCTGGGGTAAAGTTACCTCTTCCTGAGGTAAAGTTACCTCACCTGAGGTAAAGTTACCTCTTCCGGAGGTAAAGTTACCTCTATCTGAGGTAATGTTACCTCTACCTGAGGTAATGTTACCTCTACCCGAGGTAAAGTTACCTCTATCTGAGGTAACCTCTATCTGAGGTAATGTTACCTCTATCTGAGGTAAAGTTACCTCTTCCTGAGGTAAAGTTACCTCACCTGAGGTAAAGTTACCTCTTCCTGAGGTAAAGTTACCTCTATCTGAGGTAATGTTACCTCTACCTGAGGTAATGTTACCTCTATCTGAGGTAAAGTTACCTCTTCCTGAAGTAAAGTTACCTCACTTGAGGTAAAGTTACCTCTTCCTGAGGTAAAGTTACCTCTATCTGAGGTAATGTTACCTCTACCTGAGGTAATGTTACCTCTATCTGAGGTAAAGTTACCTCTTCCTGAGGTAAAGTTACCTCACCTGAGGTAAAGTTACCTCTTCCTGAGGTAAAGTTACCTCTATCTGAGGTAATGTTACCTCTACCTGAGGTAAAGTTACCTCTATCTGAGGTAAAGTTACCTCTATCTGAGGTAAAGTTACCTCACCTGAGGTAATGTTACCTCTACCTGAGGTAAAGTTACCTCTATCTGAGGTAATGTTACCTCTATCTGAGGTAATGTTACCTCTACCTGAGGTAAAGTTACCTCATCTGAGGTAAAGTTACCTCATCTGAGGTAAAATTACCTCGCCTGAGGTAAGATTACCTCTACCTAACGTTATATTACATCACAAGCGGCACAGCAAAATGACTCTACAGTAATTTTGCTGTGCGCCTTTTTTACACCTGATGAAGGAAGCTTGTGTTGCCCCGAAACGTCGTGATTTAATTTAGTTGTTTTATTTTATTTTTTACCTTCGTTACTTTACCGAAAAAAACAAATAGTATGAATCCTTATTCTTGGTTCTTTCGGTAAAGTCACCACGTAGAAGGGAAACAATAAAATAATAAAAATATAAAACAATAAAATTCTCACCTGACGATGATTGCTGCTTTGTGTTGCAGTCGAAACGTCGTGAGAATTTTGTTTTTATATTTTTATTATTTTATTGTTTCCCTTCTACGTGGTGGTGACTTTACCGAAAGAACCAAGAATATAAATCCGTGCAGTCACGAAAGCTTTAAACCAAAGAGTATGAATCCTTGTAAAAGGTTTAAGTTTGGTGTTTTAACATCTTAACGCAGCTGTTTTGTTGCCAGAAAAAAGGGGAAAACCTCTTCTTATATTTTCGGTCCTGACAAAGGAGGTCACCGTGAAATTAATTAATCGATTTGAGATTTTGTTTTTGTCGTTGGAGGTTTTCATTCAGATTGAGGATCCATAATTAGAGGTTTTTTTTTTCTAGCGTTGCGTCGCGTCAATATAAATGTTGTGTCGTTAAAACCGACACCACCCGACACAGCCAATTAGCAAGAGGGTTTGTCACGTGAACAGAACGTGCCAACTCGTGATTTAGTACAGCACTAGTGTATAGTGTAGTGCATATTGTAGTGTATAGTGTAGTGTGTAGTGTATAGTGTAGTGTATAGTGTAGTGTATAGTGTAGTGTATAGTGTGTAGTGTAGTGTATAGTGTGTAGTGTAGTGTATAGTAGTGTAGTGTATAGTGTAGTGTATAGTGTAGTGTATAGTAGTGTAGTGTATAGTAGTGTATAGTGTAGTGTATAGTAGTGTAGTGTATAGTGCAGTGTATAGTGTAGTGTATAGTGTAGTGTATAGTAGTGTAGTGTATAGTGTAGTGTATAGTAGTGCAGTGTATAGTGTAGTGTATAGTGTAGTGTATAGTGCAGCGTATAGTGTAGTGTATAGTGTAGTGTATAGTGTAGTGTATAATGTAGCACTACACCGGTTGTGTGTTGGAGAGCAAATCCACAACATTTATAAATCTGAGTAAGACGTTTCGCCAGTAATCACAACCAGCATCATCAGGCGGACAGCCAGATTGTGCCCCTTACTGAATATCTGTGACACAGAGCTTCATAGCTTATCGGATACCCCCTACACCATAAAGATTCAGATTTATTTTTTAAAAAAATCTGATTACATCATTGTGTGGTGACGTCACCCGTATCGCATCTCCCCCCTCGGAGTCTGTTGGGATCAAAGCGCGATGACGTCATACGTCTCCCTCACCCCCCACAACCCCCACCCCCCCACACTCCTCTCGACCCCCACTCCCTAAACTCCCCCACCCCTCCTCACCTTCACCCCCCCACCCCACCCCCACTTCCCCAACTCCCTAAACTCCTCCCACTCCCCCCCACCCCCAATCCCCCCAACCCCCACTCCCCCAACTCCCTAAACTCCTCCCACTCCCCCCACCCCACCTCCACCCCCCACTCCCCCATTCGAATTTTCCCGCGCCGAGCCAAGGAAGGGAGAAGCCGCGTCAATGGCGTCAGCTCCCACAGAGGCAAGGACGTTACATTACACGGGGATTACATTACACGGGGATTACATTACACGGGGATTACATTGCACGGCGATTACATTACACGGGGATTACATTACAATGGGATTACATCACACGGGCATTGCATTACACGGGGATTACATTGCACGGGGATTACATTACACGGGGATTACATTACACGGGGATTACATTACACGGGGATTACATTATATGGGGATTGCATTACACGGGAATTACATTTGGGTTGCGTTACACGGATATTACATTCACATGACATACGGGGATTACAAGTTACATCACCTGAGGTAATGTTACCTTATATGAAGGATTACATTTTGATTACATTACACGGTGACTATTATAAGGGTTACATTACACGGGGGTTACATTGCAGTCCGTATTTAAAATCGTGTAAGATTTACGCTACGAGACGACTTCACGTTACGATTACAGCTCCACATCTAGTACAGTGTTGACACGAGCGACTAATTAATTGTACAATATTTACTTTGCACTGAATGAGAATGTCGCGGTGAAGATTACCTTATAATATAACGTGATTTTATTCGGATTGCATCACATTCTGATTACCTTACCCTCAGTGAGGTAATGTTACCTCACCTGAGGTAAAGTTATCTCACCTGAGGTAAAGTTACCTCTACCTAACGTAATGTTACCTCACTTGAGGTAAAGTTACCTCACCTGAGGTAAAGTTATCTCACCTGAGGTAAATTGAACTAACGTGGGGTAATGTTACCTCTACCTGAGGTAAAGTTACTTCACCTCAGGAAAAGTTACCTCAACTGAAGTAATTTAACTTCACCTACGGTAATGTTACCTCGCATGAGGTAAAGTTACCTCATTTGAGATACTGTTACTTTACCTGAGGTAAATTTACCTCGCCTAAGGTAAAGTTACCTCATCTGAGGTAAAGTTATCTCACCTGAGGTAAAGTTACCTCTACTTAACGTTATATTACATCACTTGAGGTAAAGCTACTTCACCTGAGGTAATGTTTCCTCTACCTGAAGTAAAGTTATCTCATCTGAGGTAAATTTACCTCGCCTAAGGTAAAGTTATCTCAACTGAGATAAAGTTACCTCCCCTGAGGTAACGTTGCCTCACCTGAGGTAAAGTTACCTCTCCTGAGGTAACGTTACCTCACCTGAGGTAAAGTTACCTCTACCTAACGTAATGTTACCTCACTTGAGGTAAAGTTATCTCATTTGAGGTAAAGTTACCTCACCTGAGGTAAAGTTATCTCACCTGAGGTAAATTTAACTAACGTGGGGTAATATTACCTCTACCTGAGGTAAAGTTACTTCACCTCAAGAAAAGTTACCTCACCTGAAGTAATTTTATTTCACCAAAGGTAATGTTACCTCGCATGAGGTAAAGTTATCTCTCTTGAGATGTTACCTCACCTGAGGTAATTTTACCTCTGCTTGAGGTAAAGTTACCTCACCTGAGGTAAAGTTATCTCACCTGAGGTAAAGTTATCTCACCTGAGGTAACGTTACCTCTACCTAACGTAATGTTACCTCACTTGAGGTAAAGTAATCTCATTTGTGGTAAAGTTACCTCACCTGAGGTAAAGTTAGCTCACATGAGGTAAAGTTAGCTCACATGAGGTAAAGTTACCGCATCTGAGGTAAAGTTACCTCTACCTAACGTAATGTCACCTCACCTGAGGTAACGTTATCTCACCTGAGGTAAAGTTACCTCACCTGAGGTAAATTTAACTAACGTGGGGTAAAGTTACCTCTATCTGGAGCTAGTACGTCATGGTAGAGGTGGGGAGTCCCCACACTTTACCACAAAGACAAAGATCCCCCGTGTAGCCTCTAACAGGCTGTTAGTGAGCAGCACCCATTTAGGCTACCGGCACTGTGGCACACGAGGGGGTGGGTGGCCAGCACCACGCCCGGCCGCCTTTGTCTCCCCAGTGGCG
Source organism: Petromyzon marinus (assembly GCF_048934315.1). NCBI lineage: Eukaryota > Metazoa > Chordata > Hyperoartia > Petromyzontiformes > Petromyzontidae > Petromyzon > Petromyzon marinus. The sequence continues at coordinate 536,091 of NW_027422631.1, forward strand.
ATGTTCACACACCGCTACACCGGGTGCTCATTTGAGGCCGAGTCGACCTAGGGGACGAGGTCCCAGGACCGGTTCAGATGATCGTCACCGCTGTTGGTGGTGGCCGTGAGCGGGAATGGAACTCGGGTCTCTGCCGGCTTCGTAGCGCAGCGCTCGGCCAACACCGGCGACGATCTTCTAACCCGGTCCTGGGCCTCGTCCCCTAGGTCGACTCAGCCTCAAATGAGCACCCGGTGTAGCGAGTGTGAAGTAGTGAACATCGCCACTGGGGAGACAAAGGCGGCCGGGCGTGGTGCTGGCCACCCACCCCCTCGCGCGTCGTTCCGGCCTTCATAGGCGCTGCTCGCTAACAGCGCTTGCCCAGACAGTCTGTTAAGGCCACACGGGGGATCTTTGTCTCGTATCCCTGTGACTCGCTATCCGTGTGACTCCTTCTCCGTGACTCGCTATCCGTGTGACTCCATCTCCGTGACTCGCTATCCGTGTGACTCCGTCTCCGTGACTGCTTCTCCGTGACTGCGTCTGACCGTCGTCCGCGTCTCGTCCCCTCCGTGTCTCTGCGCCTCAGCAGCAGGAGATGGGCGACTTCCGAGACATCAGAGGCTTCTTCACCAAGGCCGAGTGGGGCGACCTGGCCGAGTGCGAGAAGCGGCGCTACAGGAACATCAAGCAGAACCACGCCGTCATGCTGAACCTCGGTGGGTACGGCAGGCCCGAGCCTCTTCACAAATAAACTAATTGTCGTAGTGATTATAATGATGAGACCAGAACGTCGTAGCAGAGTGCCATGCACGGGGCGCCACGGTGGCTATGAGATGTTAACTACCTCGCCTGGTCTACAGGAGGTCGTGGGTTCGATGCCGACCCTGACGATGCCTGTCACATATCTGGAGTCTGCGTGTGTCTCTCCCCGGTGAGATGTTAACTACCTCGCCTGGTCTACAGGAGGTCGTGGGTTCGATGCCTGTCCTCTGGGTTGTCGCTCCACAATGTAGAATCAACATCACGCGTTTAACGTTTTTGGCTGCTGCTGTAAATGTCCACGTGGTGAGCCACTTGGTTAAGCTGTCATTTGTGGCAGCCAGGTGGCTTCTGAAGAAGAAGCCGATAGCTCAGTGGACTTCACTTGGTGAAGTGCCCCCTATGGGACATCTGTGAAAAAGAGCTTCATAGCTCATCGGATTCCTAATGTTGGAGAGTAAACCCACAACATTTACAAAAATAGTTTATTTTGTGTGTGTGATTTGTTTACCTTTCCTATACTTTGCACTCCTATCGTGTTTACTGTATTGCTTGGTGTTGTTGTAGCAGCCACATTATATAGATGAACGTAGTGGCGGTGGTACACCGTTACGCTGTGTAAAATAATCAGCACATTTTTGGCAATAATTACGTTTTTTTCCTCGCGATTCGAGACACCGGACAGAAGGATATTTCGGGTTGGTGGTGGTAGTGGTGGTGGTGCGTCAAAATCAGTTGTCGTGATGCCGTAGTGGCAGGAAGACGGAACGTGACACGAGCAGAATTGAACACGAAGCTTCGCAGTCTGTTGACGTACAGCGGCGCCCAGTCTGATGACGATCTGCTGCTCCGTGCTCCAGTCGTGCCCAGTGTGATGACGATCTGCTGCTCTGTGCTCCAGCGGCTGCTCCGTGCTCCAGCGGCAAGATTTGACTCCTCGTGCCCCTAGAGACTCGGTGGGACGGTTCCTCGATACGACTCGTGGTGTCGCCACCGCACGTTCGGAATGGGGGACGCGGCTGCTGAATCTGAGTGCAACTTCTGACGGAGAGTCCTGCAGCTCACTCAAGGGGCGACAGCGACGCCGTCGGGACTGTGAAAAATAAGAATAGGTTTTACGCTTTAGGGGAATGAAACAGGAGGCGGTTAAGATGTTCAAACACCAGATAGATTGTAGCTTTTGCAAGGAATCAAGTTACCGCATTAACCACGCGTACTTGTGGCGAACACGACAAACAAACACTCTCTGATAATATTTAATCGTTGTCTTTGAAACTGATTGGTCTACCCCAGAGACAGCCTTCTTCATGGTCTAGTCTCACCAGTGTCAGACCAGAGAACAACACCAAAAGGCGACCGGTACAAAGACAATGCAGCATCGAGAGCATTGATAGCTCGGGATGAGCAGCTACATGACGGGACCTTTTTGCGAGTATCAATGTGTGAAAAATAAAAATCGATTTTTCCCTTTCTGGCAATCAAACAGGAGGGAGGCGTTAAGATGTCCACACACCAAATAGATTATTCCTTTTGCAAGGAATCAAAGCTACTGCATTAACCACGCGTGCTTGTGGCGAACACGACAAACAAACACTCTCCGATAATAATCACATCGTCAGGACTGTGTTACGAGGAACCGGTGTGTCGCTATGCTGCACCGGTGTACCGCCAATACGTCCAAATAACAATGACCGACTGCCTCCTTGCGCAGGGATGAACCCGGCCCAGCCCGAGTTCATGCGCGCACGCGGCAAGCGCAGGGCGAGGGGAAATGGAGCGGAGTGCGGGCGGTCGAGCGACTCCGACGAGGAATGGACGAGGAGGAGGAAGAGGAAGGAGGTGGCGGTGCACGGAGGACGAAGAGGCGGAGGAGGCAAACGTAAAAGGGCGCTTGCACAGCGTGCAGAAACCCCCTGTAGACTCACACAGAGACCCCTGTAGACTCACGCAGAGACCCCCTTTAGACTCACACAGAGACCCCCTGTAGACTCATACAAAGACTCCCTGTAGACTCATACAGAGACTCCCTGTAGACTCATATAGAGACCCCCTGTAGACTCACACAGAGACCCCCTGTAGACTCACACAGAGACCCCCTGTAGACTCACACAGAGACCCCTGTAGACTCACGCAGAGACCCCCTGCAGACTCACACAGAGACCCCTGTAGACTCATACAGAGACCCCCTGTAGACTCACACAGAGACCCCTGTAAACTCACACAGAGACCCCCTGTAGACTCACACAGAGACCCCCTGTAGACTCACACAGAGACCCTCTGTAGACTCACACAGAGACCCCCTGTAGACTCACACAGAGACCCCCTGTAGACTCACACAGAGACCCCTGTAGACTCACACAGAGACCCCTGTAGACTCACACAGAGACCCCCCGTAGACTCACACAGAGACCCCCTGTAGACTCACGCAGAGACCCCTGTAGACTCACACAGAGACCCCTGTAAACTCACACAGAGACCCCTGTAGACTCGCACAGAGACCCCCTGTAGACTCACACAGAGACCCCCTGTAGACTCACACAGAGACCCGTGTAGACTAACACAGAGACCCCCTGTAGACTCACACAGACCTGTGTAGACTCACACAGAGACCCCCTGTAGACTCACACAGAGACCCCTGTAAACTCACACAGAGACCCCTGTAGACTCACACAGGGACCCCTGTAGACTCACACAGAGGCCCCCTGTAGACTCACACAGAGACCCCCTGTAGACTCACACAGAGACCCCCTGTAGACTCACACAGAGACCCCCTGTAGACTCACACAGAGCGCCCTGTAGATTCACACAAAGACCCCTGTAGACTCATGCAGAGGCCCCCTGAAGACTCACGAAGAGACCCCCTGTAGACTCACACAGAGGCCCCTGTAGACTCACACAGAGACCCCCAACCCATGGAACCTGGTTCTGTCCTGTGATAACAGTCTGTTAAGGCTGCACAAGGGAGATCATTAATTTATTTGTAAATATGTGAGTGAGTAAATGCCTGCATGCGTAAATACACACGTGGGTGTGTTCACACGTGTGTGCGTGTGTTAACGGGTATCCATGTGTTCACACACATGGACACGTGTGTGCGTGTGTTCACTTGTGTGCGTGTGTTCATGTGTGTGTGGGTTCACACGTGCGTGCGTGTGTTCACGTGTGTGTGCGTGTGTTCACACGTGTGTGCGTGTGTTCACGTGCGTGTGTTCACGTGTGTGCGTGTTTTCACGTGTGTGCGTGTGTTCACACGTGCGTGTGTTCACGTGTGTGTATTCACACGTGTGTGCGTGTGTTCACACGTGTGTGCGTGTGTTCACGCAGGAGGAGGCAAGGGGGCTGCTTCACGCTGGGCTACCGTGGGAGAGTCGCACGCGAGGGCAGCTCCCAGCAAGCGCAAGGTCTCTGTGCACGGCGCACGGCACTCCTCTCGTTACAGCTGCTGTTGTTGTTGTCTTTAGTTTGTTGACCTTCCCACGCACCTCCCATTAGCGAGGTTGGCTACGTACGGTGCCAAAGAAATTCAACATACGTACGGACTACTAAACACTACTATACCAGGGACGTGCGGTCAGGGGAGGCAGGCGAGGCTTGAGCCTCACCTGTCATATACTCCAATGAAAATAGCTGTTACGAAAAGTAAAAAATAAAAAATTCCACTGCTCTGTTATAAATGTAATTTCTGTATAATCCCAATCATTACAGAGAGATGGTAACAGGCACGCGCTTATTGCCCGCGCTCCATCCAGTTTCTGAGGAGTTGCGCAATCAGAGGGGATGCTGAGCTCGTCGCTGCCTCACCTCTCGTCTCCCTGTATTTGCAGCGGAGCTCCGCAAATTTGGCGATTTTGACGATCAAAATTATTGGAGTCGTACAGAAATGACGAAATACAGATCAGTGGAAGAATCTTAATTAGTATTTTATTACTTTTTACTTTTCGTAGAAGAGGCTTGGCCTGCCATACCCACCGAGGTTCAGCATGACGACGGCATGGTTATGCGTGATGTATGGAATCAGATATACAGAATCAGAATATCAGAATTAGAATATGTATTGTACTGGAGGAATCCGATGAGGTGTCAGGGTCGAGATCGAACCCGCGACCTCCTGCGTACCAGGCGAGGGAGTTAACATCTCCTAGCCACCGCTGGTCACCGCACCAACTCTGCCCCCCACACCCCCTTCCGATCCCTCACCCCACCGCCCCCTCCTCTCAGACTAAAGCGGAAGCTCTGGAGTACGTGTGGAGCATCTTGCAGGGCGTGGAGGAGGAGCAGCAGCAGGAGGAGGAGTTCAGGGGATTTGAGCTGAGGGAGGTGCACAAGGCCAGGATGGCGATGTTCAGGCTGGAGCGCAGAGCCACCGCCTGCAAGGAGGCCCTGAGGGTGGTGCTCCAGAGGATACGTGGAGGTGGGTAGCCTGCAGCGGTGATTTCTATTCACACCGCAACTCCACACTCCCCTCTATTCTCACCGGAACTCCACACTCCCCTCTATTCTCACCGGAACTCCACACTCCCCTCTATTCTCACCGGAACTCCACTCTCCCCTCTATTCTCACCGGAACTCCACGCTCCCCCTCTATTCTCACCAGAACTCCACACTCCCCTCTATTCTCACCGGAACTCCACGTTCCCCTCTATTCTCACCGGAACTCCACGCTCCCCCTCTATTCTCACCGGAACTCCACACTCCCCTCTATTCTCACCGGAACTCCACGTTCCCCTCTATTCTCACCGGAACTCCACGCTCCCCTCTATTCTCACCGGAACTCCACGCTCCTCTATTCTCACTGGAACTCCACGCTCCCCTCTATTCTCACCGGAACTCCACACTCCCCTCTATTCTCACCGGAACTCCACGCTCCTCTATTCTCACCGGAACTCCACGCTCCCCCTCTATTCTCACCGGAACTCCACACTCCCCTCTATTCTCACCGGAACTCCACGCTCCCCTCTATTCTCACCGGAACTCCACGTTCCCCTCTATTCTCACCGGAACTCCACACTCCCCTCTATTCTCACCGGAACTCCACGCTCCCATCTATTCTCACCGGAACTCCACGTTCCCCTCTATTCTCACCGGAACTCCACACTCCCCTCTATTCTCACCGGAACTCCACGCTCCCCTCTATTCTCACCGGAACTCCACACTCCCCTCTATTCTCACCGGAACTCCACGCTCCACCTCTATTCCCACCGGAACTCCACGCTCCCCCTCTATTCTCACCGGAACTCCACACTCCCCTCTATTCTCACCGGAACTCCACGCTCCCCTCTATTCCCATCGGAACTCCGCAATCTTCCGCTGCTGCTGTTGGAAGTCGCCACTGCTGTTGATGCTACTGCTACATGTGCCCCCGTCAGTGCTGCTGCTGGTACTGATGCAGCCTATGAACTAAACAATGTTTATTTTACCAGGGTGAGCCCCACTGAGCCGTGTAGCTGTTTTTTCAGAAGCGTCCTGGCTATCACAAATGATAGCTCAGCAAAGTGACTTGTCACCATCGTCATCACGTGGACATTTATAGGAGGCCAAATTACCCTCAACGCGTGACGTCGATTCTGAACGTCGAGGGGAAAACCGGAGGACCCGGAGAAAAATCCGCACAACCACGGGGAGGTACAACACGCAGACTCCAAACGTACAGCGTGGGTCGTCAGGGTCGGGATCGCACCCACGACCTCCCGTAGACCACGCGAGGGAGTCAACATCTCGTCAGGGAGGAGAGAGAGAGAGAGACGCGCGGGCTCCAGATGTACGGCAGGCTTCGTCAGGGTCGGGATGGAACCCACGACCTCCCGTACACCGCGAGAGGTGGTCAACATCTCGCCGCGTTTGCCCGCAGGCTCCTCCGTGCCGCCGGCCTCCTCCGCCCAGGCTGCGGCGGTGTCGCTCAGCGCTCGCTCTCGCTACGGCCTGCGGCAGCGCGAGAGGAAAGTCTACACAGAGGTGGAGGAGCCCCAGGACGACGACTTCTTCTGTGAGACCCCCTGCTGCCTCTACCTCTCTCTCTCACTTTCTCACTCTCTCTGTTACTCTCTCACTCTCTCTCTCACTGTCACTTTCTCACACTCTCACTGTCACTCTCTCTCTCTCTGTCACTTTCTCACTCACTCTCTCACTGTCACTCTCTCTCTCACTCTGTCACTTTCTCACTATCTCACACTGTCACTCTCTCACTCTCTCTCACACTGTCACTTTCTCTCTCTCTCTCACTGTCACTCTCTCACTGTCACTTTCTCACTCTCCCTCTCTTACTCTTTCTCACCTATCTCTCTCACTGTCACACTCTCACTGTCACACTCTCACCTATTTCTCTCTCCCTTTGTTACACTCTCACTTTCTCACACTCTCACCTATCTCCCTCTATTGCTCCCGCGCTCTCACTCGATATATTCCACCTGCTCCCTCTCACTCTCTCCCCCTCGCCCTCCCTCTCACACGCTCCCTTTCTCTCACTCACCTCTCTCTCTTTTGCTCCCTCGCTCAGGGATGCTGGCAGGTAGGGAGGGGAGGGATGCAGGGAGGGTTACAGCGGATACATCTCCGATGAGCGAGCTAAATAAATTCACCATGCAGAGAGGGAGGGAGGGAGGCATTTGTCTGGAGCGCTCCTCACCCTCTCACTCTCTCACAGTGCCACTGCTGCTGCTGCTGTTGCTACTGCGATTCGCCCCCCTCCTGCTGCTGCTGCTGTGGCTCTCAGTCTGCGAGCTGTGCAGGGATTTCTACCTGGGGGAGTGCTCCGTGCACGGCCCGCCAGAGTTCATCGCGGACGCGGCCGTGGCCCCGGGAGTGGCCGACAGGGCCCGGCTCAGCCTGCCCCAGGGCCTCACCGTCGGCGCCTCCTCCATCGCCGGCGCCGGCCTCGGGGTGTGGAGCAACAGGAAGAAGCTGCCCAAGGGGGTGATGTTTGGGCCCTACCAGGGAGAGGTGTCTGAGGAGAACCCCGTGAGCGAGTACTGCTGGCTGGTGAGCTGCTGCTGCTGCCACTGCCACTGCTGCAGCCTCCTCCTATTCCTACATCATCATCGTCGTCGTCGTGTGTGGAGAGGAGGCTCGTGAGGGAGATACAGAGAAACCCATAGCTTCACACAGTCACCCACAGACTCACACAGAAGAGACCCAGAGACTCGCACAGAGACCCAGAGACTCGCACAGAGACCCACAGACTCACACAGAGACCCAGAGACTCGCACAGAGAGACCCACAGACTCATACAGAGACCCACAGACTCACACAGAGACCCAGAGACTCACACAGAGCCTTAGAGGCTCACACAGGGACCCACAGACTCACAGAGAGACCCACAGACTTGCACAGAGACCCACAGACTCACACAGAGACCCAGAGACTCACACAGAGCCTTAGAGGCTCACACAGGGACCCACAGACTCACAGAGAGACCCACAGACTTGCACAGAGACCCACAGACTCACACAGAGACCTAGAGACTCACACAGAGACCTAGAGACTTGGACAGAGACTCAGAGACTCACACAGGGCCCCACAGACTCACAGAGAGACCCAAAATTTCACGTCATTATGAGTTCAACTTGTAACCCACAGTAGCCGCTCGCTCGCAAGGACAGAACAACTTCGATGCGTAAGGAGGAACCACAGACTCGTGGTTCCTCCTCACGCACTCCTTACGCAAAAATAAACCACGACACCTCGCGGCTTATCTCGTCAAGAAGCATAAACCATCATCACGCAAACTCTGTTGATGCTCGCAGCAGCAGCAGCGGCGTTTGGCGACCCATCGTGCAAAGACGATGGTCAGCGCATGGCGCGGCTCTTACAGACGCACTTCTGCGGCCGTCTGGAAGGTTCTTGCTTCCAATATGAGGAAGCCACTGGGAGCTATGCACTTTTAAATCTTGTAGATTTAAAATTCATTTCTTTAGAACTGCTCTTAGTGTTTAGTTTGTTGTCCTTCCCCCCGCACCTCCGATCAGCACGGTTGGCTACGTCCGGTACGAAAGAAGTTCAAGTTACGGTCCAACTCACGTGAGTTATCTGTGGATCTGCTCGTGTGCGTGTGTGTTTCAGATTTACAAAAACAAAAAGGATCGTGAATATGTTGACGCTCAGGATGAATCTAAATCAAACTGGATGAGGTGATTCTTGTCTTAAGGACCACTGCACAGAGAGACCAGAACCACTCCACACAGAGACCAGAACCACTACAGAGACCAGAACCACCAAACAGAGACCAGAACCGCTACACACAGAGACCAGAACCACTACAGAGACCAGAACCACTACACACAGAGACCAGAACCACCACACACAGAGACCAGAACCACTACACAAAGTGACCAGAACCGCTACACACAGAGACCAGAACCACTACAGAGACCAGAACCACTACACACAGAGACCAGAACCACTACACACAGAGACCAGAACCACCACACACAGAGACCAGAACCACTACACACAGAGACCAGAACCACCACACAAAGTGACCAGAACCACTACACACAGAGACCAGAACCACTACACACAGAGACCAGAACCATGACATACAGAAACCAGAACCACCACACAGAGAGACCAGAACCACTACACATAGAGACCAGAACCACTACACACAGAGACCAGAACTACTACACACAGAGACCAGAACCACTACAGAGACCAGAACCACTACAGAGACCAGAACCACTACACAGAGAGACCAGAACCACTACACACAGAGACCAGAACCACTAGACACAGAGACCAGAACCACTACACACAGAGACCAGAACCACGACACACAGAGACCAGAACCACCACACAAAGTGACCAGAACCACTACACACAGAGACCAAAACCACTACACACAGAGACCAGAACCATGACATACAGAGACCAGAACCACCACACACAGAGACCAGAACCACTACACATAGAGACCAGAACCACTACACACAGAGACCAGAACTACTACACACAGAGACCAGAACCACTACAGAGACCAGAACCACTACACAGAGAGACCAGAACCACTACACACAGAGACCAGAACCACTAGACACAGAGACCAGAACCACTACACAGAGACCAGAACCACGACACACAGAGGCCAGAACCACTACAAACACCAGAACCACCACACACAGAGGCAAGAACCACTGTACACAGAGACCGGAACCACTCGAGGCCAGAACCACTACACACAGACCAGAAGCACCATACAGAGTGACCAGAGCCACTACACACAGAGACCAGAACCACCACACACAGAAACCAGAACCACTGCACACAGAGACCCTGGGCCTCCCCTTGGTCGACTCGGCATCAAATGAGCACCCGGTACTGAGCGTGGTTCCAGCCCCACCACCCCAACGTAGCGCCCAGTGCCGGCCATTAATAGGCGCTCGCTAACGGCCCCACCCCGCCCCCCGCGTCTGCCCCCGCAGGTTCGTCAACTGCGCGAGGAATGAGCAGGAGCAGAACCTGGTGGCCTTCCAGCACCGGGGGCAGATTTACTACCGCACGTTCCGTGCCGTGGGGCCCGGCTCTGAGCTGCTGGTCTGGTACGGCGAGGAGTTCGCCCAGGAGCTGGGCATCGCCTGCGAGGCCGAGCCCTCGCGACGCCGCAGCAGCAGCAGCGAGTTGGCTCCCAGGGCCACCGCCAGAGACCTGCAGCCCGTGCAGCCTCCACCAAGCGAGGAACACTGTGAGCACCGCTCACCAGAGACTCACCACTGCTCACCAGACTATAGCCACCACTCACCAGAGATGATAGCCACCACTCACCAGAGATGATAGCCACCGCTCACCAGAGACGATAGCCACCGCTCACCAGAGATGATAGCCACCGCTCACAAGAGATGATAGGCACCACTCACCAGATATGATAGTCACTACCCACCAGAGATGATAGCCACCACTCACCAGAGATGATAGCCACCACTCACCAGAGATGATAGCCACCACTCACCAGAGATGATAGCCACCACTCACCAGAGATGATAACCACCACTCACCAGAGATGATAGCCACCACTCACCAGAGATGATAGCCACCACTCACCAGAGATGATAGCCACCACTCACCAGAGATGATAGCCACCACTCACCAGAGATGATAGCCACCACTCACCAGAGATGATAGCCACCACTCACCAGAGATGATAGCCACCACTCACCAGAGATGATAGCCACCACTCACCAGCAATGATAGCCACCACTCACCAGAGATGATAGCTTCCGCTTACCAGAGATGATAGCCACCGCTCACCAGAGATGATAGCCACCACTCACCAGAGATGATAGCCCCCACTCACCAGCAATGATAGCCACCACTCATCAGAGATGATAGCCACCACTCACCAGAGATGATAGCCACCACTCACCAGAGATGATAGCCACCACTCACCAGAGATGATAGCCACCACTCACCAGAGACGATAGCCACCACTCACCAGAGATGATAGCCACCACTCACCAGAGATGATAGCCACCACTCACCAGAGATGATAGCCACTGCTCACCAGAGATGATAGCCACCACTCACTAAAGATGATAGCCACCACTCACCAGAGACGATAGCCACCACTCACCAGAGATGATAGCCACCACTCACCAGAGATGATAGCCACCACTCACCAGAGATGATAGCCACCGCTCACCAGAGATGGTAGCCACCACTCACCAGAGATGATAGCCATCACTCACCAGAGATGGTAGCCACCACTCACCAGAGATGGTAGCCACCACTCATCAGAGATGGTAGCCACCACTCACCAGAGATGGTAGCCACCACTCACCAGATATGATAGCCACCACTCACTAAAGATGGTAGCCACCACTCACCAGAGATGATAGCCACCACTCAGCAGAGATGATAGCCACCACTCACCAGAGATGATAGCCACCACTCAGCAGAGATGATAGCCACCACTCACCAGAGATGATAGCCACCACTCACCAGAGATAATAGCCACCACTCACCAGAGATGATAGGCACCACTCACCAGATATGATAGTCACTACCCACCAGAGATGATAGCCACCACTCACCAGAGATGATAGCCACCACTCACCAGAGATGATAGCCACCACTCACCAGAGATGATAGCCACCACTCACCAGAGATGATAACCACCACTCACCAGAGATGATAGCCACCACTCACCAGAGATGATAGCCACCACTCACCAGAGATGATAGCCACCACTCACCAGAGATGATAGCCACCACTCACCAGAGATGATAGCCACCACTCACCAGAGATGATAGCCACCACTCACCAGAGATGATAGCCACCACTCACCAGAGATGATAGCCACCACTCACCAGCAATGATAGCCACCACTCACCAGAGATGATAGCTTCCGCTTACCAGAGATGATAGCCACCGCTCACCAGAGATGATAGCCACCACTCACCAGAGATGATAGCCCCCACTCACCAGCAATGATAGCCACCACTCATCAGAGATGATAGCCACCACTCACCAGAGATGATAGCCACCACTCACCAGAGATGATAGCCACCACTCACCAGAGATGATAGCCACCACTCACCAGAGACGATAGCCACCACTCACCAGAGATGATAGCCACCACTCACCAGAGATGATAGCCACCACTCACCAGAGATGATAGCCACTGCTCACCAGAGATGATAGCCACCACTCACTAAAGATGATAGCCACCACTCACCAGAGACGATAGCCACCACTCACCAGAGATGATAGCCACCACTCACCAGAGATGATAGCCACCACTCACCAGAGATGATAGCCACCGCTCACCAGAGATGGTAGCCACCACTCACCAGAGATGATAGCCATCACTCACCAGAGATGGTAGCCACCACTCACCAGAGATGGTAGCCACCACTCATCAGAGATGGTAGCCACCACTCACCAGAGATGGTAGCCACCACTCACCAGATATGATAGCCACCACTCACTAAAGATGGTAGCCACCACTCACCAGAGATGATAGCCACCACTCAGCAGAGATGATAGCCACCACTCACCAGAGATGATAGCCACCACTCAGCAGAGATGATAGCCACCACTCACCAGAGATGATAGCCACCACTCACCAGAGATAATAGCCACCACTCACCAGAGATGATAGTCACCACTCACCAGAGATGATAGTCACCACTCACCAGAAATGATAGCCACCACTCACCAGAGATGATAGTCACCACTCACCAGATATGATAGTGACCACTCACCAGAGATGATACCCACCGCTCACCAGAGATGATAGCCACCACTCACCGGAGATGATAGCCACCGCTCACTAGAGATGATAGCCACCGGTCACCAGAGACGATAGTCACCACTCACCAGAGATGATAGTCACCACTCACCAGAGATGATAGCCACCACTCACCAGAGACGATAGCCACCGCTCACCAGAGATGATAGCCACCACTCACCAGAGATGATAGCCACCACTCACCAGAGATGATAGCCACCATTCACCAGAGATGATAGCCACCACTCACCAGAGATGATATGCCACCACTCACCAGAGATGATAGCCACCACTCACCAGAGATGATAGCCACCACTCACCAGAGATGATAGCCACCACTCACCAAAGATGACAGCCACCGCTCAACAGAGATGTTAGCCACCACTCACCAGAGATGATAGCCACCACTCACCAGAGATGTTAGCCACCGTTCACCGAAGATGATAGCTACCACTCACCAGAGATGATAGCCACCACTCACCAGAGACGATAGCCACCACTCACCAGAGATTATATCCAGCACTCACCAGAGATGATAACCACCACTCACCAGAGATGATATCCACCGCTCACCAGAGATGGTAGCCACTGCTCACCAGAGATGATAAGCACCACACACACTGCTAAGGTGCAAGTTCGTAACAGGTGTGGTGTGTAGTAGTCGTAAACATCGCCACTGGGGAGACAAAGGCGGCCACGTGTGGTGCTGGCCACCCTCCCACTCGTGTGCTGTTCTGGCCTTCATAGATGCCCGATAACAGCACTTGCCCCAAAAGTGTATACAGGCTAGACGGGGGTTCTTTGTCTTTGTGTGTATATATAATGGGGCCCACTGCACTACGAACCCGGCCACCTGAGTTCGATTCCCACTCACGGCCAACGTCAGTGGTTAATATTTAGGCCTCCCCTAGGTTGACTCAGCCTCAAATGAGTACCTAGCTTAAACGTGGAAACATCACCACTGGAGAGACAAAGGCGGCCGGGCCTGGTGTTGGCCACCTACTCAATCGTGTGCCATGCCGGCCTTCATAGGTACTCACAAACAGCACTTGCCCAACTGATATGGCTGTTGGGGACCTTTACCTTTGTATATACACACACGTGTTCAAGAGTGTTCATGTCTAGCTGTTGGTGTGTGCGCGCGTGTCTTGTGCCTCTGGGATGACGCAGGTGGAGTGGGTGTGGAGGTCACAAGGCTGCCGTGTCCTGCCTGCAACCGTCAGTTCATCTGCCGCTCTAGTCTAGAGCATCACGTGCAGAGGAGACACCCCACTAAGACCAGTAACAAAACTCATCAGTGTGACCAATGTCCATTCAGCACAAACTACAATAATTGCTTGAAGATACACCAGAGAACACACACGGGAGAGAAGCCGTTCAAGTGCAACGTGTGTGAAAAGGCGTTTGCACGGCTATCAGCTCTTCACAGGCACCAGAGAACACACACGGGAGAGAAGCCGTTCAAGTGCAACGTGTGTGAGAAGGCGTTTGCACATCTACAACACCTTCACAGGCACCAGAGAACACACACGGGAGAGAAGCCGTTCAAGTGCACCGTGTGTGAGAAGGCGTTTGCAGACCTATCCAGTCTTCACAGCCATCAGAGAACACACACGGGAGAGAAGCCGTTCAAGTGCACCGTGTGTGAGAAGGCGTTTGCATGGCTATCAGCTCTTCACAGCCACCAGAGAACACACACGGGAGAGAAGCCGTTCACGTGCAACGTGTGTGAGAAGGCGTTTGCACATCTACAACACCTTCACACGCACCAGAGAACACACACGGGAGAGAAGCCGTTCAAGTGCACCGTGTGTGAGAAGGCGTTTGCACAACTACCAGATCTTCACAGGCACCAGAGAACACACACGGGAGAGAAGCCGTTCACGTGCACCGTGTGTGAGAAGACGTTTGCACGGCTATCAACTCTTCACAGCCACCAGAGAACACACACGGGAGAGAAGCCGTTCACGTGCACCGTGTGTGAGAAGGCGTTTGAACGGCCATCAACACTTCACAGCCACCAGAGAACACACACCGGCCAGAATGCATTTTCTCATCCACGTGAAAACAGAAAAGTCAGCCATCCTGAGCACAAAGCGTACAGCGCCGAGCTGTGAATTAGTTTCAAACAACAGGCCACGTGATTAGCCGAGGCTGTGCCACTCTTGAAACTGATTTTGAACGTGAACACGGAAACCTACGGAATCCTCCTACACCTGCCTCACACCCTGTGGGGGGCGGGAGATTAAACCGGTCCCAACCACTGCACGTCCCCACCCCACCCCCACCACCTGGGGGTCCCTGTGTGTGTGAGTGTGCAGAGTCCCCCGTGCAGAGCTGCACTGTTGTTACCCTAGAGGGGGGCACCGCAGGGCGATCCACCTACAGATACCCCAGTCTGCACGTCTCCCGCCGGTCTCCGTGAGCACCGCGTGCCGTCTCGTAGCCCTGCCCCGTGCGACGTACGTACAGTGCGTGCAGCGTGCGCAGTGTGTGCAGCGGTGAACGGTGAAACCCACCCCGTGACCGGTGACACCCCGTGACCGGTGACACCCCGTGACCGGTGACACCCCGTGACCGGTGACACCCCGTGACCGGTCACAAGCACCCCGTGAACGGTGACACCCACCCCGTGAACGGTGACACCCACCCCGTGAACGGCGACGCCCACCCCGTGAACGGCGACGCCCACCGCGTGAACGGTGACACCCACCCTGTGAACAGCGACGCCCACCCAATGAACCGTGACACCCACCCTGCAACTCTGCGGATGTCTCGGACGTGGGAAAGTGTTGAGAGATTCTCTGCGTCGTCCCGGTTGCTCGCGTGTCGTCGCACGGTGGTGGCGCGCGTTGACTCTTACACGGTTAAGAAAGTTGAGCGTTAGTTTGTGATTCTGTATAAAATTATATACTTACTTAAACTAACAAACATTATCTTGGGATTTTACTAAGTAAGGTCCAACAGAATATGTAGAGGCTCTTTTATCAGACGCGACCACCTGGCCATCACAAATGAAAGCTCAGCGAAGTGGCTCATCATTGTGTGGACATTGATAGCGGCCAGATACTCTAATTGCGTGATCTCGATTCTAAATGTCGAGGGGAAAAACCGGAGGACCTGGAGAAAAATCCACACGACCACGGGGAGAGAGAGAGAGACACGCGCAAACTCAAAATATACAGCAGGCGTCAGGGTCGGAATCGAACCAACGATCTCCTGTATACCAGGAGAGGTGGTTAACATCTCAACATGCGTTCAGAGTATTTGGCTGCTGTAAATGTCACGTGATAAGCCACTTCGGTGCGCTGCCGTCATTTGTGATAGGCAGGTCGCTACCGCACAGCTCAGTGGGGGCCTTACCTGGAAAAGTAAAGTGAAGTAAAAAAACAAAAACCTGCTGTTGAGAATGACCTCACCGGACCGGTGGAGGCAGCGCTGACGTCTTGGTCCCAGTTGGCAGCGCCGGCGTCTCGTTGGTTGTGAAGGCAGCCCAGCTCACACAGCCCGTGCCGGTGTCTCCAGGAGGTGGGAGCGACTTGCTCTGTGTCAGTGTCTCCAGGAGGTCCCAGCGACCTGCTCTGTCAGTGTCTCCAGGAGGTCCCAGCGACTTGCTCTGTGGTGACACTTTGCCGTGACAGAGGTTTGTTCTTTGTTGTTGTTGTGTTAGAGATCTCGTAAACATAAACATTGTGTCGTTAACCCACCGTCACCCACCACCATCGCCTGACACGGCCAATCAGTCAGGGTTTGTCACGTAAACGAAACGTGCCAATTGGTTACCAACTTCAGCACACACGGCGCTTGTGTGTCGGGGAGAGTGAACCCACCACAGCGTTTACAATTCGAGTACCGGTGACGTTTCGCCGGCGATTAAATAACAACGGCGACCGGCTTCATCGGGCGACGTGCCAGGATTGTGATCCAACGCCATCTAACCCGGCGGCAACGACGACAAAAACCTTCGTCGCAGATACCGCCGGTCGCGAGAGACCGCGCGTGGCGCTTTGTGTTGCCGTCGCGTTGCCGCGAATCGTCGAAGCGCGTTCACGGTCCGTCGTTCTCCTGCAACGCGGCGGTGGTTGTTGCGTTCCTGAAGAACAACCGCGTTGTGGAGAAATAATTTAAACTATAGGGGGGGGGGGGTGAAGCGTGGTCCGCGATAACACACGAGATGATGGGCAAGACGGAGGCGGGACTAAGACCGAGGCGCGTGGGTAGCGTCTAGAAGCATCCAGCAGCATCCCAACGCCTCCTCCTCGTTGCGACGCCGCTACGCCGGGGGCCGCCGCACGTAGAACCGCTTACTCCTACTCGCGTTGAGACGTAGTTCCGTTCGCTCGGTCGCGTCGCATCCAATCCGCGTCCTCGTTACGGACGGCGTGTATCCCCTTACGATACATTCACGGCGTTACGTCGTCCAGTTGGCGTCGTTAGAACTAACACGCAGCGTTGTAGCGGAACCAGACTGTACCCGTTGTCTCCTGCTGTTCAACGCAGAGGCCGCATCGACCATTACAATAGTCGCTGTAGCCATTGCGAGCCCCAAGTTGTTGTTGGCTCCCGGCTCTTAAACTCGCGTTTTTCTGGATTTTCTTGTTGTTATTCTGTCTCTCGCTGTTCAAATAAACCAACCGTTAAAATTATAGACTGATCATTTCTTTTGTCAGTGGGCAAACGTACAAAATCAGCAGGGGATCAAATGCTTTTTTCCCCCTCACTGTCATCTGTAATCGTTATACACAGCAGCACCTGGTCACAACTGCTCGCCGCTGATCCTAACAACACCAATCCTAGTCGTCATCCCTGCACGTCAAGGATGGTAAAACTATGACCCAACAAACTTACACATCACACTGTCCTACAGACTTCACTTCACACGCCCCTACAGACTTCAATTCACACGCCCCTACAGACTACAATTCACACGCCCCTACAGACTACAAATCACACGCCCCAACAGACTTCAATTCACGCGCCCCTACAGACTTCAATTCACACGCCCCTACAGATTTGTGTTGGTCACGTGCCTACCTTTCCTATACTCTGCACTCCCATGGTGTTTGTTGTATTGTGTTTGTTGTTGTGGAGTTCTGACCCCGTGCCCCTACTGTGGACGTCTGTGGATAATAAAGAGCTTCACAGCTCATCGGATTCCTCCTCCAGAATAAACATTTTTTTAACTTAAAAACTCTGATGACGTCACTGCG
Source organism: Petromyzon marinus (assembly GCF_048934315.1). NCBI lineage: Eukaryota > Metazoa > Chordata > Hyperoartia > Petromyzontiformes > Petromyzontidae > Petromyzon > Petromyzon marinus. The sequence goes on from NW_027422631.1 coordinate 554,259, forward strand.
TGGTGACGTCACGCGTCTCGCCCCCCCCACTCCCCCGTTACCCCCCACTCACGCCCACCCCCGATGCCCCCACCCCCCACTCCCCACCACCAACCGCCGCCATTGGCCACTCAGTGACGGCGACGTCCCCACGGCGCCTGTGCCAGGCTGGGTGCACTTCGAGGCTGCCGCGTGAAGTGAGGTGGTGACGTCACGCGAGCGTTGTGTTTAACGATTACAGTGGCACGCGGCCTGCACTACGTGAGGGTTACTTTGACACAACGTTACCTCTATCTGGGGTAAAGTTACCTCTATCTGAGGTAAAGTTACCTCTATCTGAGGTAAAGTTACCTCTACCTGAGGTAAAGTTACCTCACCTGAGGTAAAGTTACCTCACCTGAGGTAAAGTTACCTCTATCTGAGGTAAAGTTACCTCTATCTGAGGTAATGTTACCTCTACCTGAGGTAAAGTTACCTCTATCTGAGGTAAAGTTACCTCTATCTGGGGTAAAGTTACCTCTATCTGGGGTAAAGTTACCTCTACCTGGGGTAATGTTACCTCTATCTGAGGTAAAGTTACCTCTATCTGGGGTAAAGTTACCTCTACCTGAGGTAAAGTTACCTCTACCTGAGGTAATGTTACCTCACCTGAGGTAAAGTTACCTCTATCTGAGGTAATGTTACCTCTACCTGAGGTTAAGTTACCTCTACCTGAGGTATAGTTACCTCTACCTGAGGTAATGTTACCTCTACCTGAGGTTAAGTTACCTCTATCTGAGGTAATGTTACCTCTATCTGAGGTAAAGTTACCTCACCTGAGGTAAAGTTAACTAACCTGAGATAAAGTTACCTCACCTGAGGTAAAGTTACCTCACCTGAGGTAATGTTACCTCTACCTGAGGTAAAGTTATCTCTATCTGAGGTAAAGTTACCTCACCTGAGGTAAAGTTATCTCAACTGAGGTAAAGTTACCTCATTTGAGGTAAAGTTACCTCGCCTGAGGTAAGATTACATCTACCTAACGTTATATTACATCACAAGGGGCACAGCAAAATGACTCTACAGTTATTTTGCTGTGCCCCTTTTTTACACCTGATGAAGGAAGCTTGTGTTGCCTCCGAAACGTCGTGATTTAATTTAGTTGTTTTATTTAATTTTTTACCTTCGTCACTTTACCGAAAAAAACAAATAGTATGAATCCTTATTCTTGGTTCTTTCGGTAAAGTCACCACGTAGAAGGGAAACAATAAAATAATAAAAATATAAAACAATAAAATTCTCACCTGATGATGATTGCTTCTTGTGTTGCAGTCGAAACGTCGTGAGAATTTTATTGTTTTATATTTTTATTATTTTATTGTTTCCCTTCTACGTGGTGGTGACTTTACCGAAAGAACCAAGAATATAAATCCCTGCAGTCACGAAAGCTTTAAACCAAAGAGTATGAATCCTTGTAAAAGGTTTAAGTTTGGTGTTTTAACATCTTAACGCAGCTGTTTTGTTGCCAGAAAAAAAGGGGAAAACCTGTTCTCATATTTTTGGTCCTGGCAAAGGAGGTCACCATGAAATTAATTAATCGATTTTAGATTTAGTTTTTGTCGTTAGAGGTTTTTATTCAGATTGAGGATCCATAATTAGAGGGGTTTTTTCTGGCGTTGCATCGCGTGAATATAAATGTTGTGTCGTTAAAACCGACACCACCCGACACAGCCAATTAGTAAGAGGGTTTGTCATGTGAACAAAACGTGCCAACTCGTGATTTAGTACAGCACTAGTGTATAGTGTAGTGTCTAGTGTAGTGTAGTGTGTAGTGTATAGTGTAGTGTGGTGTATAGTGTAGTGTATGGTGTAGTGTATAGTGTAGTGTAGTGTACAGTGTAGTGTATAGTGTAGTGTATAGTGGCGTGCATAGTGCAGTGTATAGTGTAGTGTATACTGTAGTGTATAGTAGTGTAGTGTATAGTGTAGTGAGTAGTGTAGTGTATAGTAGTGTATAGTAGTGTATAGTGTAGTGTATAGTAGTGTATAGTGTAGCGTATTGTGTAGTGTATAGTAGTGTATAGTGTAGTGTATATTAGTGTAGTGTATAGTGTAGTGTATAGTAGTGTAGTGTATAGTGTAGTGTATAGTAGTGTAGTGTATAGTAGTGTAGTGTATAGTGTAGTGTATAGTGTATAGTAGTGTAGTAGTGTATAGTGTAGTGTACAATAGTGTATAGTGTAGTGTATAGAAGTGTAGTGTATAGTGTAATGTATAGTGTAGCACTACACCGGTTGTGTGTTGGAGAGTAAATCCACAACATTTATAAATCTGAGTAAGACGTTTCGCCAGTAATCACAACCAGCATCATCAGACAAACAGCCAGATTGTGCCCCTTACTGAATATCTGTGACACAAAGAGCTTTATAGCTTATCGGATACCCCCTACACCATAAAGATTCTGATTTATTTTCAAAAAAATCTGATTGCGTCATTGTGTGGTGACGTCACCCGTATCGCATCTCCCCCTCGGAGTCTGTTGGGAGCATAGCGCGAAGACGTCATACGTCTCCCTCACCCCCCCCGCAACCCCCAACCCCACTCCCCACTCCTCTCGACCCCCACTCCCTAAACTCCCCCACCCCTCCTCACCTTCACCCCCCCACTCCATTCCCCACCCCCACTCCCCCCCCACCCCCACTCCCCCAACTCCCTAAACTCCTCCCACTCCCCCCACCCCCCACTCCCCCACCCCCACCCCCCACTCCCACTCCCCCCACCCCCCACCTCCAACTCCCCCCAACCCCCACTCCCCCAACTCCCTAAACTCCTCCCACTCCCCCCACCCCCCACCCCCCACTCCCCCACCCCCACCCCCCACTCCCACCCCCCACCCCCACCCCCCACCCCACCCCCACCCCCCACCACCCCCACCCCCATTCGAATTTTCCCGCGCCGAGCCAAGGAAGGGAGAAGCCGCGTCAATGGCGTCAGCTCCCACAGAGGCAAGGACGTTACATTACACGGGGATTACATTACACGGGGATCACATTACAAGGGGATTACATTACATGGGGATTACATTACACGGGGATTACATCGCACGGGGATTGCATTACCACGGAGATTGCATTACCACGGGGATTACATTACACGGGGATTACATTACACGGGGATTACATTCGGGTAACATTACACGGAGATTACATTCACAATGCATTATACGGGGATTATAAGTTACATCACCTGAGGTAATGTTACCTTATATGAAGGATTACATTTTGATTACATTACACGGTGATTATTAGAAGGGTTACATTACACGGGGGTTACATTACAGTCCGTAATTAAAATCGTGTAAGATTTACGCTACGAGACGACTTCACGTTACGATTACAGCTCCACATCTAGTACAGTGTTGACACGAGCGACTAATTAACTGTACAATATTTACTTTGCACTGAATGAGAATGTCGCGGTGAAGATTACCTTATAATATAACGTGATTTTATTCGGATTGCATCACGTTCTGATTACCTTACCCTCAGTGAGGTAATGTTACCTCACCTGAGGTAAAGTTATCTCACCTGAGGTAAAGTTACCTCTACCTAACGTAATGTTACCTCACTTGAGGTAAAGTAACTTCACCTCAGGAAGAGTTACCTCAACTGAAGTAATTCAACTTCACCTAAGGTAATGTTACCTCGCATTATCTCAAATGAGAAGTTACCTCATTTGAGATAATGTTACTTTACCTGAGGTAAATTTACCTCGCCTAAGGTAAAGTTACCTCATCTGAGGTAAAGTTTCCTCTACCTGAGGTAATGTTACCTCACCTGAGGTAAAGTTACCTCACCTGAGGTAAAGTTACCTCATTTGAGATAATGTTACTTTACCTGAGGTAAATTTACCTCGCCTAAGGTAAAGTTATCTCAACTGAGGTAAAGTTTCCTCTACCTGAGGTAAAGTTACCTCATCTGAGGTAAAGTTACCTCTACCTGAGGTAAAGTTACCTCATCTGAGGTAAAGTTTCCTCTACCTGAGGTAAAGTTACCTCATCTGAGGTAAAGTTACCTCCCCTGAGGTAACATTACCTCACCTGAGGTAAAGTTACCTCATCTGAGGTAAAGTTACCTCTACCTGAGGTAAAGTTACCTCATCTGAGGTAAAGTTACCTCCCCTGAGGTAACATTACCTCACCTGAGGTAAAGTTACCTCTACCTAACGTAATGTTACCTCACTTGAGGTAAAGTTATCTCATTTGAGGTAAAGTTATCTCACCTGAGGTAAAGTTATCTCACCTGAGGTAAATTTAACTAACGTGGGGTAATATTACCTCTACCTGAGGTAAAGTTACTTCACCTCAAGAAAAGTTACCTCACCTGAAGTAATTTTACTTCACCAAAGGTAATGTTACCTCGCATGAGGTAAAGTTATCTCTCTTGAGATGTTACTTCACCTGAGGTAATTTTACCTCTGCCTGAGGTAAAGTTACCTGGCCTGAGGTAAAGTTACCTCATCTGAGGTAAAGTTACCTCTACCTGAGGTAAAGTTACCTCATCTGAGGTAAAGTTACCTCTACCTGAGGTAAAGTTACCTCATCTGAGGTAAAGTTACCTCCCCTGAGGTAACATTACCTCACCTGAGGTAAAGTTACCTCTCCTGAGGTAACGTTACCTCACCTGAGGTAAAGTTACCTCTACCTAACGTAATGTTACCTCACTTGAGGTAAAGTAATCTCATTTGTGGTAAAGTTACCTCACCTGAGGTAAAGTTAGCTCACATGAGGTAAAGTTAGCTCACATGAGGTAAAGTTAGCTCACAAGAGGTAAAGTTACCGCATCTGAGGTAAATTTAACTAACGTGGGGTAAAGTTACCTCTATCTGGAGCTAGTACGTCATGGTAGAGGTGGGGAGTCCTCACACTTTACCACAAAGACAAAGATCCCCCGTGTAGCCTCTAACAGGCTGTTAGTGAGCAGCACCCATTTAGGCTACCGGCACTGTGGCACACGAGGGGGTGGGTGGCCAGCACCACGCCCGGCCGCCTTTGTCTCCCCAGTGGCGATGTTCACACACCGCTACACCGGGTGCTCATTTGAGGCCGAGTCGACCTAGGGGACGAGGTCCCAGGACCGGTTCAGATGATCGTCACCGCTGTTGGTGGTGGCCGTGAGCGGGAATGGAACTCGGGTCTCTGCCGGCTTCGTAGCGCAGCGCTCGGCCAACACCGGCGACGATCTTCTAACCCGGTCCTGGGCCTCGTCCCCCAGGTCGACTCAGCCTCAAATGAGCACCCGGTGTAGCGAGTGTGAAGTAGTGAACATCGCCACTGGGGAGACAAAGGCGGCCGGGCGTGGTGCTGGCCACCCACCCCCTCGCGCGTCGTTCCGGCCTTCATAGGCGCTGCTCGCTAACAGCGCTTGCCCAGACAGTCTGTTAAGGCCACACGGGGGATCTTTGTCTCGTATCCCTGTGACTCGCTATCCGTGTGACTCCTTCTCCGTGACTCGCTATCCGTGTGACTCCATCTCCGTGACTCGCTATCCGTGTGACTCCGTCTCCGTGACTGCTTCTCCGTGACTGCGTCTGACCGTCGTCCGCGTTTCGTCCCCTCCGTGTCTCTGCGCCTCAGCAGCAGGAGATGGGCGACTTCCGAGACATCAGAGGCTTCTTCACCAAGGCCGAGTGGGGCGACCTGGCCGAGTGCGAGAAGCGGCGCTACAGGAACATCAAGCAGAACCACGCCGTCATGCTGAACCTCGGTGGGTACGGCAGGCCCGAGCCTCTTCACAAATAAACTAATTGTCGTAGTGATTATAATGATGAGACCAGAACGTCGTAGCAGAGTGCCATGCACGGGGCGCCACGGTGGCTATGAGATGTTAACTACCTCGCCTGGTATACAGGAGGTCGTGGGTTCGATGCCGACCCTGACGATGCCTGTCACATATCTGGAGTCTGCGTGTGTCTCTCCCCGGTGAGATGTTAACTACCTCGCCTGTTCTACAGGATGTCGTGGGTTTGATGCCGACCCTGACGATGGCTGTCATATATCTGGAGTCTGCGTGTGTCTCTCCCCGGTGAGATGTTAACTACCTCGCCTGGTCTACAGGAGGTCGTGGGTTCGATGCCTGTCCTCTGGGTTGTTGCTCCACAATGTAGAATCAACATCACGCGTTTAACGTATTTGGCTGCTGCTGTAAATGTCCACGTGGTGAGCCACTTGGTTGAGCTGTCATTTGTGGCAGCCAGGTGGCTTCTGAAGAAGAAGCCGATAGCTCAGTGGACTTCACTTGGTGAAGTAAAAATAGATTTAGTTTGTGTATTGTGTCGTTGTTGTAACTTTCCTGGCCCCGTGCCCCCTATGGGACATCTGTGAAAAAGAGCTTCATAGCTCATCGGATTCCTAATGTTGGAGAGTAAACCCACAACATTTACAAAAATAGTTTATTTTGTGTGTGTGTGTGATTTGTTTACCTTTCCTATACTTTGCACTCCTATCGTGTTTACTGTATTGCTTGGTGTTGTTGTAGCAGCCACATTATATAGATGAACGTAGTGGCGGTGGTACACCGTTACGCTGTGTAAAATAATCAGCACATTTTTGGCAATAATTACGTTTTTTTCCTCGCGATTCGAGACACCGGACAGAAGGATATTTCGGGTTGGTGGTGGTAGTGGTGGTGGTGCGTCAAAATCAGTTGTCGTGATGCCGTAGTGGCAGGAAGACGGAACGTGACACGAGCAGAATTGAACACGAAGCTTCGCAGTCTGTTGACGTACAGCGGCGCCCAGTCTGATGACGATCTGCTGCTCCGTGCTCCAGTCGTGCCCAGTGTGATGACGATCTGCTGCTCTGTGCTCCAGCGGCTGCTCCGTGCTCCAGCGGCAAGATTTGACTCCTCGTGCCCCTAGAGACTCGGTGGGACGGTTCCTCGATACGACTCGTGGTGTCGCCACCGCACGTTCGGAATGGGGGACGCGGCTGCTGAATCTGAGTGCAACTTCTGACGGAGAGTCCTGCAGCTCACTCAAGGGACGACAGCGACGCCGTCGGGACTGTGAAAAATAAGAATAGGTTTTACGCTTTAGGGGAATGAAACAGGAGGCGGTTAAGATGTTCAAACACCAGATAGATTGTAGCTTTTGCAAGGAATCAAGTTACCGCATTAACCACGCGTACTTGTGGCGAACACGACAAACAAACACTCTCTGATAATATTTAATCGATGTCTTTGAAACTGATTGGTCTACCCCAGAGACAGCCTTCTTCATGGTCTAGTCTCACCAGTGTCAGACCAGAGAACAACACCAAAAGGCGACCGGTACAAAGACAATGCAGCATCGAGAGCATTGATAGCTCGGGATGAGCAGCTACATGACGGGACCTTTTTGCGAGTATCAAAGTGTGAAAAATAAAAATCGATTTTTCCCTTTCTGGCAATCAAACAGGAGGGAGGCGTTAAGATGTCCACACACCAAATAGATTATTCCTTTTGCAAGGAATCAAAGCTACTGCATTAACCACGCGTGCTTGTGGCGAACACGACAAACAAACACTCTCCGATAATAATCACATCGTCAGGACTGTGTTACGAGGAACCGGTGTGTCGCTATGCTGCACCGGTGTACCGCCAATACGTCCAAATAACAATGACCGACTGCCTCCTTGCGCAGGGATGAACCCGGCCCAGCCCGAGTTCATGCGCGCACGCGGCAAGCGCAGGGCGAGGGGGAATGGAGCGGAGTGCGGGCGGTCGAGCGACTCCGACGAGGAATGGACGAGGAGGAGGAAGAGGAAGGAGGTGGCGGTGCACGGAGGACGAAGAGGCGGAGGAGGCAAACGTAAAAGGGCGCTTGCACAGCGTGCAGAAACCCCCTGTAGACTCACACAGAGACCCCTGTAGACTCACGCAGAGACCCCCTTTAGACTCACACAGAGACCCCCTGTAGACTCATACAAAGACTCCCTGTAGACTCATACAGAGACTCCCTGTAGACTCATATAGAGACCCCCTGTAGACTCACACAGAGACCCCTGTAGACTCACACAGAGACCCCTGTAGACTCACGCAGAGACCCCCTGCAGACTCACACAGAGACCCCCTGTAGACTCACACAGAGACCCCTGTAGACTCATACAGAGACCCCCTGTAGACTCACACAGAGACCCCTGTAAACTCACACAGAGACCCCCTGTAGACTCACACAGAGACCCCCTGTAGACTCACACAGAGACCCCCTGTAGACTCACACAGAGACCCCCTGTAGACTCACACAGAGACCCCCTGTAGACTCACACAGAGACCCCTGTAGACTCACACAGAGACCCCTGTAGACTCACACAGAGACCCCCCGCAGACTCACACAGAGACCCCCTGTAGACTCACGCAGAGACCCCTGTAGACTCACACAGAGACCCCTGTAAACTCACACAGAGACCCCTGTAGACTCGCACAGAGACCCCCTGTAGACTCACACAGAGACCCCCTGTAGACTCACACAGAGACCCGTGTAGACTAACACAGAGACCCCCTGTAGACTCACACAGACCTGTGTAGACTCACACAGAGACCCCCTGTAGACTCACACAGAGACCCCTGTAAACTCACACAGAGACCCCTGTAGACTCACACAGGGACCCCTGTAGACTCACACAGAGGCCCCCTGTAGACTCACACAGAGACCCCCTGTAGACTCACACAGAGACCCCCTGTAGACTCACACAGAGACCCCCTGTAGACTCACACAGAGCGCCCTGTAGATTCACACAAAGACCCCTGTAGACTCATGCAGAGGCCCCCTGAAGACTCACGAAGAGACCCCCTGTAGACTCACACAGAGACCCCTGTAGACTCACACAGAGACCCCCAACCCATGGAACCTGGTTCTGTCCTGTGATAACAGTCTGTTAAGGCTGCACAAGGTAGATCATTAATTTATTTGTAAATATGTGAGTGAGTAAATGCCTGCATGCGTAAATACACACGTGGGTGTGTTCACACGTGTGTGCGTGTGTTAACGGGTATCCATGTGTTCACACACATGGACACGTGTGTGCGTGTGTTCACTTGTGTGCGTGTGTTCATGTGTGTGTGGGTTCACACGTGCGTGCGTGTGTTCACGTGTGTGTGTGTGTTCACACGTGTGTGCGTGTGTTCACGTGCGTGTGTTCACGTGTGTGCGTGTTTTCACGTGTGTGCGTGTGTTCACACGTGCGTGTGTTCACGTGTGTGTATTCACACGTGTGTGCGTGTGTTCACACGTGTGTGCGTGTGTTCACGCAGGAGGAGGCAAGGGGGCTGCTTCACGCTGGGCTACCGTGGGAGAGTCGCACGCGAGGGCAGCTCCCAGCAAGCGCAAGGTCTCTGTGCACAGCGCACGGCACTCCTCTCGTTACAGCTGCTGTTGTTGTTGTCTTTAGTTTGTTGACCTTCCCACGCACCTCCCATTAGCGAGGTTGGCTACGTACGGTGCCAAAGAAATTCAACATACGTACGGACTACTAAACACTACTATACCAGGGACGTGCGGTCAGGGGAGGCAGGCGAGGCTTGAGCCTCACCTGTCATATACTCCAATGAAAATAGCTGTTACGAAAAGTAAAAAATAAAAATTTCCACTGCTCTGTTATAAATGTCATTTCTGTATAATCCCAATCATTACAGAGAGATGGTAACAGGCACGTGCTTATTGCCCGCGCTCCATCCAGTTTCTGAGGGGTTGCGCAATCAGAGGGGAGGCTGAGCTCGTCGCTGCCTCACCTCTCGTCTCCCTGTATTTGCAGCGGAGCTCCGCAAATTTGGCGATTTTGACGATCAAAATTATTGGAGTCGTACAGAAATGACGAAATACAGATCAGTGGAAGAATCTTAATTAGTATTTTATTACTTTTTACTTTTCGTAGAAGAGGCTTGGCCTGCCATACCCACCGAGGTTCAGCATGACGACGGCATGGTTATGCGTGATGTATGGAATCAGATATACAGAATCAGAATATCAGAATTAGAATATGTATTGTACTGGAGGAATCCGATGAGGTGTCAGGGTCGAGATCAAACCCGCGACCTCCTGCGTACCAGGCGAGGGAGTGAACATCTCCTAGCCACCGCTGGTCACCGCACCAACTCTGCCCCCCACACCCCCTTCCGATCCCTCACCCCACCGCCCCCTCCGCTCAGACTAAAGCGGAAGCCCTGGAGTACGTGTGGAGCATCTTGCAGGGCGTGGAGGAGGAGCAGCAGCAGGAGGAGGAGTTCAGGGGATTTGAGCTGAGGGAGGTGCACAAGGCCAGGATGGCGATGTTCAGGCTGGAGCGCAGAGCCACCGCCTGCAAGGAGGCCCTGAGGGTGGTGCTCCAGAGGATGCGTGGAGGTGCGTAGCCTGCAGCGGTGATTTCTATTCACACCGCAACTCCACGCTCCCCCTCTATTCTCACCGGAACTCCACGCTCCCCTCTATTCTCACCGGAACTCCACACTCCCCTCTATTCTTACCGGAACTCCACGCTCCCCCTCTATTCTCACCGGAACTCCACACTCCACTCTATTCTCACCGCAACTCCACGCTCCCCCTCTATTCTCACCGGAACTCCACACTCCACCTCTATTCTCACCGGAATTCCGCAATCTTCCTCTGCTGCTGATGGAAGTCGCCAATGCTGTTGATGCTACTGCTACATGTGCTCCCGTCAGTGCTGCTGCTGGTACTAATGCAGCCTATGAACCAAACAATGTTTATTTTACCAGGGTGAGCCCCACTGAGCTGTGTAGCTGTTTTTTCAGAAGCGTCCTGGCTATCACAAATGATACCTCAACGTAGTTGACTTTTCACCATCGTCATCACGTGGACATTTATAGCGGCCAAATTACCCTCAACGCGTGACGTCGATTCTGAACGTCGAGGAGAAAACCTGAGGACCCGGAGAAAAATCCACGCAACCACGGGGAGGTACGACACGCAGACTCCAAACGTACAGCGTGGGTCGTCAGGGTCGGGATCGCACCCACGACCTCCCGTAGACCACGCGAGGGAGTCAACATCTCGTCACGGAGGAGAGAGAGAGAGAGACGCGCGGGCTCCAGATGTACGGCAGGTTTCGTCAGGGTCGGGATGGAACCCACGACCTCCCGTACACCGGGAGAGGCGGTCAACATCTCGCCGCGTTTGCCCGCAGGCTCCTCCGTGCCGCCGGCCTCCTCCGCCCAGGCTGCGGCGGTGTCGCTCAGCGCTCGCTCTCGCTACGGCCTGCGGCAGCGCGAGAGGAAAGTCTACACAGAGGTGGAGGAGCCCCAGGACGACGACGACTTCTGTGAGACTCCCTGCTCCCTCTACCTCTCTCTCTCACTTTCTCACTCTCACTGTCACTCTGTTACTTTCTCACTCTCTCTCTCACTGTCAATCTCTCACTGTCACTTTCACACTCTCTCTCACACTGTCACTTTCCCACACCCTCACCTATCTCTCTCGCTTTGTTACACTCTCACTGTCTCACACTCTCACCTATCTCACTCGCTTTGTTACACCCTCACTGTCTCACACTCTCACCTATCTCTCTCCCTTTGTTACACTCTCACTGTCTCACACTCTCACCTATCTCTCTCCCTTTGTAACACTCTCACTGTCTCACACTCTCACCTATCTCTCTCGCTTTGTTACACTCTCACTGTCAGTTTCTCACCTATCTCTCTCGCTTTGTTACACTCTCACTGTCTCACACTCTCACCTATGTCCCTCTATTGCTCCCGCGTTCTCACTCGATATATTCCACCTGCTCCCTCTCACTCTCTCCCCCTCGCCCTCCCTCTCACACGCTCCCTTTCTCGCACTCTCACTCACCTCTCTCTCTTTTGCTCCTCGCTCGGGGATGCAGGGAGGGAGGGGAGGGATGCAGGGAGGGTGACAGGGAATACATCTCCGATGAGCGAGCTAAATAATTTCACCATGCAGAGAGGGAGGGAGGGAGGCATCTGTCTGGAGCGCTCCTCACCCTCTCACTCTCTCACAGTGCCACTGCTGCTGCTGCTGTTGCTACTGCGATTCACCCCCCTCCTGCTGCTGCTGCTGCTGTGGCTCTCAGTCTGCGAGCTGTGCAGGGATTTCTATCTGGGGGAGTGCTCCGTGCACGGCCCGCCAGAGTTCATCGCGGACGCGGCCGTGGCCCCGGGAGTGGCCGACAGGGCCCGGCTCAGCCTGCCCCAGGGCCTCACCGTCGGCGCCTCCTCCATCGCCGGCGCCGGCCTCGGGGTGTGGAGCAACAGGAAGAAGCTGCCCAAGGGGGTGATGTTTGGGCCCTACCAGGGAGAGGTGTCTGAGGAGAACCCCGTGAGCGAGTACTGCTGGCTGGTGAGCTGCTGCTGCTGCCACTGCTGCAGCCTCCTCCTATTCCTACATCATCATCGTCATCGTGTGTGTGGAGAGGAGGCTCGTGAAGGAGATGGAGAGAAACCCATAGCTTCACACAGTCACCCACAGACTCGCACAGAGACCTTAGAGACTCGCACAGAGACCCAAAATCTCGCACAGAGACCCAGAGACTCTTACAGAGACCCAGAGAATCGCACAGAGACCCACAGACTCACACAGAGAGACCCACAGTCTCACACAGAGACCTAGAGACTCGCACAGAGACTTGCACAGAGACCCACAGAATCGCACAGAGACCCACAGCCTCACACAGAGACCCAGAGAATCGCACAGAGACCCACAGTCTCACACAGAGACCCAGAGAATCGCATAGAGACCCACAGTCTCACACAGAGACCCAGAGACTCGCACAGAGACCCAGAGACTCGCACAGAGACTCAGAGACTCGCACAGAAACCCACAGTCTCATACAGAGACCCAGAGACTCGCACAGAGACTCACACAGGGACCCACAGATTCACAGAGGGACCCACAGATTCACAGAGGGACCCAAAATTTAACGTCATAATGAGTTCAACTTGTAACCCACAGTAGCCGCTCGCTCGCAAGGACAGAACAACTTCGATGCGTAAGGAGGAACCACAGACTGGTGGTTCCTCCTCACGCACTCCTTACGCAAAAATAAACCACGACACCTCGCGGCTGATCTCGTCAAGAAGCATAAACCATCATCACGCAAACTCTGTTCATGCTCGCAGCAGCAGCAGCGGCGGCGTTTGGCTACACATCGTGCAAAGACGATGGTCAGCGCATGGCGCGGCTCTTACAGACGCACTTCTGCGGCCGTCTGGAAGGTTCTTGCTTCCAATATGAGGAAGCCACTGGGAGCTATGCACTTTTAAATCTTGTAGATTTAAAATTCATTTCTTTAGAACTGCTCTTAGTGTTTAGTTTGTTGTCCTTCCCCCCGCACCTCCGATCAGCACGGTTGGCTACGTCCGGTACGAAAGAAGTTCAAGTTACGGTCCAACTCACATTAATTATCCGTGGATCTGCTCGTGTGCGTGTGTGTTTCAGATTTACAAAAACAAAAAGGATCGTGAATATGTTGATGCTCAGGATGAATCAAAATCAAATTGGATGAGGTGATTCTTGTCTTAAGGACCACTGCACAGAGACACCAGAACCACCACACACAGAGACCAGAACCACTACAGAGACCAGAACCACCAAACAGACCAGAACCGCTACACACAGAGACCAGAACCACTACAGAGACCAGAACCACTACACACAGAGACCAGAACCACCACACACAGAGACCAGAACCACTACACAAAGTGACCAGAACCACTACACACAGAGACCAGAACCACTACACACAGAGACCAGAACCATGACATACAGAGACCAGAACCACCACACACAGAGACCAGAACCACTACACATAGAGACCAGAACCACTACACAGAGACCAGAACTACTACACACAGAGACCAGAACCACTACACATAGAGACCAGAACCACTACACACAGAGACCAGAACCACTACACATAGAGACCAGAACCACTACACACAGAGACCAGAACTACTACACACAGAGACCAGAACCACTACAGAGACCAGAACCACTACACAGAGACCAGAACCACTACACAGAGACCAGAACCACCACACACAGAGACCAGAACCACCACACACAGAGACCAGAACCACTACACATAGAGACCTGAACCACGACACACAGAGATCGGAACCACTACACACAGAGACCAGAACCACCACACAGAGACCAGAACCACTACACACAGAGACCAGAACCACCACACGTAGAGACCAGAACCACTACACACAGAGACCCGAACCACTACACACAGAGACCAGAACCACTACACACAGAGACCAGAACCACCACACAGAGACCAGAACCACCACACACAGAGACCAGAACCAAGACACACAGAGACCAGAACTACTACACACAGAGACCAGAACCACTACACACAGAGACCAGAACCACGACACATAGAGACCAGAACCACTGCACATAGACCAGAACAACTACACAAAGACCAGAACCACTACACAGAGACCAGAACCACCACACACAGAGACCAGAACCACGACACATAGAGACCAGAACCACTACACACAGAGACCAGAACCACCACACACAGAGACCAGAACCACTACAGAGACCAAAACCACCAAACAGAGACCAGAACCACTACACACAGAGACCAGAACCACTACAGAGACCAGAACCACTATACAGAGACCAGAACCACCACACACAGAGACCAGAATCACCACACACAGAGACCGGAACCACTACAGAGACCAGAACTACTACACACAGACCAGAACCACTACACACAGAGACCAGAACCACTACACATAGAGACCTGAACCACGACACACAGAGACCAGAACCACCACACACAGAGACCAGAACCACTACACACAGAGACCAGAACCACTGCACACAGAGACCCTGGGCCTCCCCTTGTTCGACTCGGCATCAAATGAGCACCCGGTACTGAGCGTGGTTCCAGCCCCACCACCCCAACGTAGCGCCCAGTGCCGGCCCTTAATAGGCGCTCGCTAACGGCGCCCACCCCGCCCCCCGCGTCTGCCCCCGCAGGTTCGTCAACTGCGCGAGGAATGAGCAGGAGCAGAACCTGGTGGCCTTCCAGCACCGGGGGCAGATTTACTACCGCACGTTCCGTGCCGTGGGGCCCGGCTCTGAGCTGCTGGTCTGGTACGGCGAGGAGTTCGCCCAGGAGCTGGGCATCGCCTGCGAGGCCGGGCCCTCGCGACGCCGCAGCAGCAGCAGCAGCAGCGAGTTGGCTCCCAGGGCCACCGCCAGAGACCTGCAGCCCGTGCAGCCTCCACCAAGCGAGGAACACTGTGAGCACCGCTCACCAGAGACTCACCACTGCTCACCAGACTATAGCCACTACTCACCAGAGATGATAGCCACCACTCACCAGAGATGATAGCCACCACTCACCAGAGATGATAGCCACCACTCACCAGCAATGATAGCCACCACTCACCAGAGATGATAGCCACCACTCACCAGCAATGATAGCCACCACTCACCAGAGATGATAGCCACCGCTCACCAGAGATGATAGCCACCGCTCACCAGAGATGATAGCCACCACTCACCAGAGA
The DNA here is from genome assembly GCF_048934315.1 of Petromyzon marinus. Taxonomy (NCBI): domain Eukaryota; kingdom Metazoa; phylum Chordata; class Hyperoartia; order Petromyzontiformes; family Petromyzontidae; genus Petromyzon; species Petromyzon marinus. Next base: position 569,768 of record NW_027422631.1, read on the forward strand.
TGATAGCTCCCACTCACCAGCAATGATAGCCACCACTCACCAGAGATGATAGCCACCACTCACCAGAGATGATAGCCACCACTCACCAGAGATGATAGCCACCACTCACCAGAGATGATAGCCACCACTCACCAGAGATGATAGCCACCGCTTACCAGAGATGATAGCCACCGCTCACCAGAGATGATAGCCACCGCTTACCAGAGATGATAGCCACTGCTCACCAGAGATGATAGGCACCACCCACACTAATAAGGTGCAAGTTAGTAACAGGTGTGGTGTGTAGTAGTAAACATCGCCACTGGGGAGACAAAGGCGGCCATGTGTGGTGCTGGCCGCCCTCCCACTCGTGTGCCGTGCTGGCCTTCATCGGTGCCCGATAACAGCACTTGTCCCATAAGTATATACAGGCTACACGGGGGTTCTTTGTCTTTGTGTGTATATATAATGGGGCCCAGGCCACCTGAGTTCGATTCCCACTCACGGTCAACGTCAGTGGTGAATATTTAGGCCTCCCCTAGGTTGACTCAGCCTCAAATGAGTACCTAGCTTAAACGTGGAAACATCGCCACTGGAGAGACAAAGGCGGCCGGGCCTGGTGTTGGCCACCTACTCCCTCGTGTGCCATGCCAGCCTTCATAGGTACTCGCAAACAGCACTTGCCCCAATAGTCTGATATGGCTGTTGGGGACCTTTACCTTTGTATATACACACACGTGTTCAAGAGTGCTCATGTCTAGGTGTTGGTGTGTGCGTCTTGTGCCTCTGGGATGACGCAGGTGTAGTGGGTGTGGAGGTCACAAGGCTGCCGTGTCCTGCCTGCAACCGTCAGTTCATCTTCCGCTCTAGTCTAGAGCATCACGTGCAGAGGAGACACCCCACTAAGCCCAGTAACAAAAGTCATCAGTGTGACCAATGTCCATACAGCACAGACCGCAAGAGTAGCTTGAAGATACACCAGAGAACACACACGAGAGAGAAGCCGTTCAAGTGCACCGTGTGTGAGAAGGCGTTTGCACATCTACAACATCTTCACAACCACCAGAGAACACACACGGGAGAGAAGCCGTTCAAGTGCACCGTGTGTGAGAAGGCGTTTGCACAACTACCACATCTTCACAGCCACCAGAGAACACACACGGGAGAGAAGCCGTTCAAGTGCACAGTGTGTGAGAAGGCGTTTGCACATCTACAACATCTTCACAGCCACCAGAGAACACACACGGGAGAGAAGCCGTTCAAGTGCACCGTGTGTGAGAAGGCGTTTGCACAACTACCACATCTTCACAGCCACCAGAGAACGCACACGGGAGAGAAGCTGTTCAAGTGCACCGTGTGTGAGAAGGCGTTTGCACAACTACCAGATCTTCACAGGCACCAGAGAACACACACGGAAGAGAAGCCGTTCAAGTGCACCGTGTGTGAGAAGGCGTTTGCACGGCTATCAGATCTCCACAGCCACCAGAGAACACACACGGGAGAGAAGCCGTTCAAGTGCACCGTGTGTGAGAAGGCGTTTGCATTACTATCAACACTTCATAGCCACCAGAGAACACACACGGGAGAGAAGCCGTTCAAGTGCACCGTGTGTGAGAAGGCGTTTGCACGGCCATCAACACTTCACAGGCACCAGAGAACACACACGGGAGAGAAGCCGTTCAAGTGCACCGTGTGTGAGAAGGCGTTTGCATTACTATCAACACTTCATAGCCACCAGAGAACACACACGGGAGAGAAGCCGTTCAAGTGCACCGTGTGTGAGAAGGCGTTTGCACGGCCATCAACTCTTCACAGCCACCAGAGAACACACACGGGAGAGAAGCCATTCAAGTGCACCGTGTGTGAGAAGGCGTTTGCACGGCCATCAACACTTCACAGCCACCAGAGAACACACACCGGCCAGAATGCATTTTCTCATCCACGTGAAAACAGAAAAGTCAGCCATCCTGAGCACAAAGCGCACAGCGCCGAGCTGTGAATTAGTTTCAAACAACAGGCCACGTGATTAGCCGAGGCTGTGCCACTCTTGAAACTGATTTTGAACGTGAACACGGAAACCTACGGAATCCTCCTACACCTGCCTCACACCCTGTGGGGGGCGGGAGATTAAACCGGTCCCAACCACTGCACGTCCCCACCCCACCCCCACCACCTGGGGGTCCCTGTGTGTGTGAGTGTGCAGAGTCCCCCGTGCAGAGCTGCACTGTTGTTACCCTAGAGGGGGGCACCGCAGGGCGATCCACCTACAGATACCCCAGTCTGCACGTCTCCCGCCGCTCTCCGTGAGCACCGCGTGCCGACTCGTAGCCCTGCCCCGTGCGACGTACGTACAGTGCGTACCCATCCAGCGGTAGGCCGAACCGCGGCCGATGACGAAGGTGGCGTCCGCTCACGAATCTCCGTGCACTCAGTCCCGTAGCCCCGAGCCATCGCTTGCGCGATATTCACTTTGCTGCTGAGAGGGAAGCTACGGGGAGGAGGTGGGGGGTGGGGGGTTGGTAGGAGAGGACATCTGTGGAACGGCTGGAGATCTGCGGAGAAGAGCTTCATAGCTCATCGGATTCCTGTGGCCTGAAAAAATATTCAGAGATGGCATTGGGGGGGTGTATGCATGAGTGGGCCATCTGCGCTTGGATCACCATGCGTGTTGTTGCTGCTGCCTCCCCCGTTGAAAATGTTCCCGGCGTGAACTTTGACCCTTTGCCGTTGCGACGACGCCGCGCGCCGTGCGTGAACGTCGTCGTCGTCGGAACAACGAAACGCAGTGAGAACTAAAGTAACTTTATCGGTAGCGAGGCTCCCACAGGGCCACGCGGGGCAGGGAGCGTGGCACAGTTTTGGCGCCGGCTAGCGCAGAGTGGCGGCGGTCGTGTCGCTACGCTTCTCTGCGGTGAGCAACGACGTCTTGATAACAACAGCAGCAGTCGCTCGCTCAATTCGTGGGATTCTGCGGTGAACGGTGAAACCCACCCCGTGAAAGGTGACGCCCACCCCGTGAACGGTGACGCCCACCCCGTGAACGGTGACGCCCACCCCGTGAACGGTGACGCCCACCCCGTGAACGGCGACGCCCACCCCGTGAACGGCGACGCCCACCCAGTGAACGGCGACGCCCACCCCGTGAATGGCGACGCCCATCCCGTGAACGGCGACGCCCACCCCGTGAACGGCGACGCCCACCCCGTGAACGGCGACGCCCACCCCGTGAACGGTGACACCCACCCCGTGAACGGCGACGCCCACCCAGTGAACCGTGACACCCACCCTGTAACTCTGCAGACGTCTCGGACGTGGGAAAGTGTTGAGAGATTCTCTGCATCGTCCCGGTTGCTCGCGTGTCGTCGCACGGTGGTGGCGCGCGTTGACTCTTACACGGTTAAGAAAGTTGAGCGTTAGTTTGTGATTCTGTTTAAAATTATATACTTACTTAAACTAACAAAAATTATCTTGGGATTTTACTAAGTAAGGTCCAACAGAATATGTAGAGGCTCTTTTATCAGACGCTACCACCTGGCCATCACAAATGAAAGCTCAGCGAAGTGGCTCATCATTGTGTGGACATTGATAGCGGCCAGATACTCTGATTGCGTGATCTCGATTCTAAATGTCGAGGGGAAAAACCGGAGGACCTGGAGAAAAATCCACACGACCACGGGGAGAGAGAGAGAGACACGCGCAAACTCAAAATATACAGCAGGCGTCAGGGTCGGAATCGAACCAACGATCTCCTGTATACCAGGAGAGGTGGTTAACATCTCAACATGCGTTCAGAGTATTTGGCTGCTGTAAATGTCACGTGACAAGCAACTTCGGTGCGCCGCCGTCATTTGTGATAGGCAGGTCGCTACCGCACAGCTCAGTGGGGGCCTTACCTGGAAAAGTAAAGTGAAGTAAAAAAACAAAAACCTGCTGTTGAGAATGACCTCACCGGACCGGTGGAGGCAGCGCTGACGTCTTGGTCCCAATTGGCAGCGCCGGCGTCTCGTTGGTTGTGAAGGCAGCCCAGCTCACACAGCCCGTGCCGGTGTCTCCAGGAGGTGGGAGCGACTTGCTCTGTGTCAGTGTCTCCAGGAGGTCCCAGCGACTTGCTCTGTGTCAGTGTCTCCAGGAGGTCCCAGCGACCTGCTCTGTCAGTGTCTCCAGGAGGTGGGAGCGACTTGCTCTGTGTCAGTGTCTCCAGGAGGTGGGAGCGACTTGCTCTGTGTCAGTGTCTCCAGGAGGTCCCAGCGACTTGCTCTGTGTCAGTGTCTCCAGGAGGTGGGAGCGACTTGCTCTGTGTCAGTGTCTCCAGGAGGTGGGAGCGACTTGCCCTGTGTCAGTGTCTCCAGGAGGTGGGAGCGACTTGCTCTGTGTCAGTGTCTCCAGGAGGTCCCAGCGACTTGCTCTGTCAGTGTCTCCAGGAGGTGGGAGCGACTTGCTCTGTGGCGACACTTTTCCGTGACAGAGGTTTGGTTTTTGTTATTGTTGTTGTTGGGTTAGAGATCTCGTAAACATAAACATTGTGTCGTTAACCCACCACCACCCACCACCCTCGCCTGGCACGGCCAATCAGTAAAGGTTTGTCACGTAAACGAAACGTGCCAATTGGTTACCAACTTCAGCACACATGGCGCTTGCGTGTCGGGGAGAGTGAACCCACAACAGCGTTCACAATTCGAGTACCGGTGACGTTTCACCGGCGATTACAAACAACGGCGACCGGCTTCATCGGGCGACGTGCCAGGATTGTGATCCGACGCCATCTAACCCGGCGGCAACGACGACAAAAAACTACGTCGCAGATACCGCCGGTCGCGAGAGACCGCGCGTGGCGCTTTGTGTTGCCGTCGCGTTGCCGCGAATCGTCGAAGCGCGTTCACGGTCCGTCGTTCTCCTGCAACGCGGCGGTGGTTGTTGCGTTCCTGAAGAACAACCGCGTTGTGGAGAAATAATATAAACTATAGGGGGGGTGGGGGGGGGTGAAGCGTGGTTCACGATAACACGCGAGATGATGGGCAAGACAGAGGCGGGACTAAGACCGAGGCGCGTGGGTAGCGTCTAGAAGCATCCAGCAGCATCCCAACGCCTCCTCCTCGTTGTGACGCCGCTACGCCGAGGGCAGCCGCACGTAGAACCGCTTACTCCTACTCGCGTTGAGACGTAGTTCCGTTCGCTCGGTCGCGTCGCATCCAATCCGCGTCCTCGTTACGGACGACGTGTGTCCCCTTACGATACATTCACGGCGTTACGTCGTCCAGTTGGCGTCGTTAGAACTAACACGCAGCGTTGTAGCGGAACCAGACTGTACCCGTTGTCTCCTGCTGTTCAACGCAGAGGCCGCATCGATCGTTCCAATAGTCGCTGTAGCCATTGCGAGCCCCAAGCTGTTGTTGGCTCGCGGCTCTTAAACTCGCGTTTTTCTGGATTTTCTTGTTGTTATTCTGTCTCTCACTGTTCAAATAAACCTACCGTTAAAATTATAGACTGATCATTTCTTTTGTCAGTGGGCAAACGTACAAAATTAGCAGGGGATCAAATACTTTTGTCCCCTCACTGTCATCTGCAATCGTTACACACAGCAGCACCTGGTCACAACTGCTCGCCGCTGATCCTAACAACACCAATCCTAGTCGTCATCCCTGCACGTCAAGGATGGTAAAACTATGACCCAACAAACTTACCCATCACACTGTCCTACAGACTTCACTTCACACGCCCCTACATACTTCAATTCACACGCCCCTACAGATTTCAATTCACACGCCCCTACAGACTTCACTTCACACGCCCCTACAGACTTCAATTCACACGCCCCTACAGATTTGTTGTGGTCACGTGCCTACATTTCCTATACTCTGCACTCCCATGGTGTTTATTGTATTGTGTTTGTTGTTGTGGAATTCTGACCCCGTGCCCCTACTGGACATCTGTGGATAATAAAGAGCTTCACAGCTCATCGGATTCCTCCAGAATTTTTTTAACTTAAAAACTCTGATGACGTCACTGCGTGGTGACGTCACGCGTCTCGCCCACCCCCGTTGTCCCCCCCCCCCACTCCCCACCACCAACCACCGCCATTGGCCACTCAGTGACGTCCCCACGGCGCCTGTGCCAGGCTGGGTGCACTTCGAGGCTGCCGCGTGAAGTGAGGTGGTGACGTCACGCGAGCGTTGTGTTTAACGATTACAGTGGCACGCGGCCTGCCCTACGTGAGGGTTACTTTGACACAATGTTACCTCTATCTGAGGTAAAGTTACCTCTACCTGAGGTAAAGTTACCTCTACCTGGGGTAAAGTTACCTCACCTGAGGTAAAGTTACCTCTATCTGAGGTAAAGTTACCTCTACCTGAGGTAAAGTTACCTCTATCTGAGGTAAAGTTACTTCACCTGAAGTAAAGTTACCTCACCTGAGGTAAAGTTACCTCTACCTGGGGTAAAGTTACTTCTATCTGAGGTAAAGTTACCTCTATCTGAGGTGAAGTTACCTCTATCTGAGGTAAAATTACCTCTATCTGAGGTAATGTTACCTCTATCTGGGGTAAAGTTACCTCACCTGAGGTAATGTTACCTCACCTGAGGTAAAGTTACCTCTACCTGAGGTAAAGTTACCTCTATCTGAGGTAATGTTACCTCTATCTGAGGTAATGTTACCTCTATCTGAGGTAAAGTTACTTCACCTGAAGTAAAGTTACCTCTACGTGAGGTAAAGTTACCTCTATCTGAGGTAATGTTACCTCTATCTGAGGTAAAGTTAATTCACCTGAAGTAAAGTTACCTCACCTGAGGTAAAGTTACCTCTATCTGAGGTAATGTTACCTCTTCCTGAGGTAAAGTTAACTCTATCTGAGGTAAAGTTACCTCTACGTGAGGTAAAGTTACCTCTATCTGAGGTAAAGTTACCTCTACGTGAGGTAAAGTTACCTCACCTGAGGTAATGTTACCTCTATCTGAGGTAAAGTTACCTCACCTGAGGTAATGTTACCTCTATCTGAGGCAATGTTACCTCACCTGAGATAATGTTACCTCTATCTGAGGTAAAGTTACCTCACTTCCCATTGCATTCCGATTTTCTAACCCTGAGGTAATAATCACGCGAGCATTGTGTTTAACGATTTAACCACGTGAGAATATAGCGCTAATATTACGATATGAGCATTAGCTGAAGTGATGTGAATACGTTAGGATTACCTCAAATAATGTTACATTTACCTGAGGTGATGTTACCTCTAGCTGAGGTAAAGTTACCTCACCTGAGGTAAAGTTAACTAACCTGGGGTAATGTTACCTCTACCTGAGGTAAAGTTATCTCATCTGAGGTAAAGTTACCTCACTTGAGGTAAAGTTACCTCTACCTGAGGTAAAGTTATCTCGCCTGAGGTAAAGTTACCTCACCTGAGGTAAAGTTACCTCGCCTGAGGTAAGATTACCTCTACCTAACGTTATATTACATCACAAGGGGCACAGCAAAATGACTCTACAGTTATTTTGCTGTGCCCCTTTTTTACACCTGATGAAGGAAGCTTGTGTTGCCTCCGAAACGTCGTGATTTAATTTAGTTGTTTTATTTTATTTTTCACCTTCGTTACTTTACCGAAAAAACTAAAAGTATGAATCCTTATTCTTGGTTCTTTCGGTAAAGTCACCACGTAGAAGGGAAACAATAAAATAATAAAAATATTAAACAATAAAATTCTCACCTGATGATGATTGCTTCTTGTGTTGCAGTCGAAACGTCGTGAGAATTTTATTGTTTCATATTTTTATTATTTTATTGTTTCCATTCTACGTGGTGGTGACTTTACCCAAAGAACCAAGAATATAAACCCCTGCAGTCACGAAAGCTTCAAACCAAAGAGTATGAATCCTTGTAAAAGGTTTAAGTTTGGTGTTTTAACATCTTAACGCAGCTGTTTTGTTGCCAGAAAAAAGGGGAAAACCTCTTCTCATATTTTGGTCCTGGCAAAGGAGGTCACCATGAAATTAATTAATCGATTGAGATTTTGTTTTTGTCGTTGGAGGTTTTGATTCAGATTGAGGATCCATAATTAGAGTTTTTTTCTGGCGTTGCGTCGCGTCAATGTAAATGTTGTGTCGTTAAAACCGACACCACCCGACACAGCCAATTAGTAAGAGGGTTTGTCACGTGAACAGAACGTGCCAACTCGTGATTTAGTACAGCACTAGTGTATAGTGTAGTGTATAGTGTAGTGTATAGTGTAGTGTATCGTAGTGTAGTATATAGTGTAGTGTATAGTGTAGTGTATCGTAGTGTAGTGTATAGTGTAGTAGTGTAGTGTATAGTGTAGTGTATAGTAGTGTAGTGTATAGGAGTGTATAGTGCAGTGTATAGTGTAGTGTATAGTTTGGTGTAGTGTATAGTGTAGTGTATAGTAGTGTAGTGTATAGTGTAGTGTATAGTAGTGTATAGTGTAGTGTATAGTGTAGTGTATAGTGTAGCACTACACCGGTTGTGTGTTGGAGAGTAAATCCACAACATTTATAAATCTGAGAAAGACGTTTCGCCAGTAATCACAACCAGCATCATCAGACAGACAGCCACATTGTGCCCCTTACTGAATATCTGTGACACAAAGAGCTTTATTGCTTATCGGATACCCCCTACACCATGAAGATTCAGATTTATTTTAAAAAATTATGATTACGTCATTGTGTGGTGACGTCACCCGTATCGCATCTCCCCCTCGGAGTCTGTTGGGAGCAAAGCGCGATGACGTCATACGTCTCCCTCACCCCCACTCCCCCCCACTTCCCACTCCCCCCCACCCCCCACTCCCCCCCACCCCCACTCCCCCCACCCCCACCCCCCACTCCCCCAACTCCCTAAACTCCTCCCACTCCCCCCCACCCCCACCCCCCACCCCCACCCCCCACCCCCACTCCCCCATTCGAATTTTCCCGACGCCGATCCAAGGAAGGGAGAAGCCGCGTCAATGGCGTCAGCTCCCACAGAGGCAAGGACGTTACATTACACGGGGATTACATTACACGGGATTACATTACACGGAGATTACATTCGGGTTACACGACACGGGGATTACATTCACAATGCATTATACGGGGATTATAAGTTACATCACCTGAGGTAATCTTACCTTATCTGAAGGATTACATTTGGATTACATTACACGGTGCTTATTATAAGGGTTACATTACACGGGGGTTACATTGCAGTCCGTATTTAAAATCGTGTAAGATTTACGCTACGAGACGACTTCACGTTACGATTACAGCTCCACATCTGGTACAGTGTTGACACGAGCGACTAATTAATTGTACGATATTTACTTTGCACTGAATGAGAATGTCGCGGTGAAGATTACCTTATAATATAACGTGATTTTATTCGGATTGCATCACATTCTGATTACCTTACCCTCAGTGATGTAATGTTACCTCACCTGAGGTAAAGTTATCTCACCTGAGGTAAAGTTACCTCACCTGAGGTAAAGTTACCTCTACCTAACGTAATGTTACCTCACTTGAGGTAAAGTTACTTCACCTCAGGAAAAGTTACCTCAACTGAAGTAATGTAACTTCACGTAAGGTAATGTTACCTCGCATGAGGTAAAGTTACCTCATTTGAGATAATGTTACTTTACCTGAGGTAAATTTACCTCGCCTAAGGTAAAGTTACCTCATCTGAGGTAAAGTTATCTCACCTGAGGTAAAGTTACCTCTACTTAACGTTATATTACATCACTTGAGGTAAAGCTACTTCACCTGAGGTAATGTTACCTCTACCTGAAGTAAAGTTATCTCATCTGAGGTAAATTTACCTCGCCTAAGGTAAAGTTATCTCAACTGAGATAAAGTTTCCTCTACCTGAGGTAATGTTACCTCACCTGAGGTAAAGTTACCTCTCCTGAGGTAACGTTACCTCACCTGAGGTAAAGTTACCTCTACCTAACGTAATGTTACCTCACTTGAGGTAAAGTTATCTCATTTGAGGTAAAGTTACCTCACCTGAGGTAAAGTTATCTCACCTGAGGTAAATTTAACTAACGTGGGGTAATATTACCTCTACCTGAGGTAAAGTTACTTCACCTCAAGAAAAGTTACCTCACCTGAAGTAATTTTACTTCACCAAAGGTAATGTTACCTCGCATGAGATAAAGTTATCTCTCTTGAGATGTTACTTCACCTGAGGTAATTTTACCTCTGCCTGAGGTAAAGTTACCTGGCCTGAGGTAAAGTTACCTCACCTGAGGTAAAGTTAGCTCACATGAGGTAAAGTTAGCTCACATGAGGTAAAGTTAGCTCACATGAGGTAAAGTTACCGCATCTGAGGTAAATTTAACTAACGTGGGGTAAAGTTACCTCTATCTGGAGCTAGTACGTCATGGTAGAGGTGGGGAGTCCTCACACTTTACCACAAAGACAAAGATCCCCCGTGTAGCCTCTAACAGGCTGTTAGTGAGCAGCACCCATTAAGGCTACCGGCACTGTGGCACACGAGGGGGTGGGTGGCCAGCACCACGCCCGGCCGCCTTTGTCTCCCCAGTGGCGATGTTCACACACCGCTACACCGGGTGCTCATTTTAGGTCGAGTCGACCTAGGGGACGAGGTCCCAGGACCGGTTCAGATGATCGTCACCGCTGTTGGTGGTGGCCGTGAGCGGGAATGGAACTCGGGTCTCTGCCGGCTTCGTAGCGCAGCGCTCGGCCAACACCGGCGACGATCTTCTAACCCGGTCCTGGGCCTCGTCCCCTAGGTCGACTCAGCCTCAAATGAGCACCCGGTGTAGCGGTGTGTGAACATCGCCACTGGGGAGACAAAGGCGGCCGGGCGTGGTGCTGGCCACCCACCCCCTCGCACGTCGTTCCGGCCTTCACAGGCGCTGCTCGCTAACAGCGCTTGCCCAGACAGTCTGTTAAGGCCACACGGGGGATCTTTGTCTCGTATCCCTGTGACTCGCTATCCGTGTGACTCCATCTCCGTGACTCGCTATCCGTGTGACTCCATCTCCGTGACTCGCTATCCGTGTGACTCCATCTCCGTGACTCGCTATCCGTGTGACTCCATCTCCGTGACTCGCAATCCGTGTGACTCCATCTCCGTGACTCGCTATCCGTGTGACTCCATCTCCGTGACTCGCTATCCGTGTGACTCCATCTCCGTGACTGCATCTCCGTGACTGCGTCTGACCGTCGTCCGCGTCTCGTCCCCTCCGTGTCTCTGCGCCTCAGCAGCAGGAGATGGGCGACTTCCCAGACATCAGAGGCTTCTTCACCAAGGCCGAGTGGGGCGACCTGGCCGAGTGCGAGAAGCGGCGCTACAGGAACATCAAGCAGAACCACGCCGTCATGCTGAACCTCGGTGGGTACGGCAGGCCCGAGCCTCTTCACAAATAAACTAATTGTCGTAGTGATTATAATGATGAGACCAGAACGTCGTAGCAGAGTGCCATGCACGGGGCGCCACGGTGGCTATGAGATGTTAACTACCTCGCCTGGTCTACAGGAGGTCGTGGGTTCGATGCCGACCCTGACGATGCCTGTCACATATCTGGAGTCTGCGTGTGTCTCTCCCCGGTGAGATGTTAACTACCTCGCCTGTTCTACAGGATGTCGTGGGTTTGATGCCGACCCTGACGATGGCTGTCATATATCTGGAGTCTGCGTGTGTCTCTCCCCGGTGAGATGTTAACTACCTCGCCTGGTCTACAGGAGGTCGTGGGTTCGATGCCTGTCCTCTGGGTTGTCGCTCCACAATGTAGAATCAACATCACGCGTTTAACGTATTTGGCTGCTGCTGTAAATGTCCACGTGGTGAGCCACTTGGTTGAGCTGTCATTTGTGGCAGCCAGGTGGCTTCTGAAGAAGAAGCCGATAGCTCAGTGGACTTCACTTGGTGAAGTAAAAATAGATTTAGTTTGTGTATTGTGTCATTGTTGTAACTTTCCTGGCCCCGTGCCCCCTATGGGACATCTGTGAAAAAGAACTTCATAGCTCATCGGATTCCTAATGTTGGAGAGTAAACCCACAACATTTACAAAAATAGTTTATTTTGTGTGTGTGTGTGATTTGTTTACCTTTCCTATACTTTGCACTCCTATCGTGTTTACTGTATTGCTTGGTGTTGTTGTAGCAGCCACATTATATAGATGAACGTAGTGGCGGTGGTACACCGTTACGCTGTGTAAAATAATCAGCACATTTTTGGCAATAATTACGTTTTTTTCCTCGCGATTCGAGACACCGGACAGAAGGATATTTCGGGTTGGTGGTGGTAGTGGTGGTGGTGCGTCAAAATCAGTTGTCGTGATGCCGTAGTGGCAGGAAGACGGAACGTGACATGAGCAGAATTGAACACGAAGCTTCGCAGTCTGTTGACGTACAGCGGCGCCCAGTCTGATGACGATCTGCTGCTCCGTGCTCCAGTCGTGCCCAGTGTGATGACGATCTGCTGCTCTGTGCTCCAGCGGCTGCTCCGTGCTCCAGCGGCAAGATTTGACTCCTCGTGCCCCTAGAGACTCGGTGGGACGGTTCCTCGATACGACTCGTGGTGTCGCCACCGCACGTTCGGAATGGGGGACGCGGCTGCTGAATCTGAGTGCAACTTCTGACGGAGAGTCCTGCAGCTCACTCAAGGGGCGACAGCGACGCCGTCGGGACTGTGAAAAATAAGAATAGGTTTTACGCTTTAGGGGAATGAAACAGGAGGCGGTTAAGATGTTCAAACACCAGATAGATTGTAGCTTTTGCAAGGAATCAAGTTACCGCATTAACCACGCGTACTTGTGGCGAACACGACAAACAAACACTCTCTGATAATATTTAATCGTTGTCTTTGAAACTGATTGGTCTACCCCAGAGACAGCCTTCTTCATGGTCTAGTCTCACCAGTGTCAGACCAGAGAACAACACCAAAAGGCGACCGGTACAAAGACAATGCAGCATCGAGAGCATTGATAGCTCGGGATGAGCAGCTACATGACGGGACCTTTTTGCGAGTATCAAAGTGTGAAAAATAAAAATCGATTTTTCCCTTTCTGGCAATCAAACAGGAGGGAGGCGTTAAGATGTCCACACACCAAATAGATTATTCCTTTTGCAAGGAATCAAAGCTACTGCATTAACCACGCGTGCTTGTGGCGAACACGACAAACAAACACTCTCCGATAATAATCACATCGTCAGGACTGTGTTACGAGGAACCGGTGTGTCGCTATGCTGCACCGGTGTACCGCCAATACGTCCAAATAACAATGACCGACTGCCTCCTTGCGCAGGGATGAACCCGGCCCAGCCCGAGTTCATGCGCGCACGCGGAAAGCGCAGGGCGAGGGGGAATGGAGCGGAGTGCGGGCGGTCGAGCGACTCTGACGAGGAGTGGACGAGGAGGAGGAAGAGGAAGGAGGTGGCGGTGCACGGAGGACGAAGAGGCGGAGGAGGCAAACGTAAAAGGGCGCTTGCACAGCGTGCAGAGACCCCCTGTAGACTCACACAGAGACCCCTGTAGACTCACGCAGTGACCCCTGTAGACTCACACAGAGACCCCTGTAGACTCACACAGAGACCCCCTGTAGACTTACAGAGAGACCCCTGTAGACTCACACAGAGACCCCTGTAGACTCACGCAGAGACCCCCTGCAGACTCACACAGAGACCCCCTGTAGACTCACACAGAGACCCCTGTAGACTCATACAGAGACCCCCTGTAGACTCACACAGAGACCCCTGTAAACTCACACAGAGACCCCCTGTAGACTCACACAGAGACCCCCTGTAGACTCACACAGAGACCCCCTGTAGACTCACACAGAGACCCCCTGTAGACTCACGCAGAGACCCCTGTAGACTCACACAGAGACCCCCTGTAGACTCACACAGAGACCCCCTGTAGACTCACACAGAGGCCCCCTGTAGACTCACGCAGAGACCCCTGTAGACTCACACAGAGACCCCTGTAAACTCACACAGAGACCCCTGTAGACTCGCACAGAGACCCCTGTAGACTCACACAGAGACCCCCTGTAGACTCACACAAAGACCCGTGTAGACTAACACAGAGACCCCCTGTAGACTCACACAGACCTGTGTAGACTCACACAGAGACCCCCTGTAGACTCACGCAGAGACCCCTGTAGACTCACACAGAGACCCCTGTAAACTCACACAGAGACCCCCTGTAGACTCACACAGAGACCCCTGTAGACTCACACAGAGGCCCCCTGTAGACTCACACAGAGACCCCTGTAGACTCACACAGAGACCCCCTGTAGACTCACACAGAGACCCCTGTAGACTCACACAGAGACCCCCTGTATATTCACACAAAGACCCCTGTAGACTCATGCAGAGGCCCCCTGAAGACTCACGAAGAGACCCCCTGTAGACTCACACAGAGACCCCTATAGACTCACACAGAGACCCCTGTAAACTCACACAGAGACCCCCTGTAGACTCACACAGAGACCCCCTGTAGACTCACACAGAGACCCCCTGTAGACTCACACAGAGACCCCCTGTAGACTCACGCAGAGACCCCTGTAGACTCACACAGAGACCCCTGTAGACTCACACAGAGACCCCTGTAGACTCACACAGAGACCCCCTGTAGACTCACGCAGAGACCCCTGTAGACTCACACAGAGACCCCTGTAAACTCACACAGAGACCCCTGTAGACTCGCACAGAGACCCCTGTAGACTCACACAGAGACCCCCTGTAGACTCACACAGAGACCCGTGTAGACTAACACAGAGACCCCCTGTAGACTCACACAGACCTGTGTAGACTCACACAGAGACCCCCTGTAGACTCACGCAGAGACCCCTGTAGACTCACACAGAGACCCCTGTAAACTCACACAGAGACCCCCTGTAGACTCACACAGAGACCCCTGTAGACTCACACAGAGGCCCCCTGTAGACTCACACAGAGACCCCTGTAGACTCACACAGAGACCCCCTGTAGACTCACACAGAGACCCCCTGTAGACTCACACAGAGACCCCCTGTATATTCACACAAAGACCCCTGTAGACTCATGCAGAGGCCCCCTGAAGACTCACGAAGAGACCCCCTGTAGACTCACACAGAGACCCCTATAGACTCACACAGAGACCCCCAACCCATGGAACCTGGTTCTGTCCTGTGATAACAGTCTGTTAAGGCTGCACAAGGGAGATCATTAATTTATTTGTAAATATGTGAGTGAGTAAATGCCTGCATGCGTAAATACACACGTGGGTGTGTTCACACGTGTGTGCGTGTGTTAACGGGTATCCATGTGTTCACACACATGGACATGTGTGTGCGTGTGTTCACTTGTGTGCGTGTGTTCATGTGTGTGTGTGGGTTCACACGTGCGTGCGTGTTCACGTGTGTGTGCGTGTGTTCACACGTGTGTGCGTGTGTTCACACGTGCGTGCGTGTGTTCACGTGTGTGTGTTCACACGTGTGTGCGTGTGTTCACACGTGTGTGCGTGTGTTCACACGTGTGTGCGTGTGTTCACGCAGGAGGAGGTAAGGGGGCTGCTTCACGCTGGGCTACCGTGGGAGAGTCGCACGCGAGGGCAGCTCCTAGCAAGCGCAAGGTCTCTGTGCACAGCGCACGGCACTCCTCTCGTTACAGCTGCTGCTGCTGTTGTTGTCTTTAGTTTGTTGTCCTTCCCACGCACCTCCCATTAGCGAGGTTGGCTATGTACGGTGCCAAAGAAATTCAACATACGTACGTACTACTAAACACTACTATACCAGGGACGTGCGGTCAGGGGAGGCAGGCGAGGCTAGAGCCTCACCTGTCATATACTCCAATGAAAATAGCTGTTACGAAAAGTAAAAAAGAAATTCCACTGATCTGTGTTATAAATGTAATTTCTGTATAATTCCAATCATTACAGAGAGATGGTAACAGGCACGCGCTTATTGCCCGCGCTCCATCCAGTTTCTGAGGGGTTGCGCAATTAGAGGGGAGGCTGAGCTCGTCGCTGCCTCACCTCTAGTCTCCCTGTATTTGCAGCGGAGCTCCGCAAAATTTGGCGATTTTGACGATCAAAATTATTGGAGTCGTACAGAAATGACGAAATACAGATCAGTGGAAGAATCTTAATTTGTATTTTATTACTTTTTACTTTTCGTAGAAGAGTCTTGGCCTGCCATACCCACGGAGGTTCAGCATGACGACGGCATGGTTCTGCTTGATGTCTGGAATCAGATATACAGAATCAGAATATCAGAATTAGAATATGTATTGTAATGGAGGAATCCGATGAGGTGTCAGGGTTGAGATCGAACCCGCGACCTCCTGCGTACCAGGCGAGGGAGTTAACATCTCCTAGCCACCGCTGGTCACCGCACCAACTCTGTCCCCCACACCCCCTTCCGACCCCTCACCCCACCGCCCCCTCCGCTCAGACTAAAGCGGAAGCCCTGGAGTACGTGTGGAGCATCTTGCAGGGCGTGGAGGAGCAGCAGCAGGAGGAGGAGTTCAGGGGATTTGAGCTGAGGGAGGTGCACAAGGCCAGGATGGCGATGTTCAGGCTGGAGCGCAGAGCCACCGCCTGCAAGGAGGCCCTGAGGGTGGTGCTCCAGAGGATACGTGGAGGTGCGTAGCCTGCAGCGGTGATTTCTATTCACACCGCAACTCCACGCTCCCCTCTATTCACACCGCAACTCCACGCTCCCCTCTATTCTCACCAGAACTCCACGCTCCCCCTCTATTCTCACCGGAACTCCACACTCCACCTCTATTCTCATCGGAACTCCACACTCCACCTCTATTCCCACCGGAACTCCACGCTCCCCTCTATTCTCACCGGAACTCCACACTCCACTCTATTCTCACCGGAACTCCACGCTCCCATCTATTCTCACCGGAACTCCACACTCCCCTCTATTCTCACCGGAACTCCACGCTCCCCTCTATTCTCACCGGAACTCCACGCTCCCCCTCTATTCTCACCGGAACTCCACACTCCCCTCTATTCTCACCGGAACTCCACGTTCCCCTCTATTCTCACCGGAACTCCACGCTCCCCCTCTATTCTCACCGGAACTCCACACTCCCCTCTATTCTCACCGGAACTCCATGCTCCCCTCTATTCTCACCGGAACTCCACGTTCCCCTCTATTCTCACCGGAACTCCACGCTCCCCTCTATTCTCACCGGAACTCCACGCTCCTCTATTCTCACTGGAACTCCACGCTCCCCTCTATTCTCACCGGAACTCCACACTCCCCTCTATTCTCACCGGAACTCCACGCTCCTCTATTCTCACCGGAACTCCACGCTCCCCCTCTATTCTCACCGGAACTCCACACTCCCCTCTATTCTCACCGGAACTCCACGCTCCCCTCTATTCTCACCGGAACTCCACGTTCCCCTCTATTCTCACCGGAACTCCACACTCCCCTCTATTCTCACTGGAACTCCACGCTCCCCTCTATTCTCTTCGGAACTCCACGCTCCCCTCTATTCTCACCGGAACTCCACACTCCACTCTATTCTCACCGGAACTCCACGCTCCCATCTATTCTCACCGGAACTCCACACTCCCCTCTATTCTCACCGGAACTCCACACTCCCCTCTATTCTCACCGGAACTCCACGCTCCCCTCTATTCTCACTGGAACTCCACGCTCCCCCTCTATTCTCACCGGAACTCCACGCTCCCCTCTATTCTCACCGGAACTCCACGCTCCCCTCTATTCTCACCGGAATCCACGCAACCACGGGGAGGTACAACACGCAGACTCCACACATACAGGGTGAGTCGTCAGGGTCGGGATCGCTTCCACGACCTCTCGTAGACCACGCGAGGGAGTCAACATCTCGCCACGGAGAAGAGAGAGAGAGACACGCGGGCTCCGGATGTACGGCAGGCTTCGTCAGGGTCGGGATGGAACCCACGACCTCCCGTACACCGGGAGAGGTGGTCAACATCTCGCCGCGTTTGCCCGCAGGCTCCTCCGTGCCGCCGGCCTCCTCCGCCCAGGCTGCGGCGGTGTCGCTCAGCGCTCGCTCTCGCTACGGCCTGCGGCAGCGCGAGAGGAAAGTCTACACAGAGGTGGAGGAGCCCCAGGACGACGACTTCTTCTGTGAGACCCCCTGCTCCCTCTACCTCTCTCTCTCACTGTCTCAGTCACTCACTGTCACATTCTCAACTATCTCTCTCACTTTGTTACACTCTCACTGTCTCACACTCTCACCTATCTCTCTCGCTTTGTTACACTCTCACTGTCTCACACTCTCACCTATCTCTCTCACTTTGTTACACTCTCACTGTCTCACACTCTCACCCATCTCTCTCGCTTTGTTACACTCTCACTGTCTCACACTCTCTCCTATCTCTCTCACTTTGTTACACTCTCACTGTCTCACACTCTCTCCTATCTCTCTAACTTTGTTACACTCTCACTGTCTCACACTCTCACCTATCTCTCTCACTTTGTTACACTCTCACTGTCTCACACTCTCACCTATCTCTCTCACTTTGTTACACTCTCACTGTCTCACACTCTCACCTATCTCTCTCGCTTTGTTACACTCTCACTGTCTCACACTCTCACCTATCTCTCTCACTTTGTTACACTCTCACTGTCTCACACACTCACCTATCTCTCTCGCTTTGTTACACTCTCACTGTCTCACACTCTCACCTATCTCTCTCGCTTTGTTACACTCTCACTGTCTCACACTCTCACCTATCTCTCTCGCTTTGTTACACTCTCACTGTCTCACACTCTCACCTATCTCTCTCGCTTTGTTACACTCTCACTGTCTCACACTCTCACCTATCTCTCTCACTTTGTTACAGTCTCACTGTCTCACACTCTCACCTATCTCTCTCGCTTTGTTACACTCTCACTGTCTCACACTCTCACCTATCTCTCTCGCTTTGTTACACTCTCACTGTCTCACACACTCACCTATCTCTCTCGCTTTGTTACACTCTCACTGTCTCACACTCTCACCTATCTCTCTCACTTTGTTACACTCTCACTGTCTCACACACTCACCTATCTCTCTCGCTTTGTTACACTCTCACTGTCTCACACTCTCACCTATCTCTCTCACTTTGTTACAGTCTCAATGTCTCACACTCTCACCTATCTCTCTCGCTTTGTTACACTCTCACTGTCTCACACTCTCACCTATCTCTCTCGCTTTGTTACACTCTCACTGTCTCACACTCTCACCTATCTCTCTCGCTTTGTTACACTCTCACTGTCTCACACCCTCACCTATTACTCTCACTTTGTTACACTCTCACTGTCTCACACACTCACCTATCTCTCTCGCTTTGTTACACTCGCACTGTCTCACACGCTCACCTATCTCTCTCGCTTTGTTACCCTCTCACTGTCTCACACTCTCACCTATCTCTCTCACTTTGTTACACTCTCACTGTCTCACACTCTCACCTATCTCTCTCGCTTTGTTACACTCTCACTGTCTCACACTCTCACCTATCTCTCTCACTTTGTTACACTCTCACTGTCTCACACACTCACCTATCTCTCTCGCTTTGTTACACTCTCACTGTCTCACACTCTCACCTATCTCTCTCGCTTTGTTACACCCTCACTGTCTCACACTCTCACCTATCTCTCTCGCTTTGTTACACTCTCACTGTCTCACACTCTCACCTATCTCTCTCGCTTTGTTACACTCTCACTGTCTCACACTCTCACCTATCTCTCTCACTTTGTTACAGTCTCACTGTCTCACACTCTCACCTATCTCTCTCGCTTTGTTACACTCTCACTGTCTCACACTCTCACCTATCTCTCTCGCTTTGTTACACTCTCACTGTCTCACACACTCACCTATCTCTCTCGCTTTGTTACACTCTCACTGTCTCACACTCTCACCTATCTCTCTCACTTTGTTACACTCTCACTGTCTCACACACTCACCTATCTCTCTCGCTTTGTTACACTCTCACTGTCTCACACTCTCACCTATCTCTCTCACTTTGTTACAGTCTCAATGTCTCACACTCTCACCTATCTCTCTCGCTTTGTTACACTCTCACTGTCTCACACACTCACCTATCTCTCTCGCTTTGTTACACTCTCACTGTCTCACACTCTCACCTATCTCTCTCACTTTGTTACACTCTCACTGTCTCACACACTCACCTATCTCTCTCGCTTTGTTACACTCTCACTGTCTCACACTCTCACCTATCTCTCTCACTTTGTTACAGTCTCAATGTCTCACACTCTCACCTATCTCTCTCGCTTTGTTACACTCTCACTGTCTCACACTCTCACCTATCTCTCTCGCTTTGTTACACTCTCACTGTCTCACACTCTCACCTATCTCTCTCGCTTTGTTACACTCTCACTGTCTCACACCCTCACCTATTACTCTCACTTTGTTACACTCTCACTGTCTCACACACTCACCTATCTCTCTCGCTTTGTTACACTCGCACTGTCTCACACGCTCACCTATCTCTCTCGCTTTGTTACCCTCTCACTGTCTCACACTCTCACCTATCTCTCTCACTTTGTTACACTCTCACTGTCTCACACTCTCACCTATCTCTCTCGCTTTGTTACACTCTCACTGTCTCACACTCTCACCTATCTCTCTCACTTTGTTACACTCTCACTGTCTCACACACTCACCTATCTTTCTCGCTTTGTTACACTCTCACTGTCTCACACTCTCACCTATCTCTCTCGCTTTGTTACACTCTCACTGTCTCACACTCTCACCTATCTCTCTCGCTTTGTTACACTCTCACTGTCTCACACTCTCACCTATCTCTCTCGCTTTGTTACACTCTCACTGTCTCACACTCTCACCTATCTCTCTCACTTTGTTACAGTCTCACTGTCTCACACTCTCACCTATCTCTCTCGCTTTGTTACACTCTCACTGTCTCACACTCTCACCTATCTCTCTCGCTTTGTTACACTCTCACTGTCTCACACACTCACCTATCTCTCTCGCTTTGTTACACTCTCACTGTCTCACACTCTCACCTATCTCTCTCACTTTGTTACACTCTCACTGTCTCACACACTCACCTATCTCTCTCGCTTTGTTACACTCTCACTGTCTCACACTCTCACCTATCTCTCTCACTTTGTTACAGTCTCAATGTCTCACACTCTCACCTATCTCTCTCGCTTTGTTACACTCTCACTGTCTCACACTCTCACCTATCTCTCTCGCTTTGTTACACTCTCACTGTCTCACACTCTCACCTATCTCTCTCGCTTTGTTACACTCTCACTGTCTCACACCCTCACCTATTACTCTCACTTTGTTACACTCTCACTGTCTCACACACTCACCTATCTCTCTCGCTTTGTTACACTCGCACTGTCTCACACGCTCACCTATCTCTCTCGCTTTGTTACCCTCTCACTGTCTCACACTCTCACCTATCTCACTCACTTTGTTACACTCTCACTGTCTCACACTCTCACCTATCTCTCTCACTTTGTTACACTCTCACTTTCTCACACTCTCACCTATCTCCCTCTATTGCTCCCGCGCTCTCACTCGATATATTCCACCTGCTCCCTCTCACTCTCTCCCCCTCGCCCTCCCTCTCACACGCTCCCTTTCTCGCACTCTCACTCACCTCTCTCTCTTTTGCTCCTCGCTCGGGGATGCAGGGAGGGAGGAGAGGGATGCAGGGAGGGTGACAGGGAATACATCTCCGATGGGCGAGCTAAATAAGTTCACTATGCAGAGAGGGAGGGAGGGAGGCATCTGTCTGGAGCGCTCCTCACCCTCTCACTCTCTCACAGTGCCACTGCTGCTGCTGCTGTTGCTACTGCGATTCGCCCCCCTCCTGCTGCTGCTGCTGCTGTGGCTCTCAGTCTGCGAGCTGTGCAGGGATTTCTACCTGGGGGAGTGCTCCGTGCACGGCCCGCCAGAGTTCATCGCGGACGCGGCCGTGGCCCCGGGAGTGGCCGACAGGGCCCGGCTCAGCCTGCCCCAGGGCCTCACCGTCGGCGCCTCCTCCATCGCCGGCGCCGGCCTCGGGGTGTGGAGCAACAGGAAGAAGCTGCCCAAGGGGGTGATGTTTGGGCCCTACCAGGGAGAGGTGTCTGAGGAGAACCCCGTGAGCGAGTACTGCTGGCTGGTGAGCTGCTGCTGCTGCCACTGCCACTGCTGCAGCCTCCTCCTGTTCCTACATCATCATCGTCGTTGTCGTGTGTGGAGAGGAGGCTCGTGAGGGAGATACAGAGAAACCCATAGCTTCACACAGTCACCCACAGACTCACACAGAAGAGACCCAGAGCCTCACACGGAGACCCAGAGACTCGCACAGAGACCCGGAGACTCGCACAGAGACCCACAGACTCACACAGAGACCCAGAGACTCGCACAGAGAGACCCACAGACTCACACAGAGACCCAGAGACTCACACAGAGCCTTAGAGGCTCACACAGGGACCCACAGACTCACAGAGAGACCCACAGACTTGCACAGAGACCCACAGACTCACACAGAGACCCAGAGACTCACACAGAGACCTAGAGACTTGGACAGAGACTCAGAGACTCACACAGGGACCCACAGACTCAGAGAGAGACCCAAAATTTAACGTCATTATGAGTTCAACTTGTAACCCACAGTAGCCGCTCGCTCGTAAGGACAGAACAACTTCGATGCGTAAGGAGGAACCACAGACTGGTGGTTCCTCCTCACGCACTCCTTACGCAAAAATAAACCACGACACCTCGCGGCTGATCTCGTCAAGAAGCATAAACCATCATCACGCAAACTCTGTTCATGCTCGCAGCAGCAGCAGCGGCGTTTGGCTACCCATCATGCAAAGACGATGGTCAGCGCATGGCGCGGCTCTTACAGACGCACTTCTGCGGCCGTCTGGAAGGTTCTTGCTTCCAATATGAGGAAGCCACTGGGAGCTATGCACTTTTAAATCTTGTAGATTTAAAATTCATTTCTTTAGAACTGCTCTTAGTGTTTAGTTTGTTGTCCTTCCCCCCGCACCTCCGATCAGCACGGTTGGCTACGTCCGGTACGAAAGAAGTTCAAGTTACGGTCCAACTCACGTGAGTTATCTGTGGATCTGCTCGTGTGCGTGTGTGTTTCAGATTTACAAAAACAAAAAGGATCGTGAATATGTTGACGCTCAGGATGAATCTAAATCAAACTGGATGAGGTGATTCTTGTCTTAAGGACCACTGCACAGAGAGACCAGAACCACTCCACACAGAGACCAGAACCACTACAGAGACCAGAACCACCAAACAGAGACCAGAACCGCTACACACAGAGACCAGAACCACTACAGAGACCAGAACCACTACACACAGAGACCAGAACCACCACACACAGAGACCAGAACCACTACACAAAGTGACCAGAACCGCTACACACAGAGACCAGAACCACTTCAGAGACCAGAACCACTACACACAGAGACCAGAACCACTACACACAGAGACCAGAACCACTACACACAGAGACCAGAACCACTACACACAGAGACCAGAACCACCACACAAAGTGACCAGAACCACTACACACAGAGACCAGAACCACTACACACAGAGACCAGAACCATGACATACAGAGACCAGAACCACCACACAGAGAGACCAGAACCACTGCACATAGAGACCAGAACCACTACACACAGAGACCAGAACTACTACACACAGAGACCAGAACCACTACAGAGACCAGAACCACTACACAGAGAGACCAGAACCACTACACACAGAGACCAGAACCACTAGACACAGAGACCAGAACCACTACACACAGAGACCAGAACCACGACACACAGAGACCAGAACCACCACACAAAGTGACCAGAACCACTACACACAGAGACCAGAACCACTACACACAGAGACCAGAACTACTACACACAGAGACCAGAACTACTACACACAGAGACCAGAACCACTACAGAGACCAGAACCACTACACACAGAGACCAGAACCACTACACATAGAGACCAGAACCACTACACACAGAGACCAGAACTACTACACACAGAGACCAGAACCACTACACACAGAGACCAGAACTACTACACACAGAGACCAGAACCACTACAGAGACCAGAACCACTACACAGAGAGACCAGAACCACTACACACAGAGACCAGAACCACTAGACACAGAGACCAGAACCACTACACACAGAGACCAGAACCACGACACACAGAGGCCAGAACCACTACAGAGACCAGAACCACCACACACAGAGGCAAGAACCACTGTACACAGAGACCAGAACCACTCGAGGCCAGAACCACTACACACAGACCAGAAGCACCATACAGAGTGACCAGAGCCACTACACACAGAGACCAGAACCACCACACACAGAAACCAGAACCACTGCACACAGAGACCCTGGGCCTCCCCTTGGTCGACTCGGCATCAAATGAGCACCCGGTACTGAGCGTGGTTCCAGCCCCACCACCCCCACGTAGCGCCCAGTGCCGGCCCTTAATAGGCGCTCGCTAACAGCGCCCACCCCGCCCCCCGCGTCTGCCCCCGCAGGTTCGTCAACTGCGCGAGGAATGAGCAGGAGCAGAACCTGGTGGCCTTCCAGCACCGGGGGCAGATTTACTACCGCACGTTCCGTGCCGTGGGGCCCGGCTCTGAGCTGCTGGTCTGGTACGGCGAGGAGTTCGCCCAGGAGCTGGGCATCGCCTGCGAGGCCGGGCCCTCGCGACGCAGCAGCAGCAGCAGCAGCGAGTTGGCTCCCAGGGCCACCGCCAGAGACCTGCAGCCCGTGCAGCCTCCACCAAGCGAGGAACACTGTGAGCACCGCTCACCAGAGACTCACCACTGCTCACCAGACTATAGCCACCACTCACCAGACTATAGCCACCACTCACCAGAGATGATAGCCACCACTCACCAGAGATGATAGCCACCACTCACCAGAGATGATAGCCACCACTCACCAGAGATGATAGCCACCACTCACCAGCAATGATAGCCACCACTCACCAGAGATGATAGCTACCGCTCACCAGAGATGATAGCCACCACTCACCAGAGATGATAGCCACCACTCACCGGAGATGATAGCCACCACTCACCAGAGATGATAGCCACCACTCACCAGAGATGATAGCTTCCGCTCACCAGAGATGACAGCAACCACTCACCAGAGATGATAGCCACCACTCACCAGAGATGATAGCCACCACTCACCAGAGATGATAGCCACCACTCACCAGAGATGATAGCCACCACTCACCAGCAATGATAGCCACCACTCACCAGAGATGATAGCTACCGCTCACCAGAGATGATAGCCACCACTCACCAGAGATGATAGCCACCACTCACCGGAGATGATAGCCACCACTCACCAGAGATGATAGCCACCACTCACCAGAGATGATAGCTTCCGCTCACCAGAGATGACAGCAACCACTCACCAGAGATGATAGCCAACGCTCAGCAGAGATGATAGCCACCACACACCATAGATGATAGCCATCACTCACCAGAGATGATAGCCACCACTCACCAGAGATGATAACCACCACTCACCAGAGATGATAGCCACCACTCACCAGAGATGATAGCCACCACTCACCAGAGATGATAGCCACCACTCACCAGAGATGATAGCTTCCGCTCACCAGAGATGACAGCAACCACTCACCAGAGATGATAGCCAACGCTCAGCAGAGATGATAGCCACCACACACCATAGATGATAGCCATCACTCACCAGAGATGATAGCCACCACTCACCAGAGATGATAACCACCACTCACCAGAGATGATAGCCACCATTCACCAGAGATGATAGCCACCACTCACCAGAGATGATAGCCACCACTCACCAGAGATGATAGCTTCCGCTCACCAGAGATGACAGCAACCACTCACCAGAGATGATAGCCAACGCTCAGCAGAGATGATAGCCACCACACACCATAGATGATAGCCATCACTCACCAGAGATGATAGCCACCACTCACCAGAGATGATAACCACCACTCACCAGAGATGATAGCCACCACTCACCAGAGATGATAGCCACCACTCACCAGAGATGATAGCCACCACTCACCAGAGATGATAGCCACCACTCACCAGAAATAATAGCCACCTCACCAGAGATGATAGCCACCACTCACCAGAGATGATAGCCACCACTCACCAGATATGATAGCCAACACTCACCAGAGATGACAGCCACCACTCACCAAAGATGATAGCCACCACTCACCAGAGATGATAGCCACCACTCACCAGAGATGATAGCCACCACTCACCAGACATGATAGCCACCACTCACCAGAGATGATAGCCACCACTCACCAGAGATGATAGCCACCACTCACCAGCAATGATAGCCACCACTCACCAGAGATGATAGCTACCGCTCACCAGAGATGATAGCCACCACTCACCAGAGATGATAGCCACCACTCACCGGAGATGATAGCCACCACTCACCAGAGATGATAGCCACCACTCACCAGCAATGATAGCCACCACTCACCAGAGATGATAGCTTCTGCTCACCAGAGATGACAGCAACCACTCACCAGAGATGATAGCCACCGCTCAGCAGAGATGATAGCCACCACACACCATAGATGATAGCCATCACTCACCAGAGATGATAGCCACCACTCAACAGAGATGATAGCCGCCACTCACCAGAGATGATAACCACCACTCACCAAAGATGATAGCCACCACTCACCAGAGATGATAGCCACCACTCACCAGAGATGATAGCCACCACTCACCAGAGATGATAGCCACCACTCACCAGAAATAATAGCCACCTCACCAGAGCTGATAGCCACCACTCATCAGAGATGATAGCCACCACTCACCAGATATGATAGCCACCACTCACCAGACATGATAGCCACCACTCACCAGAGATGATAGCCACCACTCACCAGAGATGATAGCTACCACTCACCAGAGATGATAGCCACCACTCACCAGAGATGATAGCCACCACTCACCAGAGATGATAGCCCCTGCTCACCAGAGATGATAGCCACCACTCACCAGAGGTGATAGCCACCACTCACCAGAGATGATAGCCACCGCTCACCAGAGATGATAGCCACCACTCACCAGCAATGATAGCCACCACTCACCAGAGGTGATAGCCACCACTCACCAGAGATGATAGCCACCACTCACCAGAGATAATAGCCACCACTCACCAGAGATGATAGCCACCACTCACCAGCAATGATAGCCACCACTCACCAGAGATGATAGTCACCACTCACCAGGGATGATAGCCACCACTCACCAGAGACGATAGCCACCAATCACCAGAGATGATAGCCAACGCTCACCAGAGATGATAGCCATCACTCGCCAGAGATGATAGCCACTGCTCACCAGACTATAGCCACCACTCACCAGAGATGATAGCCACTGCTCACCAGAGATTATAGGCACCACCCACACTGATAAGGTGCAAGTTAGTAACTGGTGTGGTGTGTAGTAGTAAACATCGCCACTGAGAAGACAAAGGCGGCCATGTGTGGTGCTGGCCACCCTCCCACTCGTGTGCCGTGCTGGCCTTCATCGGTGCCCGATAACAACACTTGTCCCAAAAGTGTATACAGGCTAGACGGGAGTTCTTTGTCTCTGTGTGTGTATATAGAATGGAGCCCACTGCACTACGAACCCGGCCACCTGAGTTCGATTCCCACTCACGGTCAAAGTCAGTGGTGAATGTTTAGGCCTCCCCTAGGTTGACTCAGCCTCAAATGAATACCTAGCTTAAACGTGGAAACATCGCCACTGGAGAGACAAAAGCGGCCGGGCCTGGTGTTGGCCACTTACTCCCTCTTGTGCCATGCCGGCCTTCATAGGTACTCGCAAACAGCACTTGCCCAACAGTCTGATATGGCTGTTGGGGACCTTTACCTTTATATATACACACACACACACGTGTTCAAGAGTGTTCATGTCTAGGTGTTGGTGTGTGCGTCTTGTGCCTCTGGGATGACGCAGGTGGAGTGGGTGTGGAGGTCACAAGGCTGCCGTGTCCTGCCTGCAACCGTCAGTTCATCTGCCGCTCTAGTCTAGAGCATCACGTGCAGAGGAGACACCCCACTAAGCCCAGTGACAAAAGTCATCAGTGTGACCAATGTCCATACAGCACAGACCGCAAGAGTAGCTTGAAGATACACCAGAGAACACACACGGGAGAGAAACCGTTCAAGTGCACCGTGTGTGAGAAGGCGTTTGCACAACTACCAGATCTTCACAGGCACCAGAGAACACACACGGGAGAGAAGCCGTTCAAGTGCACCGTGTGTGAGAAGGCGTTTGCAGACCCATCAACTCTTCACAGGCACCAGAGAACACACACGGGAGAGAAGCCGTTCAAGTGCACCGTGTGTGAGAAGGCGTTTGCACAACTACCAGATCTTCACAGGCACCAGAGAACACACACGGGAGAGAAGCCGTTCAAGTGCACCGTGTGTGAGAAGGCGTTTGCACAACTACCACATCTTCACAGCCACCAGAGAACACACACGGGAGAGAAGCCGTTCAAGTGCACCGTGTGTGAGAAGGCGTTTGCATGGCTATCAACTCTTCACAGCCACCAGAGAACACACACGGGAGAGAAGCCGTTCAAGTGCACCGTGTGTGAGAAGGCGTTTGAACGGCCATCAACTCTTCACAGCCACCAGAGAACACACACCGGCCAGAATGCATTTTCTCATCCACGTGGAAACAGAAAAGTCAGCCATCCTGAGCACAAAGCGCACAACGCCGAGCTGTGAATTAGTTTCCAACAACAGGCCACGTGATTAGCCGAGGCTGTGCCACTCTTGAAACTGATTTTGAACGTGAACACGGAAACCTACGGAATCCTCCTACACCTGCCTCACACCCTGTGGGGGGCGGGAGATTAAACCGACCCGGCCACCCCTCGATTGCAAGTGCGGAGTTCTCGGTCCCAATCACTGCACGTCCCCACCCCCCCACCCCCACCACCTGGGGGTCCCTGTGTGTGTGAGTGTGCAGAGTCCCCCGTGCAGAGCTGCACTGTTGTTACCCTAGAGGGGGGCACCGCAGGGCGATCCACCTACAGATACCCCAGTCTGCACGTCTCCCGCCGGTCTCCGTGAGCACCGCGTGCCGTCTCGTAGCCCTGCCCCGTGCGACGTACGTACAGTACGTACAGTGCGTACCCATCCAGCGGTAGGCCGAACCGCGGCCGATGACGAAGGCGGCGTCCGCTCACGAATCTCCGTGCACTCAGTCCCGTAGCCCCGAGCCATCGCTTGCGCGATATTCACTTTGCTGCTGAGAGGAAAGCTGCGGGGAGGATGTGGGGGTGGGGGGTTGGTAGGAGAGGACATCTGTGGAACGGCTGGAGATCTGCGGAGAAGAGCTTCATAGCTCATCGGATTCCTGCGGTCTGAAAAAATATTCAGAGAGGGCGTTGGGGGGGGTGTAGGTATGAGTGGGGCATCTGCGCTTGGATCGCCCTGCGTGTTGTTGCTGCTGCCTCCCCCATTGAAAATGTTCCCGGCGTGAACTTTGACCCTTTGCCGTTGCGACGACGCCGCGCGCCGTGCGTGAACGTCGTCGTCGTCGGAACAACAAAACGCAGTGAGAACTAAAGTAACTTTATCGGTAGCGAGGCTCCCACAGGGCCACGCGGGGCAGGGAGCGTGGCACAGTTTTGGTGCCGGCTAGCGCAGAGTGGCGGCGGTCGTGTCGCTACGCTTCTCTGCGGTGAGCAACGACGTCTTGATAACAACAACAGCAGCAGCCGCTCGCTCAATTCGTGGGATTCTGCGGTGAACGGTGAAACCCACCCCGTGAACGGTGACGCCCACCCCGTGAACGGCGACGCCCACCCCGTGAACGGCGACGCCCACCCCGTGAACGGCGACGCCCACCCCGTGAACGGCGACGCCCACCCCGTGAATGGTGACACCCACCCCGTGAACGGCGACGCCCACCCCGTGAACGGCGACGCCCACCCCGTGAAGGGTGACGCCCACCCCGTGAACGGTGACGCCCACCCTGTGACTGGTGACGCCCACCCCGTGAACGGTGACACCCACCCTGTAACTCTGCAGACGTCTCGGACGTGGGAAAGTGTTGAGAGATTCTCTACGTCGTTCCGGTTGCTCGCGTGTCGTCGCACGGTGGTGGCGCGCGTTGACTCTTACACGGTTAAGAAAGTTGAGCGTTAGTTTGTGATTCTGTTTAAAATTATATATATACATACTTAAACCAACAAAAATTATCTTGGGATTTTACCAAGTAAGGTCCAACAGAATATGTAGT